>NC_057720.1:27737768-27775827 GCF_004010195.1 Chiloscyllium plagiosum | reverse complement strand
CAGTTCCTGCGGTGGCAGGGGAAAGTGCCAGGATGGGAGGGTGGGTTGTAGGGGGGGGCGTGGACCTGACCAGATAGTCACGGAGGGAACGGTCTTTGCGGAAGGCGGAAAGGGGTGGGGAGGGAAATATATCCCTGGTGGTGGGGTCTGTTTGGAGGTGGCGGAAATGTCGGCGGATAATACTTCAGGCTTATTATTGTATGCACAATACACTAGTGCCTAATTTCATACCTGATAGAGTTGTATAACATGTGATGCTACAAATTGGGCACCATAAACCAGCCCATCGGTCCATCGCACTTGTACAACCTCTCCCCCTGCAGGGGGTCCCAAGCTAAGGCAGTCCCGGCTCTGAAAATCAGCAGCAAATTCGAGAATTAGATTTCTATTAGAGTAGAGCTGTCCAGGTTCAGCGTTAGAACAATGTAAATTTAAAAAAGTAATATTATAAAGCAACGTTTATTTCAAGGTACTCTTCAGTGGGAAAACATGAAATTGCCTTAATTTCAATGGCATTGCTACATAAAGGCATCATTAAGGGCTTGGAAAAAATAGCACAACTTAAAAAGAAAATCACAATTATCATGTTAATTTTTGCTAACGAAAATTGGGAAAGACCACCCCCATATATATTAAGCAGGTACAGTGGATAGGTTATTAATGTAGCATTTCCATGATAATAACATTCTCCCAGTGTCTGCGTGGGTTTCTTCTGGGTGCTCTGGTTTCCTCCCACAATCCAAAGATGTGCAGGTCAGGTGAATTGGTCAGGATAAATTGCCCATCATGTTAGGTGCATTAGTCAGGTAAATATAGGGTAGGGAATGGGTCTGGGTGGGTTACTCTTCAGAGGGTCAGTGTGGACTTGTTGGGCCAAATGGTCCGTTTTATACTGTAGGGAATCTAATCTAAAAACACAAAGGTGGATGAAAGCACCACATAAACCTGATTACGACCAAACTCAAAATTCCCAATATTTATTCTAAGACATCAGGCAAATTTTCAGTAACCAATCAAGATGCAGATTCATTTTTGTGAAGATTTGAGAATTATGCAAACAGCAGATTAAAATCTTTTACATTAAAAAAAACTCTTTCCGATACACACATCATGAAAGCAAGAATTTCACCTACCACAATATCTTCTGGATACAAGTTGTCACTGAAGGATCCATCATCAAAATTCACTTCATAGAATGTTTCTTTAGTCAATCCTACCACCTCACACTGATAAAAACGTCCATTCTTGTGCTTTGAGATGACTTTTTGCCCAATTTCAATGTCATTCAAAGCTAATTTGGCACGCTGTGGAAAGTGAAATCATAATCTTTTAAGAACATTGATATTATTCATTCATTCTGAATATAAAATATTTAAAACACATGAAGCTGCTTTGAATGCCACATTAACATTATAGAATTGTAACAGTCCCATAGCATGGACCAGACCCTTCGATCCAATTCATCTGCAGTAACCAGCCATCCCAATCTGACCTTTCCCTATTTGCCAGCATTTGGCCCATATCCCTCTAAACTGTTCCTATTCATAAACCCATCCAGGTACCTTTTAAATGTTGTAATTGTACCAGCCTCCACTACTTCCTTGGCAGCTTGTTCCATATAAACTCCACCCTCTGCAGAAAAAAACTTAACCCACAGATCCTTTTCAAATATTTTTCCTCTCACCTTAAACTGAAACCTTCTGGTTTTGGACTCCCCTACCCTTGGAAAAAGACCGTGGCTATTTATCCTATCCATGCCCCTCATGATTTTATAAACCTCTATAAGGGAATTCCTCAGCCTCTGACACTGCAGGGAAGAAAAGCCCCAGCCTATTCAGGCTCTCTCTATAACTCAACTCTTCAGTCCCAGGAACATCCTTGTAAAATCTTTTCTGTAACTGTTAAACTTAACAGCATCCTTTCTATAGAAAGGTGACCAGAATTGTACATAGCATTCTAAAGGAGGCCTCACCAATGTCCTATACAGCTGCAACATGACATCCCAACTTCTATGCAATGTTCTGACCAATGAAGGCTAACGTAGCAAACGCCTTCTTCACCATCCTGTCTACCTGCAACTTCACTTCCAAGGAACCATTCAGCTGCACCCCTAGATCTCTTTGTTTAACAATACGCCCCAGGGCTCTACCATTAACTGCATAAGCTGGGGAATCCAAGATGGAGGATGGGAAAAGAATTATGGCTGTAAGAGTTGCTTCTTTTTTGAGGCATTTTTAGGTGTTTGAGGAGATTTCCTCGAATTCCAGGAGCACCAATTACTGTTTTATATGCTGTTGCATTGTTTTGGAATTTTGGGGAAAAAAAAGTCAAAACAACAGCACTTTTAAAAGGGAGAAAGACAAACAAAAGGGAGCAAGCACATGGTCAGTGAGGGAGAGAGAGAAAAAAAAGCAAAACTGCAGATTCACTGCCGTGTCAGTTAGCACAGTTACTGTCTTTGCTGTTTGTAGTTCATGTATCTCTGGACAATGGAGTGTGTCTAGGAAAAATAAACAAACAGCGAAACTCACTGGTGACCTTGGAGGAACCTGTGTGGGCAAGCTCACAGCACAGAAACAGATAAGTGCATAGTTTTTAAATGTGTAACCTTGCTGTAAGTCCACAGCAGTGAGTAGTGGGTTCTTTCTTGATTATGTGTTTCATTGAAATCTCTGTCTCTCGAGTAGAATTTTTAAAATATAAACCATGAGTACTAAGTTAGCCTGGACAGCACCGTTTTCTAGAGCAAGTTCTTCCTGTCAAATTTGGGAGTTTAGGGAGAGTTCCAGTGCTACTAATGATGATGTCTGCAGAAAGTGTCTTTGGTTGTGAATCCGATCAGATCACATCGATCAGTTGTAACGTCAGTTAGAGGCAATGTGGAAGTTAAGAGAGCTGGAGAGGGGAGGAATGTGATGGATGTAAGTTATAGGAAGGGAGAAAAGCCACAGATACAGTCAGGTAGATGGGTTAACTCCAGGAATGGTAGGAATGGTAGGCAAGTAGTGCAGGACTCTCCTTTTGCTATGCCCATTTCAAACAAATATGCTGCTTTGGAAAATGTAGGAGGTGATGGACTCTCAGGGGAAATACAGTACAAACAGCTAAGCTTTCTGGTATTGAGACAGGCTTTAACGTAATGAGGTACGTCGGGTTCCAAGCAATTAATTGTGATTGAAACTCTCTAATCAGAAGCACAGATAGATGTTTCTGCGGCCAGCAGCGAGAATTCAATGATGTATTGCCTCCCTGGTGCCAGGATTAAGGATCTCTCAAGAGAGGTTGCAGAATGTTCTCAAGGGGGAAAGGAACCATCAGGAGGTCATTATATATATTGGAACCAATGGCTTAGGAAGAGAAAAGGATAAAGATTCTGAAGGGAGAATATCGAAAAATGGAAAGGAAGGAGATCCTTCAGGGTAGTCATATCTGGAATACTTCTGGTGCTACGAGCTAGGGAGGGTAGGAATAGGAGGACAGAGGAGATGAATATGCGGCTGAGGAGCTGGTGCGAGGGAGAAGGGCTCACATTTTTGGATCATTGGAATCAATGTTTCGACTTCAACAGTGAATTCCATAAACTCACCTCCCTCTGGGTGAAGTAACTTTACCTCATCCATATCCCAAAAGGCATGGCCCTCATCCTTAAAATGTGACCTTTTGTTTAAGACTCCCCATTAATTGAGAACACCCTTTCTGCATTTACCCTGTCTATTCCTGGTAGAATTTATAGGTTAATTTTTCTATACTTCAGCGCATATAGTTCTAATCGAGTCAGTCTCCCCCTGTCCGTCAATCCTGCCATCCCAGGGATTAGTCTGGTAAACCTTTGTTGCAAGAATATCCTTCTTCAGATAAGGAGACCAAAACTGCAACAATACTCCAGGTGTGGTCTTACCAGGCTCTATGCAAGGTATCCTTGCTTTTGTACTCAAATCCTCTTGCTGTGCAGGCCAGCATAACATGTGCCTTCCCCACTGCCTGCTGCACCTATATGTTTACTTTCAGCAACTGGTATAAAGGACACCAAGATCTCATTGTATCCCAAGCTACTGCCACATAGATAATAATCTGCCTGCCTGTTTGTCAAGTATTTGCTCGCTCACTGAACTTGTCCAAATCACAATCATCCTCCTCATAGCTTTGTTTCATCTGCGAACTTAAAAAGCTGGAGGTCAAGCCCTGATCAATGCAGGACCCACTCATCACTGCTTGCCACTTGGATAAAGACATCTATTCCTACTCTTGCTTCCTGTCTGTGAACCAGTTCTCAATCTGAACAAAACAAACCAAAGAACTGCAAATCATGAACAGAAATTGCTGGAAAAACTCAGCATGCCCAGCAGTATTTGTGGAGGGAAAACACATTTTGTGGTCCAGTTCTGAAGAGGGTCACTGGACCTGAAATAATAATTCTGCCTTCTCTCCACAGATACTATCAGACCTGCTCAGTTTTTCCAGCAATTTGTGTCAGTTCTCAATCCACTTAAGTCTATGAACTCTAATCCCATGTGCTTTAATGTTGCCTGCTAATCTGTTATGTGGAATCTTATTGAAAGCCTTCTGAAAATAAAGTAAACCATATTCACTAGCTTATCCTTACACACTCTAGTTATGCCCTCAAAAAAATTGCAGATTTGTCAAGCATGACTTCCCTTTCAGAAGTCCATGCTGACTGTCCTATCTTCCAGGTGCTCTGGAATATCTTTTATAAGACGACAAGCAGAAGGTGGAAGAACACAGCAAGCCAGGCAGTATTAGGAGGTGGAGTCGTCAATATTTCGGTTGGACTTGTTGGGCCGAAGGGCCTGTTTCCACACTGTAATGTAATCTGTAATGTAATCTGTAATCTAATCTGTAAAAAAATCTTTTATAAGACGACAAGCAGAAGGTGGAAGAACACAGCAAGCCAGGCAGTATTAGGAGGTGGAGTCGTCAATATTTCGTTTGTAACCCTTCTCTTCAAGACTGCGGGTGGGTGTAACAGGAGCTGCAAATAAAGGGGGTGGGGAATTTTGGAGAAGAGAACCTGTCCTGCCCACTACCTACTCCCTCCAAAAACCTCCACTTTTTTTTTGGAAGAGTTATTGCCTTCCTTTGTGAAGATGGAACTAAAAAAAAGTGTATATTTAATTTCCCATCTTTTTGATCTCCCATTATAAATTTCTATATTCATCTCAATTAATCATTTTTTCATCACAAGCCTACAGAAACGTTTGCTACTGATTTTCATGTTCCCTGCAAGCTTACTTTCATTCTCTACTTTCCCCCTCTTAAATTAGTCTCTGTTTCACATTGCTGGAATCTAAACTGTTCTCAATCCTCAAGTTTTTGTTTGGCTAATTTATATGCCTCTATCCTGGACTCAATACAATCCATAATTTCCCTTGTGAGCCAGAGTTTGACCACATTTCCTGTTTCATATTTACACCAGTCTGGGAGGATTTTTGACATTTGCCCATGCACTCTTGAAATGCGGCCATTACCAAGCAACAGTCATCCTCTTAAATAACGATACCCAATTTATCATAGCTAGCTCACATCTCATCCATTGTAACTTCCTTTATTTAACTTCAAGACTCTAGTCTCAGAAATGTCACTCTCCATTTTAATGAAGAATTCTATCCTGTTGTGGTCACTTTTCCAAGATGCCACGTACAACTAGATTGTCAACCATTCATTCCCTTTTACACAATAACCAAAACAAAGATGGCCTTTTCTACTGTTGGCTCCTCAAAATATTGATTCATAAACTTTACCTTATATACTCCAAGAATTCCTCCTCTACAGTAATGCAACTAAATTTGATTTAGTCAATCTATATGCAGATTGAAGTCATCCATAATTATAGACATACCTTTATTACTTGCATCTGTAATTTCCTTTTTAATGCCTTCTCCAAAATTACTATTAGAATTTGGGGTTACAATGACAAAAAGGTGAATGCAGTTAGGCCGATATCTTTTGGAGTTTAGAAGAATCAGAAGTGAGTGATCTTTGAAAAGGTGGTGAATTAAAGATGATAAATTCAATATCCATTATGTGCAGGAGTAAGAATGTGAAGAAAAAATGAATTAAGAGACTGAGGGAAAGAGGATAAAAAAAGAAAGGATCGAATTGTTATATTTCAAATCTTCTCAAGGAGTAACACTCACAAGAGTTAAATTTTGATGTCAGAGGACATGCTTGTAATAACCATACTTAGAGGTGAATTATAAATGGACAGATGAAACAATTATGATTCCTAACACACAACTACAACACAGAAGTTCATGAAGCTGATGTCCTCATTTTTTTTGCCTTTCTCCCCAACTCTTCCCCATGGCCCTACAAATGTAGCCACCTTTGGTACTCAAATTCACCTTTGAAAGCCACAATTCAAAACTGTCTCCACCACACTGTTGGAAATTATTTTCCTTAAAAAAAATATTAAAGTTGAGCTGCTTAATTAAGGAAATTAAGCTGCTAATTAAGGAAATTATTTTCTTTAAAAAAAAATTAAAGTTGAGTTGCTTTTGCAAAGCTGACAGTGCAGACTTGCAACTTGGGCAAACAACAACTGAATATACATATTTAACTGCACAATCTGCTCCAGTGCTGAAGTTGCTATATAGTTTACCCATGAATAATGTTGAACATTAATAGATTCTGCCAAAATAAAGTCTTAAAATATTATAACTGAAGAGGACATCACCCCAATGAATTATCAAAGGGCTGAGCTCTATTGTTTTAAAAAAAAAAATTTCATGCAGTCAGAAAGACATTACTGCCTTCAAAAAGGCGAATGAGTAATTGATGCAATACAATGTTGTACAGACTGTATGCAATAGAAGAAAAACTGTGATAGTTAAAAAATACAAATTATGGAAAAGCAAGGATGAGTATATTTAGCTATACAAGGAAGTGCACAACGATCAGTCAGGAGTCTTCCCTTCTTAAATTGATAGGGGACTGCGGAAGAATACTTGTATAGGACCCACAGCAGATATTTTTAGAAATTGAAATGGGAAGACAATAAACATCTATGGCTCAGAAAAATGGCATACATCTGTTACTGTCCAGAAGAAGTTGACCCAAATTCAGCTTAAGCTCTGGCCTTTTTCAAGGCTAGCACTTGTTGCTTATTCTTAACTGCTCTTGAACTGAATAGTACGTCTGCCATTTCAGAGAGCAGTTAACAATGAATCACATTCATTGGGGAAGTAAATGACCGAGTGGCATTTACATGGGACTATTAAGCCACAGACCCAGGTAATATTCTGGGAACCCAGGTTTGTACCTCACCACAGCAGATGGTAGAATTTTGCTTCAATATAAATCTGGAATTAAGAGTCTAATAATGACCATGAATATATTACCAATTGTTGGTAAAACCCAAGTGGCTCACTAATATCCTTTAGGGAAAGAAACTGCTGTCCTTAATTTGTCTGGCCTACACGTGACTCCAGACTCTTAACTGCAAGATGGACAATAAATGATGGCCTAGCCAGGAATAACACTCAACTTGTGAATGAATTTTAAAAAAAGAAACATTGCTGTTGGAATGCAGTTACATGCAGGCTAAACCACATAAGGTTAGAACTTTTTTCCCTAAAATAGACATTAGCAAACCCAGTGGGTTTTTACCATAATTGATTATAGCTTCTTAGCCACCATCATGGAGGCTAGATTTCAAGAACTGAATTTAAATGTGCCTTTGAACCAATGTGCTCTGGGTCTTGTAACGACTAGTCCAGTGCATTATACCATTGCACCATCCAGCCTGCTCTCAGTTATGTGGCTTTGAAGATTGTTACAACCAAGGTTGGAGGGGTGTACTGATTTCTTTGCAGTCCCACTCTTCCAGTGATTATAAATTTTACCAGAATGTGATATAGCCAATTATGGAACTTTTAGACTGCTTCTGGTTAAGTAACAGAAACAATTTGGCTGGTTTCTTTAGTCAATGACTAACTAGCTTATTAGAAGTGGAACTTGAAGAAGACGCAAAGATTATTGACAGAAAAACATTCAGACTGTGAAAACATCGCTAACATAGCATGCAACAAATACGGCTAATGACAAATAATGGTCAAGCACACAGAACACATCATATAGCAAATATAAAGTCATTGAGATGTACGGTATGGAAACAGACCCTTCGGTCCAATCTGTCCACGCCGACCAGATATCCCAACTCAATCTCGTCCCACCTGCCAGCAGACAGCCCATATCCCTCCAAACCCTTCCTATTCATATACCCATCCGAATGCCTTTAAATGTTGTAATTGTACCAGCCTCCACCACATCCTCTGGCAGCTCATTCCATACACGTACCACCCTCTGCGTGAAAAAGTTGCCCCTTAGGTCTCTCTTATTTCTTTCCCCTCTCACCCTAAACCTAGTTCTGGATTCCCCGATCCCAGGGAAAAGACTTTGTCTATTTATCCCATCCATGTCACTCAATTTTGTAAACCTCTATAAGGTCACCCCTCAGCCTCCGACGCTCCAGGGAAAACAGCCCCAGCCTGTTCAGCCTCTCCCTACAGCTCAAATCCTCCAACCCTGGCAACATCCTTGCAAATCTTCTTTTCTGAACCCTTTCAAGTTTCATAACATATAAAGGAGACCAGAATTGCACGCAATAATCCAATAGTGGCCTAACCAATGTCCTGTACAGCCGCAACATGACCTCCCAACTCCTGTACTCAATACTCAGACCAATAAAGGAAAGCATACCAAACACCTTCTTCACTATCCTATCGACCTGCGACTTCACTTTCAAGGAGTTATGAACCTGCACTTCAAGGTCTCTTTGTTCAGCAACACTCCCTAGGACTTTACCATTAAGTGTATAAGTCCTAAAACCCAAAACAATGTCTATACATCAGTTTCCCAAAATGCAGCACCTCGCATTTATCTGAACAGATCCCATGGATTTCTCACACACCACTCCCCGCACCCAAGATATCAATAACAAAATGATTTGTGAGATGCCGGTGTTGGATTGGGGTGTACAAAGTTAAAAATCACAATACCAGGTTGTAGTCCAAAAGGTTTAATTGGACAAAATGGGTAACCAAAACCTGGTAAAACATTACAAGGCATTATGATTCTTTGGTTTTCATGACCTGGCCTTCAACCTCCCTCAAAAGCTACTTTGTCATGAATAGTCTGAACAATTGTTCAAGTTCTGATGGTCCATCTTCCTTTTTTGGGGCTGTTTCCCCTTCACTCTTAGGAAATACATTCTAGCACTAAATCATAATTGTAGCTTTTCACAAGCAACAAGCTTAACCATACCAGTCTTATTATCTGGCAAACATTCTTGACCTCTCTTCTGGCTCATTAATGCTTGTGAGCATTCAACCCCCACTTTCTGTTTCACTTAACCATTAATAACACACTGCCTTTAAGACTTAGCAACACATAACTAGCCAACTGTTCGAAGATTTCTCTATCTTTCAAAACTACAGAACTCTTGTTCAATTCTCTTTAGTCAAACAGCTAACAGCACCACTGTTTAACACAGAGTTTACCTCTCTTTCTTTCTCATGTTTACACATTTTCTAGGCCAATTGCCCGTCACCTTTAAATTGCTCAATAAGCCTACCGATACCCTTGCAATAGGTCCCAGCTATTCCTTCAATGCCACTTTCCCGCATTATCTCCATATTCTTTCATGTCACTAGTCTCCAGCCTTCTGGGTTAGATAATTCCAAGATTCATCATCCTCATCGGTCTTAAATGGCCTAACCCTCATTGTGAGATTATGTCCTCTGGTTTTAGACTCACCAGCCAGGGGAAACATGTTATATACATCCACACTGTCAAGGCATGTAAGAATTCTGTAAGTTTCAAATGAAGATACTTTTCATTCTTTGAAACTCGGAGAATGTAGATAGAGTATCCTCAAAAGACAAGTCTACAATCAAAGGGATTAATCTGGTGAACTGGTCCTTGCACTCCCTTCCTTGTACCTCAAATGCAATTGAAAACAATGCTGGACATAAATTTATTTGACAAGCAGGAGGTGTGGAGCAATCAATCCATTTAGCATCAATTAATAGTTGCTACTTTTCAACATAGCCTACCTCTGCTTGATTGGGTGTTTTGTGCCTGCAACAAGTGATAAAGACTACAAACGGCCAGTCATCAGGCTGCATGATCACACCAGCAGCTTGGGCGCAGGTTGCATGAAAGGAAGTGGGACAACGGCCATGGGAACATTGCACACAGCAACCACCAGTCTTCTTCATTCTTTTCTTACAATAGAAGCATTTCTGCAGAGATCAAAGTTACATCATTGATAAAAGCACACAATTATATGGTTGGGATATTTGGTAATACTGGTCAATTTGTTTCCATGTACACCACCAGACATATTTTTACTGCACTTTATAACTTGGCCTAGGAAACAAACTCACATCTGCAATGCACTCAATGTCAAATTTAAATTAATTTAACTTCAAAAGTTTACTTTTATTTGCATTTTTTTTAACACTCAAATCTTTACCATCAATAACTTTCCACACATTACTTTTTGGCAAACAAGACAGTAGTAAGAAAATATTTTGATACTCCACTTCTTTGGTTTTACACTGGTAGCATCAAAAATCTCACCATATTTCTAACAACTGAAAGGAGCTCCGCTCACTTTCTGTAAAGGATCATTGAAAAACAGGTAAACCAAATAGATTATGAAATTGTAGCACTCTTAACCCAAAACAATGTCTAATAAAACAATGAAAAATGGTAGGAATAGGGAGGTAAAGATATAATTTTTAAAAAGTAGTAAATAAATTATGAAGATGAATTTAAAAAAACAAAAACAAATATGCTGATGGAAAGAACAGATGGACCGGCTGAATAATTGAGGTATCCAATCAAAATGATATAATTTGCCTAAACCAAAAATATGTAAGCTACTTTTCCCATTTTCATTCACAGCTGCCAATTATATTCTCTTTATATAAGAGAGCACAGCAGGAAAACCAATGTTCCACAAGGAGTAACAAGATCAATGATCTGGTAGTACACTTTGGTGACGGTTGTTCTTGATGAACTATCGGCAGGGATACAAGATGTTGTAGATACATAGAACAATAGCTTCCATTTAAATACAAATTTCTGAAGATCATAAGTGATCATTCTATTTATTGAATAGCTCTGCACTTTTTTTTGTTTACAATTTATACTCAAAGGTAAACAGGGTCTTAGTTTAACACAGTCAGTACATATTGCACTGGAATGTTAACTTAAAATCTGGACTCGAATCGTGAAGCGGAGTTTGGATACATGAAATGTTGATTCAAAACTTGCAACAGCCAACATGACGGGAAGCAGCAGAAATAAAAATTGCAGAGACTGGTGTGGCATGGTGGCTCAGTGTTTAGCACTGCTGCCTCACAGCATCAGGGACATGGGTTCGATTTCCGCCTTGGGCGACTGTTTGTCCTTTCTCCCAGTGGCTGCATGGGTTTCCTCCGGATACTCCGGTTTCCTCCCACAATCACAAAGATGTGCAGGTCAGGTGAATTGGTCATGCTAAATTGCCCACAGTATTAGGTGCATTAGTCAGGGGTAAGTATACGGTATGGTATTTGGTGTGGATTTGTTGGGCTGAAGGGCCTGTCTCCATTCTGTAGGGAATCTAATCTAAAAAGAATGGTCTTCCAAACCGATTCAGATAAAGTCTAGATTAGAGTGGTGCTGTGCTTTTCCAGCACCACTCTAATCTCGACTCTGATCTCCAGCATCTGCAGTCCTCACTTTTGCCTGATTCAGATAAAGGGCAGCAGTTAACTATTACATATCAGTTTATCGCAGCAGTTGTAACTTCTGAACTCAAAGACAACTATGATTGGTCATTAAACAAAAAACAAGAACAGTGGGTGCTAGAAATCAGAAACAAAACAAATTGCTGGAAAAACTTAGCAGTCTGGCAGCATCTGTGCAGAGAAATCAGTTAACATTTCAGGTCCAGTGACACTTCCCCAGAATACTGTTAGTCATTGACTACTGTGTATTTCTGTTCTTTTTAAATAATTTATGATCAAGAAAATAACTGTTTTTAGTGTAGCTGAAAATAATTTGATGTAAATTGTTATTTTGCTTATTTAACATGGCTTTTAGCTGTCAGGCATTTTCTCCCTCCAATTCAATAGCACCTCTACCTCTTTCACAAACTCTGTCACCTAGAAAGTCAAGGGTATAAGATGCATGGGAACACCGCCACCTGCAAGTTCATCTCCAAACCACACACTATCTTGACCTGGAACTATATCAGTACCCCTTCACTGTGCCTGAGCTAAAATTCTGGAATGTCCTTCCTTAACAGCACTGTAGTGTCAATATACCCTTTTCATTGCAGCGATTCAGGTAGCTCACCACTATCTTCAAAAGGGCAAATAGCGAGGAGGTAAAGATGTTGGCTTAGCTGTATCCTAAGAACAGATTAAAAACAGAATTTCAAAATGTACACTGCTGGCCAATTTACACAGTTAGCAGTGAGCAAACCAAATGCATTCGTGGCAAAAGCAAAAAAATAGCTTCATGGATTAAAATTTTAGAAAAGTTGTTTGGGGCAGTGAACAGTAGAGAAACTTGATCAGTGCATTAATTCCTAGTGTACATTTGAAATTGGCTTTTGCAAATTACATTTTATTATGATACTTCAACATTATGATTCCATACCAGTTTCCAGCGTAGTGGCGGTATCGGACTGACATCCACAGGGCCACGTTCAGCCACATTCACAAACCGTACTTCTTGCACTGCAACAGCACACAGTAGATGTACCCACCTGCATAAATTTTAAAAGTAGCACTGAAATAGGATAGACCTAGTGAATAAACTAACAAATGTGGTGTCTTTGCACAATCAGGTTGCTCGCGTAGAGTTTATGTGTTAACACATTTTCAGATTACTTAAGGTTTTGTCAGTGGGAAATGAATTTACATTGTTGCATAACACATTACTCTTATTTCACTTCACATCCTGATTGCAAATCTCTCTAATATAGCTTACTTCCAACAACTTTTTAAATATCTCTGACCAGATCATAAAAGACATCCCACCATGGCAGAAGATGGGTGTTCTTTCCCAATGATTTTTCAAGCTGGGTGAAGATACTGAACCAGACTGAGGAAATGAAATGAATATACAGTTGGAATCATGCAATCACTCAATTACTCAGTTCAGAACTGTAGTGAAAAGACTGTTTGAATGTTGAAATCAGTGGCTAGTAGCTACTCCCACATTACATTTCACGACTTGGCCAGTACTTAACATAGCAAAAGTTATGCTATTCCCTAATAATTCTCTAGCTGAGACCTAGGTAAGGTTAATATTGAATTCTAGTCATCACATTTCAAAAGGTGACATCAAGGACCTAGACAAGATATACAAACAATTCACTCGAATGAAGCCATGCATGAGGGACATTAATATCACAAGAAGCTGAGATCAGCTCCACAGATCACAAAGTCCACAGGAAAATTAAACAGACAGTCAATGTTAAAAGAAGAAACTGCTTCCACTGATATGAAAGTCAATAATCATAGGACTGAGATTTAAGGAAGAGACTTTAGAGTTTTTAATGCAGTAAATAATGCATTACTGGAAAAGGGCAGAAGGGCAACAGTGAAATATTCAATAGTAACTTTCAAAAGCAAATATATTTAAAGGGGTAAGATCAGGAAACTGGGATTAACTTGGTTATCTTTATAAGCAGCAACTCAGACATGACAACACAAAAAGGCTTTCTGAGTTACCTGGTTATCTGAAATATGGAGTAAGAAAACTGGTTTGCAAAATAATACCCCCATCCCCTCTGCCAACTTCAAATATTCAATAATCCATCAAACAGCCCTGGATTAAGTGTTCAGATTAATAAAATAAATTAAGATCAGTTTGCAATGGCCAAACCATTTCCTAGATAAAAGATATCATATCAGAAAACTTATTAAATCAAGAAAACAGTTGAGATTAAGAGTTCCATACACCAAGAGTTGAGGCAACAGTTTGGGCGGCACGGTGGCACAGTGGTTAGCACTGCTGCCTCACAGCGCCAGAGACCCGGGTTCAATTCCCGACTCAGGTGACTGACTGTGTGGAGTTTGCACATTCTCCCAATGTCTGCGTGGGTTTCCTCCGGTTTCCTCCCACAGTCACAAAGATGTGCGGGTCAGGTGATTTGGCCATGCTAAATTGCCCGTAGTGTTAGGTTAAAGGGGTAAATGTAGGGGTATGGGTGGGTTGCACTTCGGTGGGTCGGTGTGGACTTGTTGGGCCGAAGGGCCTGTTTCCACACTGTAAGTAATCTAATCTAATCTTCAGAGGTGATTAAATTCCCCATCCTTACACCATGTTTGCCAGATAAAGCTCAAATTAGGCACCCAAGAGCTGCCCTGTGAGATTTCAGCAAGTCACAAGCCTCAATCCTGAAGCTCTTCCCCATCAGAAGTTGCAGACCAAAGGCTGTCAGCTTCTGGGTCTGGAGATCATTGCTGGACCCCCTACCCTGCAAAGGTCTGAACTAAGATAAGGCCTTACAGATCTCATGGGATTCAAGCTGTGGGGATTCAGTGACACCACTTGGTTCCTATCCTGCCCATAGGAAGTGGAGCTCCCTAAACAGACAGGTTGCCCTGGTTTTTTCTCGTTAACAAACCAATCACTTTTCTTGCCTAGTGGGAAGGCAAGCAATTGAGTCAGCGATTTGTGGAGGTCACTAATTGACCACTTAAGGGTTTTTAAAATGGTGGAGATCTAGAAGGCTGTCCATGGACCTACTTGCCTAGCACATAGTTGCTGAGATGGCAAGAAAGGGACAACTTGCCCTTATCGCCAACTCCATAGAAAGGACAACTGTGCTCAGTGTGCCCAATAGTGAAAATACAAAATAAGCAGCTGGCTGGAAACAATAATACTAACTCAAAGAACATGCACAGCCGAAAGTACTTAGTTGGCGCCCAAGAAATTAATCTTGCAGTGTATGGTAGTGACACCAGTTTCTGATCATCCAACTGAAAATAATTATTTCAGAGCACTGGGAAGATTCAGCGAATTTGTATCCAAAGCAACAAAGTGGAACTAGACTTTGAGCAGGTGCAAACAAATAGAGAGAAGTCTTCAGAACCACCTCTGATGCATCAGTGAACATCAACTTGATCTCATTTCTTAGTCCCATTAATGCTTCCATTTAAATTAAGTGTACTTCTTCAGCTTAATAAAAACTACACTTTGCCTCAATTGAGCTTGCTACAGAACATGCAATTCCAAGTACATTTTAAGATTTAACATCATTTACAAAATAAATGTGCACATTGTGCAGTTCTACTGGTTGGTCTGACCTGTTGTCAGTGGTTTTCTGAAGTGCTCCTCCCCGAAGGGTACATAGACAACAATCCTGTGAAAGTGAAGGGAATTGTAATACAGGTCAAAAATTGTTGAAAACTGTTCTGATGAAAAAGTCTCATCTAAAATATTAAACACTGCTGAGTATTATCAGCCTTTTCGGTTTGATTTTTGATTTGCAGCACCTATCAAATATTGTTTTTGTTTCAGTATACAACTGATATAATTGACAGCAATTTTATATAACCATAGCATAACAGTCAATCAGAGTTAGAAAGCACACAAGAGGTTATAGTCCAACAGGTTTATTTGGAAACACTAGCTTTTGGAGTGCTGCTCATTCATCAGATAGTTGATGAAGCAGCAGTGCTCCGAATGCTAGTCCTGTTGGACTATAACCTGGTGCTGTGTGATTTTTAACTTTGTCCACCCCAGTCCAACACTGGCTCCTCCACATCAGAATCAAACAGGCTGGTGTTTCAGAAATTCAAACAAAACGGAAATTCAAATTTCAATTTCACACACTGTATGCTTGATGGACAAAAAAATGGAAATTCATAGAAGCATGCTTAAAGCTTAAAAGCCAAAAAAGGTTCCAAAAATGTTCTTGTGCTACTTCTACACTGTTGATTTTGTATTTTAATGAGAACACATGGTGATTATTCAACCATTCAAATTTGCTCTTCCACTCAATTAAAAAGCAGTAATTCTATTACTATCTCAACTCTACTCTGCCACCCTAATCTCATTCCTCAATTCACTTATTACTAAAAAAAAATCTCATTTTGAATGAACATCCACAGCCCTCTAGGTACAGAATTCCAAAGATTCATAACTCTGGGCTAAGAAACCTCTCATCTTGGTCCTGATTAGACCAACTGCTATTCTGAGACTCTCAGCCAGAGTTCTAGAATGTAGCCAGGAAATTCATTCATCTGGCAATGTCTCCACCAAACTGCATAACAATTTTTTGTTTCAGTGGCATTCACTCCTCCTTAACCACTAGGTCTAATCTACTTAATCAGACACTAGGTATCACAAAACCTGACTAACAATGCCCTAGCATAAATAGATTTAACTGTTAAGAATTTGCATAAAATAATGACTGTGTACTTCTCTTACCTTTCTGGATAATTATTTAATATGGATCAATGTAAATTACTGTGCATTTTTAAAGAAAACAGATCACTTCACAACTCTTGGGTCTCCTTTTATAAATAGTCATGCTTTGTAATAATAAAAATACTTACTGCTGCTAAAGCATTAGCTGCACACCTTGCACAGATCCAATCTTCTGTTGCTTTCTCAGGAGCAACTCCATAGCAGCCTATTAGAATATGCATACGAACATTTAAGAAATTTATCACTTAGAACATGTTTTTCAATTCAAGCAGCTTTCAAATTATGCTATCCTTTTTAGCAAAGTGGTTGTTTGAGTATGAATCAATTTGGGGGAATAGATATGGACATTCAAATCATTGGCTTTGTCTTTGTTAACAGAGGATGAGCCAAGGCTCAAGGTCAAGTATTCAAACCCCTTTGAGCATCTTGAACACACAACCTGCATTACCAGTAAGGGCAAATATGCACTACCAGAAGGCACTGACTTGCAAATGAGGAACTAAAATCAACATTCTCAGGTGGTTGCAAAATTATTCAAATAACAGGGGAGTTTTCCCAGTGATCTGACCAAGATATACCTTAAACAAACAATACAGATTATCTAGACATGTATTTCATTTAGCATGGCTGTGGAACCTCTCTGTGGAAACTAGCTTACATTATAATACGATAAAATAATGAAATCAACATAATGTGAAATGCTGGTTGTGTCAAAGTTGTCAGCTATTACCACCAGCTGATTAGCAAATCCAATAGAAGTGTGCCTGTAATGAGCCAAAATTGATTTTAACTGAACTCAAGCATGCTTGACGTATGATCATGTTAACCAACTGGAGTGGAGTCAGACCAAATGAATATAACATGGGTTCAAAGACAAGCCTGCAGTGCTGGCTCCAAAGCGGTCTTAGTCCATATTCATTCAGGATATGGACAAAAGATATTTAGAACAGAGAACATTACAGCACAATACAGGCCCTTTGGCCCTCGATGTTGTGCCGACCTGTGAAATTAATCTGATGCCCATCTAACCTACACCATTCCATTGTTATCCCTCTGTATGTTCAATGCCCATTTAAATGCCCTTAACGTCAGCAAGTTTACTATTGTTGCAGGCAGGCCGTTCCACACCCCTACTACTCCAAGTAAAGAAACTACTCCTGATATCTATCCTAAGTCTATCACCCCTCAATTTAAAGCTATGTCCCCTCGTGATAGCCTTCACCATCTGAGGAAAAAGGTTCTCACTATGCATGATATTTAACCCTCTGATTATCTTGTGTGTCTCGATTACGTCACTGTTCACCGCCTCCCCTTCTCTCCAACGAAAACAGTCTCTGTTCCCTCAGCCTTTCCTCTCAATACCTTCCTTCCATACCAGGCAACATCCTAGTAAATCTCCTGCACCCTTTCCAAAGCTTCCACATTCTTCCTATAATGCGGTGACCAGAACTGTGCGCGATACTCCAGCCTTATCAATGTCTGCTTCAGCTGAAACATGGTGTCGTGGCTCCAAAACTCAATCCCCCTACCAATAAACATCAACATATGCCTTCTTAACAACCCTATCAACCTGGAAGGGAACTTCCAGGGAGTTATGCACCTGGATACAGAGATCTCTGTTCATCTACACGACCAAGAATTTTACCATTAGCCCAGTACTCTGCATCCGAAATGAACTACCTTACACTTTCCCCACATTAAACTCCATTTGCCACTTCTCAACCCAGCTCTGCATCTTATCTATGTCCCTCTGTAACCCACAACATCGTTTGGCACTATCCACAACTCTACCTACCTTATTGCCATCTGCCTTACTACCTTACTAACCCATCCCTCTACGCCCAAATCTAGATCATTTATAAAAATGACAAACAGCAGTGGTCCCGAAACAGATCCTTTGTGGCACACCACTGGTAACTGAGCTCCAGGATGAACATTTCCCATCAACCATCGCCTGTCTTCTCTCAGCTCACCAATTTCTGATCCAAACCGCTAAATCACCTTCATTCCGAAACTCTATTTTGTGTAAGAGCCTACCGCGTGGCACCTTATCAAATGCCCTACTGAAGTCCGTATACACCACACCAACCGCTTTACCTTCATCGACCTGTTTTGTCACCTTCTCGAAAAACTCAATAAGGTTAGTGAGGCATGACCTACCCTTCGCAAAACTGTGTTGAGTATCCCTAATCAAATGATTCCTTTCCAGATGATTGTAAATCCTAAGGTCTTCCAACATCTTACCCACAACCGAAGTAAGGCTCACTGGCCTATAATTACTAGGGTTGTCCTGACTCCCCTCCTTAAACAAAGGAACAACATTTGCTATGCTCTCCAGTCTTCTGGCATGACTCCTGTCGACATTGATCAAAGCCAAAGGCTCTGCAATCTCCTCCCTGGCTTTCCAGAGAATCTGAGGATAAATACCATCTGGCCCAGGGATCTTATCTATTTTCAGATCTTCCAAAATTGATAAAACCTCCTCTTTGTCAACCGCAATCCCATCTAATCTAGTAGCCTGTACCTCCGTACTCTCACTAACATTGCCCTTTTCCAACGTGAATACTGATGAAAAGTATTCCTTAAGCGCTTCCCCTATGCCCTGAGATTCCACACATAGCTTCCCACTACAATCTTTGATTGGCCCTAATCTTACTCTAGTCATTATTTTATTCCTGATATACCTATAGAAGGCCTCAGGGTTTTCCTTGATCCTATCCGCCAACAACTTCATGCCCCTCCTGGCTCTTCTTAGCCCTCTCTTTCGATCTTTTCTGGCTAACTTGTAACTCTCAAGCCCCCTAACTGATCCTTCATGCCTCATCCTCACATAAGCCTTCTTGCTTTTGACAAGAATTTCAACTTCTTTATTAAACCATGGCTCCCTTTCTTGACAACGACCTCCCTGTCAGATAGGTACATACTTATCAAGGACCCACAGTAGCTGTTCTTTGAATAAGCTCCACATTTCAATTGTGTCCAACCCCTGCAGTTTCCTTCCCCATCCTATGCATCCTACATCTTGCTTAATCACTTCATAATTGCCTTTTCCAGTTATACCCCTTTCTCTGCGGTATACACCTATCCCTACCCATTACTATTGTAAACATAATGAATCATGGTCACTATCGCCAAAGTGCTCACCTACCTCCAAATCTAACACCAGGCCTGGTTCATTCCCTAGTATCAAATCCAATATGGCATTGCCCCTTGTTGGCCTGTCTACATACTGTGTCAGAAAACCCTGCTGCACACATTGAACAAAAACTGACCCATCTATAGTATCCCCAGTTAACATTCAGGAAGCTAAAGCGTAACAACTACCCTGTTACACTTGCTCATATCGAGAATTATTTCGCTATCCTTTCCTCTACATCCCTGAAACAATTAGGAGGCCTATAGAAAACTCCCAACAGGGTGACCTCATTTCCTGTTTCTAACCTCAGCCTGAACTACCTCAGTGGGTAAGTCCTCAAAAATGTTATCTCAGTTGCTGTAATAGTACCACTGATTAACAATGCCATACACCTCCTCCCGCTTTTATCTTCTTCTCTGTTCTTACTGAAACATCTAAATCCCAGAATCTGCAAAAACCATTCCTGTCCCTCCTCTAGCCATGTCTCTGAAATGGCCACAACATCAAAATACCAGGTACCAATCCATGCTGCAAGTTCACCCAGCTTATTCTGGATGATCCTAACACTGAAATGCACACATTTCAAACCAACATGCTGATTGATGGTGCTCTCTCACAACCTTGTAAACCTATCACTGACCTCACTACCCTCAACCTCCTTTACACTGGAACTACAATTCAGGTTCTCCCCCCCAAACAGAACAGTATTAGCAAATATCCCCCCCGAGGATATTGGTGCCCCTCTGGTTCAGGTGAAGGCCATCCTGTTTGTAGAGGTCCCACCTTTCCCAAAAAGAGTCCCAATTATCCAAGAATTCGAAACCCTTCTTCCTGCACCATCCCTGCAGCCAAGTGTTCAGCTCTGCGCTCTCCCTGTTCCTCACTTCACTGGGATGTGGCATGAGCAACAAACCAGAGATAACAACTCGGTTTGTTCTAGCTCCAAGCTTCCACCCTAGCTCCCTGAATTTCTGCCTTAGATCTCCACCTTTGTTCCTACCTATGTCGTTGGTGCCGATGTGGACCACGACTTAGTCTGCTCCCCCTCATGGTTCCCTTTCCTACCCATGACGGTAACCCATCTACTTTCTTCATGTGGCTGTGGAGTAACTACCTCTGTGTTAACTCCTCTTAATAGCCCCCTCTGCCTCCCATAATGATCCAAAGTTCATCCAGCTCAAGCTCCCTAACACGGTTCTTGAGGAGCTGGGGTTGGGTGCATTTCCCACAAATAAAGTCAGCAGGGACACTTGAGGTGACCCTTACCTACCACATACTGCAGAAGGAACACATAGAACGTGCAGGTGGATGTGTTCCATGTGTCTGCTGCCCTCGTCTTCTAATCGATAGAGGATACAGGTTTAGAAGGTGCTATGGGAGGAGCCTTGGTGAGTCATTGCAATGCATCTTGTAGTTGGTACACACTTCTGCCACTGTGCTGTGGTGAAGCAAGTGACTGCTGAATATGGTAGTTAGGGTGCCATTCAAGTGGCTGCTTTGTCCCAAAATATTGTTAAGCTTCAAGTTGGAGCACTTGAGTTGCATCATCTAGACAAATGGAGATGCTTCCATCAGAGTCCAGACTTGTGCCTTGCAGATGACAATGGACAGCACCGGAGCAAAATTTGTTGAATCTCTCACTACAGAATTCCTAACCTCTGACCTACTCTTGCAATTACAGTATGCATTTGGTAGCTTCAGATCAGTTCCTGGGCAATGGTAACCACAGCCACCACCACCACCACCCCACCCCCGTCCCCACTCCCACCCCCGATGCTGTAACAGGGGAGTCAGTGATGTTACAGCCATTTAATGTCAAGGGATAATGGTTAGATACTTTCCTGATGGAGATGGTCATTGTCTGCCACAAATATTATTTGCCAACTGTCAGCCCAAATGTGGATGCAGGACAAGTGTTCTTGCATATGGACACAGACTACTTTAGAATTGTGGATTCATGAGTAGTGCTCTACATTGATGAGTACACAATGTAGATTTCAAATTCTCAACTTATGGAGGGAATATTTTTGATGATACAGCTGAAGGTGAACAGCCTGCCACTTTCTGTAATATGGCAATACAAGATGCCACATTACTTTGTGACATGTAGTGAACAAAATCACCTGATGACTTGCAGCAATTTTAGGTTGAATTAGAAAAGTGGACAAAATGTATTTAACTAGATCGCCTGTTATTCTTCTAACTTCTTTTCTAGCTCCTCCACTGGAACCTCCAGTGCAGCATCAAAGCCTCTCTCCTCCATGATATGCCATTCTTCCCAGATTAGAACTGCTTCCTGTTGGACTGGCAGCACCTGCCCTCGCCACAATTATCACCCTCAGAGATAGAAACTAGTTTTTAAAACGGTGCTAGCCACTCATGATACTGGTCCACTAAAGTAAGCAGGCAACATAAACCAAAGCTCTTAAAATGTAAATTCCAGGGGTTTAATTTCTCAAGGACCTCAGCTTTGTCAAAGATTTTGAACACAGGTCAATCTGCTATAATGCACATTTTGTTAATGTGAATTTGCTGTAACATGATTGATGAATTGGGAACACTGTTTCTAAAACATTAAACTTTTAAAATGTGTGTTGGCTATAACTGTGTTGTGGGCGGCACGGTGGCACAGTGGTTAGCACTGCTGCCTCACAGCGCCAGAGACCCGGGTTCAATTCCCGCCTCAGGCGACTGACTGTGTGGAGTTTGCACGTTCTCCCAGTGTCTGCGTGGGTTTCCTCCGGGTGCTCCGGTTTCCTCCCACATCACAAAGATGTGCAGGGTCAGGTGAATTGGCCATACTAAATTGCCCGTAGTGTTAGGTAAGGGGTAAATGTAGGGGCATGGGCTGGTTTCGCTTCGGCGGGTCGGTGTGGACTTGTTGGGCCGAAGGGCCTGTTTCTACACTGTAATCTAAATCTAATCTAATCTAAAACTGATTACATTGTCAACACTTTAAACGCTGTTTCTAAAGAACGCAACCATCACATTATAGAAGAACAACCTGTAGTTAAGAATTCCAAATTCAGCAGACAACTAGCCACCAGTATGCAAAGGAAGAACTTGCAATTTTAGAGCATCATACATCCTCAGGATGCTCCAAAAAGGCTCACAACATGCTGTAATTACAAAACATGTATCTTACTATCTGCAATGAGTAGCCAATTTACACACAGCAAGGTCTCACAGCAATGGGATATGATTTTTTTTAGTGATGTTGATTGAAGTATAAAATTGCTTGGTAAATTAGGGAGAACACACCTGTTAAAAAAACTCCTTCCAATCCCCCTCCTCCTTCTATTGAAAGTGCCCAGATAACACTTACTTGCATGAACACATACACAGCACTTTGCACATGTTACAAGAATGCTCATTCCATCTTCATCGACATAAGAAGTGGGAAGAGTTAGGTCTACATGGTCACTTCCAGATGTGAAGCACATCTCTGGAACCAATGGCTTGCTTTTCATTTGGTTTCTGGGTTTGCTCGCATCCAAAGATTGGCTTTTATTTCTGGAACCCTGACCACCTTCACAATCTACCTATTAAATTGAAGAAAGGAAGCTGTCAATAAAGTAAAAGAAACATAGCTAAAGACAAAAAGATCATTAAATTAAGCAGAATCTCTCAAGACAAGTTTTTTTGTTCAAATTACCAGTCAATTTTCAGGGCAGGTTGGGGGTTCTCATAGAAACCTATGAAGATACTGTTTACCCTGTTAAGATGTTCCAAATGACAGAGGAGTCCAGAACCAGGAGTCACAGTCTAAGGTCATTTAGGACAGAGAGGAGAGAAATGTCTTCACTCAGTGTGATGAGTTTGTTGAATTCTCTACCACAGCAAGTGATTGAGACCAAAACAATGTTTTGAAGGAGTCAGATAAAATTCTTAGGACTAAAGAGATCAAAGGGTATGGGGAGAAAGTGGGAACAGGATACTGAATTGGATGATTAGCCATGATCATACGGAATGGCAGAGAAGCTTGAATGGTCTACTCCTGCTCCAGTGTTTCAATATCCACTGCAACAATTTGATTCTAAACCAACGACAATTTTTGAACACCAAATGCAAATTAATTCAGGGAAGATTTTGCAAAGTGAATTGCAAAGACCATTTAGAAACTCACCAAAATATATTCACAATTTAGTTTAGAACCAAAATGGTTACATTTTTCACAATCCAGTCATTCTACAAAGCTTTTCTTAAATCTGAATTGGTTTTTAGCTTTTTTCAATACAATTTAAATCTCTTACCTAAAGTAACCATTCACAATGATTTTAAAAAGAAAGCTTCAGTTCAAATACAAACACTGGAGGGGTAAATGAAAAGTATCAAAACCTGGTATGACTGGAAGAGTGCACAAATTGAGCAGTAAGGTATCTGCTGTGCCACTATGCAGTTGTATTCTCGTTCTGCAAGGAAGTTCTGGGGCCGGTTTTGCCACAGATGTGCAAGTGGCTTTGCCCATGGTTCTGACTCCATAGGGTCATCTTCGACTGACAACAGGTCTGGCATTTCTGTTAAAAAAAATGGTTTTAGTAAAAATTAAGTCCAATACAATCAATGCCTATTCAATACGATCAAGTGGAAGCAGAAAAAAAATTGAACTACAATGCTCCTGCCATCACATTTTCCAACTTTATTTGCTTCTAGCAGTCCATTCCTTTTTCATTTCAATAATTATCCCCAATTAGTTTTGCACAAACTGTAACAAGTGTGCCACATCAGGATCCTTCTTCCCTCTCCCAAATTTTATCGTGCTCTTTCACGTCCTGAGTACTATTTTGCTGCACATATCAGTGAAAATGCTCTATCACAGTACTTTCAAAGATGCACACTGACTCCTTAAAAGTTCTTTTGAGATTTAAGCTTTCAGTCAACAGATATAGCATATGTTATGCTAACAAAATAAAACAAGTTCTACTTTTCACTTGCAGTATAGTTTTACAGGTTAAATAAAAGCTGAAAAAGCCTGACTGCTTTTACAAGTTTTAGTTTTCTGCAACATATTTTATCCATGATTTCATTTAGGCACCAATGCATAGTTTGAGATATCATTTGTTGCCTACAAACGGTGGTACCAAATTTTCAAAAATGTTGCTACATACTCAACACCAGATATCCACTAGTTATGTAGAATGCAGTCCTCGATAAGCCTTCAACAATAAAGCCTCTTGACTATAGCTGCATATTCTAACTTGCTTACATACCTTCGTCACTAATGTAGTCCTTTACCACAGAAAGCGGATGATGTCGTGGTGGTTTACTAAGAGGCTGCCGCCGACTCTTGGCTTTCTTTTTGGATTTCATTTCTTTCATGTACTGCTCAGCCATCTGCGGAAGAACAGAACAGTAGATCTCTCATTATCCATTTGAAGAACAGGATGACATTTTAGCATTGTTTCTGTTCAGTGCAAATTGCCCAATCTTCTGCGCAAAGCCTCTGTGAGCTTCATCTTGTTACGTCGATAATGCTAACATGATTACTATGAAAATATTATGATCGCCACAGAGTTCTAATCACTATAAAAACTTACCCATAACAAAATATGCTCTGAAACACACTAACACCTAAAGTTAAGGTCAACAGCTTAAAAGCTTGTTTTAAAAACTGGAAATGCGGACAGAGAAGAAAACAAAGTTAAAGACTCTAAGGTTTCATGTCAATTATCTTTTGTCAAAACGGAAACATTAGATGCAACCAGTTTTATGCCAAGTACAAGCTGGAAATGGAACACAAGGAGAAAACCAAAGGAAAGATTTGAGAGAGGGTGCAAGGCAGGAGAAATTAAATGGACAGAAGGTATAATAGTGCAATGTTACCATTGAGACAAGGAAAATAAACAAAATGAGAGATGTCTAGAGGTGCAAATGCAGCATCATTAACAGCTGTCATCTAATAATACAAAAAAAATACAGTTTACAAGCTGAAATTGGTTAACCTGTGCTGTGCCTTTAGCTGCAGTTCAGCTTCACTGGATCAGAGTAGCAGAGCAGAGAGGTCAGAGTGAAAATGGAGTTGAGAGTGTGGTGCTGGAAAGGCACAGCAGGTCAGGCAACATCTGAGGAGCAGAGGTTTTAAAAAAAAAATGTTTCGGGCATAAGCCATTCATTGGGAACTTCTGCCTGAAACATCGATTTTTTTCTTGCTCCTTGGATTGTGCCTGACCTGCTGTGCTTTTCCAGCAGCACGCTCTCGACTCGGATCTCCAGCATCTGCAGTCCTCACCTTCTCTAGAGTGGAGGTGGAGCAGAGAATCAAACTGACAGGTGACTGGAAAGTCAGGAATATGCTTCAGACTGCAGTCCACCCAAGTCCCCATTCACTCTCCGGATTTTGTTTTGTTCTTTTCCAAACATGTAGTTAACTCTCAAAGGAATCCGAGATTTCTCAACTATTCTTGTGACAAGGAATTGCATATGCTAATCACTTCCCAGAGAGAGAAGTTTCCCAAGTTCTCTACTGATTCATTATGACCATGTTATATTTGTGGCACCTTGTTCTGGTGTCCACCTGCAAGTAGTAATATCACCTTCATACCTATTTGTTCAAATATTTTCTTAATCCTAAAGCCCTCCGTCAGGTTACTCCACAACCTACTGTTCTCTACAGAAGAGATTCAAAGCCTATTCAATTATCAGTATGCCCTCTCAGTTTTGGCACTATTCCACACAAGTTTTTCTTGCACCTTCTCCAGTCAGATATGTACAATACTGAAACAGACCCTTTGGTCCAACCTGTCCATGCCGACCAGATATCCCAAACCAATCTAGTCCCACCTGCCAGCACCCGGCCCATATTCCTCCCTATTCAAATACCCATCCAAATGTCTTTTAAATGTTGCAATTGTACTAATCTCCACCACTTCCTCTGGCAGCTCATTCCATACATGTATCACCCTCTGCATGAAAAAGTTGCCCCTTAGGTCTCCTTTATATCTTATCGCTCTCACCCTAAACCTATGCCCACTAGTTCTGGACTCCCCCACCCCAGGAAAAAGACTTTGTCTATTTATCCTATCCATGCCCCTCATGATTTTATAAATCTGTGTAAGGTCAACCCTCAGCCTCCAATGCTCCGGAAAAACAGCCCCAGCCTGTTCATCCTCTCCCTATACCTCAAATCCTCCAACCCTGGCAATATTCTTGTAAATCTCTTCTGAACCCTTTCAAGTTTCAATCTTTCCAACAGGAAGGTGACCAGAACTGCACACAATGTTCCAACAGTGGCCTAACCAATGGCCTGTACAGCTGCAACATGACCTTTCACCTCCTATACTCAATATTCTGACCAATAAAGGCCTTCATCATTTAAAATTAGAGCACATAAGTATTCCAGTGTGGTATAACCAAGACTCTAAATATAAACATACTGTATTCACAGGGTATGAGTGTAACAGTACACCTTATTTAAAAGTCAAACTCCTGACTATTAGCCAGAAACTCCAACCCTCATACTTGCTACCTGCTCACTTCTGGAGTCAACCTCACCTTCCTTTTGGTGGCAGCAGTTGTCAGGAGCAGTTTTCAATATGATAACTAAGATCATGAAATGTTAGGACAGAATGGATTTCAACTTCTTAAAAACATTACTTGTGTAAAAGTTAAGCTCTTTGGCATTTTGATAAAGAAAACTGTCAAGTAAACCTGGCTTTTGTATGAGCATGCAGACTAACTTCTGCTTTTAAATCTGTACTCACAAAATGACCTTCAATTCGTTCTATACCTTTAAATGGCCTTACTGACAGATGTCATTACATTACAAATTCAATTTTTTTGAAAAGGTTTGGGAGGTGGGCTCTAGTGCCTGGAGAAGGTGTGCTGAGCTGTTTTCTTGAACCACTGAAGTCTTAGGTTGTAGGAACACTCAACATTGCTACTGGGAAGGAAATCCCAGAATTTTAAATTCGCAACTATGACACAACATAGTTCCATGCTTGGGTTGTGTGTGTTTTGGAGGTGAACTCACAGGTGGTGTTCCCATACATTTTATGCCTTTGTCCTTCTGAGTGGCAGAGGTCACAGGTTTGAAAGGTGCTATGGGCGGAGTCATGGTGAGTTACTGCAGTGCATCTTGTGGATGGTACACACTACTGCCACTGTGTGTCAGTAGTGGATGCATCAAGCTTGGAGTCTTGCTGGAGCTGTACTCTTCCTGACACTTATTAGTTTTCAATCACATCCTTTATACTTACCTTAATGATAGCAGACAAGCATTCGGGAGATAGGAAGAGAATTACTCACCATATTTATCTAGTTGGTCCAGTTCAGTTTGTGTTCAAGACTAACTCACAAGATATTGACAATGGGAGACTCACTAACAGTAATGTCATTGAAAATCATGGAGGCAGGGGATGGTTAGATTACCTCTTGTTGAAAGTGACGCTGGCAGGTGGGACTAGATTGGATTGGGTTATCTGGTTGGCATGGACGAGTTGGACCGAATGGTCTGTTTCCGTGCTAAATATTTCCATGTCTATTGTTGCTTGGTACTCGTGGCGTAAATGTTTCTTGCCACTTGTCAGACCAATCCTGGATGTTTTCCAGGTCTTGCTACACATGGGCATAGATTCAGTATCTGAGATGTCACGAGTGGTGCTGAAAATTTACTACACAGTCAACATTCCAACTTCCCATCTTATGACAGAGTGAATGTCTTTGATGAAGCAGCTGAAGATGGTTGGATGCAAGACTGAGGAAGTCCTATAGTTATATTCTGAGGCTTGGATGAAGAACCCCAACAACTGCAACTACCTTCAAGATATGACAATTACCAGAGTGTTTTCCTCCTCAATTTGCATTGACTTTAGTTTTGCTAGGGATCCTTGATGCCATATCAAATACTGTCTCGATGTCAATGACAGTACCTCTCACTTCTGTTCTTCCAGATTCTTCTGTTCCTCTACGTGATTAAGATGCTTACTTTCCAAGGAGCATGTAACCGCTTTATTCTTAAGTTTAAGCCACCTTTATACTTATTTGTCATTTCTTATTTTTCCCCTTCACAATCATACTTACTGCATTATAGAATAGTGACATTTTCTACAGACAGAAAAGGGGAAGCACCTCCAAGCATTATGAAAATATTTGATGTATGAATACCTCTGCAAGATCCTGTTCATTGAGGCTAGTTCCAACATTTGTCTTAATTGGCTCGTTCCAGTCTGGACTATTATCAGAGTCCTCTGATGCACTTTCTTGGCTTGAGCCCTGAGTGCTTGTCATCTCTGATTCAGATGAACTGGATTCAAATGATTTCACAAGTGGGCTAGGAATATTTTGGGATGGAGTGGTCACAGAGAAGTTTAACACAGTAACAGGCGTGTCTACTGAGCTGGACATGGTTCGCTTCAATGTAAGCTTCTCTTCCCGTGGAGCATTTTCAACGTGTGGCTCAATTTGTGCTGGAGCTGATTCTGCAACAACAACAAAAAAAATGGAATTAAATAGCTTATAAACTAAAAAAAAAGTGACTTTAATAAACAATGTGCATTCTGTAAAGTAGAATATGTTCAACAGTAAAATACATTAGCAGTATTTCACAACACTTATTTGATTTGTATTATATTGTTATTTCAAACATGATATGCAAGTGCTTTACAACATTTATGATTATCTCCATTCCAGGCCATGGAACCGAATCAAAAACTCCAATACTTCTCCGGACATTCAAAGGAGACCAGAAACAGCCAAAGGCAGTTGGCAGATAATGTGGAGGTCCAATTGAATTTTTTTGCCACATTTCACTAACAGCTAGCCAAAAGTGACATATCAGCTGCAGGAAGCCAAAGTCAGGGGCTCATGTTAGCAATTGGGGTTGGGAACATTGTCATAATGGCTGGATGTAGAGGGACAGTATTCTCAAGGATAAGCATGATCAACAATGATAGGAAGTAGGGCATCATCAAGTGACGGTGGAAGAGAGCGAAGGATCACTGCCTTAAAAAAAGAGAGACTCCTTTTCACTGTTGGATTTCCCAGCATTTGCTAAACATAACTAACAATTGTAAACATTAATTCTTCTTCCAAACTGTACCGTGGAAGCCTGTTCACTTTGTTACTAAAATACCTAGTCTCCTACTGTACAAAGGCCTTCAGTCTTCAATCCTAAGACCAGAAATTACTAGTATGTGGGATATTCCAATTTCAGTTGGGAAAGTGATGTGAAGAACTAAAGGCCAATGACAGTTGGCACTCAATATTCCTCTAGGAAGAAAAGAATTGGGATGAGGAACTTGGAATTCTGTTTCTGCCCACTATTCAACAGTGCCTGCAACCTCCCCAAATATCATAGAAAGCTTGCTTTCACTCTACGCTCAGCCATAAAGTTCAGGGCTAAGGCCATCTCCATGTTAGAGAGTATAACAGTCCTTGATGTCAAGATCGCATTTGTCAGAGTGTGGCATCAAGGATGCCCTAGCAAAACTAGAATCAATGGAAATCAGGGGAAAACTCTTCACTGTTTGGAATCATACCTGGCACACAGGAACATAGTTGTGTCATCCAGTTTCTCCCCCTCAGTCAAAGCAAAATGCTCAGAGACACAGTATAGTTTTACCTCCTTCATCTTTATTCTGGGCCCTGGAGGGAGAGAGAACAATCGCCCATGTGCGCAGGAACATGGGTTCCCGGTCTTCTCTTGAACAAGGGTTTCTCTATGAACTATATAATCATTTTACAGGGAGAAGCATCTAGATAAGGCAACATATTTATTAATTGGGTGACTGTTACAATCAACGAGTATCAATAGCAGAGATCAAGCACTTTACTGTTATACAAAGAATGTTCTTAACCTTGTTTATTGGATTCATACAATGGATACTTTTTCCCTTGTTAGCTGACCTTACATGCTTCTAATATCGTTAAATGTCTCTATATAATGACTGCTTTTGTACCTTGTTAACCCATTTCCCATACATTTAACAATGGAGTGTTAGAGGTAAGTTTTTATCTGATCTGAGTCATGCTCAGCTGAACCTCTTTTCACAAAACTCAGAACTTTACTCTTTCCCTGCCTGCTTATACCCTATACACATTGTCAGTTGTAGTTGTTGGAGTTCAGTCATTTCCGCTCCAGGATATCTGCAAGAGTTGCTCAGGGTACAGTCCAAGGCCCAACCTTCTTACCTTCCCTCCACTGTAAAGATCAGAAGTCGTAATGTTCACTAATGACTGCACAATGCCCAGTACCATTTGTGACTCTTCAGATACTGAAGCAGCCCATGTTCAAAAGTAAAAAGAACTGGGCATTATCCAGGCTTGGGCTTAAAACAGGCAAGTAACATTCATGCAGCACAAATACCACGCAATGACCATTTCCAAGAAAGGGACAATCTAACCAAGAGCCCTTGAAATTCAGTGCCAGTGAATCCCGCATTATCATCTTGGGAGTTAGCATTGACCACAAACTGATCTGGACTCTCAATAGAAATACAGTGGCTACAAGAACAAGCCAGGGGTTAGGAATACTACAGTGGCAAACATACCTCCTGACTCCCCAAAGCCTATCTACTATCCATACTGTACAAGTCAGGAGTGTGATGGAATACTCCCTACTTGCCTGGATGGATGCAGCTCCAACAATACTCAAAGTAACCTGCTTGACTGGCATCACATCCACAAACATTCACTCCCTCCACCACCAACATTTAGAGTAAGCACTAGCTAGAAGCTTCTCTGCAGAAATCCTTAGACAACATCTTCGAAACCCATGACCACTACCATCTGAAAGGATGGGGGAAGCAGATACTTGGGAACATCACCACCTGTACGTTTCCTTCCAAGTCACTCACCACCCTCACGTGGAATTATATTAGCATTCCTTTACTGTCACCCGGTCAAAGTCCTGGAATTCCCTCCCCAACAGCATAGTCAGTCTACCTACAGAATACAGATCATAGAGGTTCAAGGAGTGAGCTCACCATCACCTTAAAGGGCAACTATCGGTCAGACAATAAATGCTAACCAGTCAACAATGTCCATGTCCCACACATGAAAACTCAGTCTGTTCACCCCACTTTAAATTGTTGGGCATTGGTCTTTGAAAATTAATGTAAAGGAGAGACTTCAGTGTGCAGGATGACCTGCTTCATCATGGTCCAGGCCAATTTGAGGTCAGTAGGAACAATGCATGTAGTTAATTTCAGAGATGCATCTGGACATTGACATACTATTTAAGTTTTACTGGTGTCCCACTGAGGGAGAGGAACAGATATGGAGAACTTCCTCTAATATGCACTGGTTCTCTTCTCTCCTTTATCAGCCAATTCACAGGTTAAACTTTCTGGTCTCTCCAGCAATCCTCAAGCTACAGAAGGCCTTATCTGCACCCTAAAAGGTCTATTGGGCCACAGATGGGCAACCCACTTATGTTTCCTTGTTGCTTGTGAAATTACAGACTGGTGGGTTGCATGAAGAAAATCCCTTAAATTTATACCTGGAGGTTGCCTGTCAAATTTGGCCCCATCTCTCCAAGAAAACAATAGCAGGTAATAGGCTTGATTTGTGCATAGAAATTAACAAAGTTAAAAAAGTTATCAACCAGCATTATACAATCATGTTGTTATCTCTCCTGAAAGATGCGAAAAGGTAAAAAAACTAAAATCGTTTCTACAAAAACATACCTTGAACACCTACATCAGCACTGTCACCCACCACTTTACTAAATTCCTCCTTATCCTTTTTCATGACTCCCTTAGAGTCTCCAGATTCGCTTTGTGGAACAGGATTACTCCCTTCACTTTCCTTCAGAATGGCAGTATTTTCATTCACTTCCTGCGGCAGCTCAAGACAAACTTTGTGCCTTTTTGCTCCGATTCGATGCTGTATTGGACTGGTTAATGAAAGACAGTAATCATCAGATAAAGCACACTAGATATCTATTGATGTCTATAAACAGAGAAAAAAAAATTCCATTCCATACTGAACTATAAAGTCAACTTGTTTTTTGGTTGCATTCCACCAACGTCCTTCTTTTACTTTCCACAGCTAGTCTAATTTTCTAGGTATTGTTTCTTATCTGAGTTAACGGGTCCCACCACGTAAAACATTATAGTGGATACTTGCCAAATGGATTTGTGCTGTACAGATCAATAACTTCACTAGCTTCAATATTTTGGTGTTGACAAATTTATGGTTATTGCCAATCTGCAGTTCCTTAGCTGCATTAACACATTTAATGGTATAAAAGAACTTGAGACTTATCCCATGACAGCTCAAAAAAAAACAATTTTTCAGTACATTCTGATCACATAGTCTACTGTAATGCGTGATTAAATTATTTCTATCTACTTGTTAAAATATTGCTCCTATGTAAGATAACACGTTAACACATCTGTCACTAAAATGTCAAATAAACATATGCTAAAGAGTATTTAAAAATATGACCATGGAACAAGAGTAGTCTACTGGCCTTTAGAGACTTGTCTGCCTTTCAACACATTCATAGCGGAGCTGATTTTAAACTCAACTGTATATTCTTGCACATCAATGACAATGTTTCATCTACTTGGTTAACAAGAATCTATCTACATCTTCCTTAAAAATATCCGAAGATTCTGCATCCACTGCCTCCAACGTGCAACACCTTATTCTAGGTTTAAGATGACTATTAATAGAAAATTCAAATTATAGATAACCGGAATTGCTGTGTCAGTATCTTGATTTGATAACTAAGCTACTTTGAATAAACGCTCATAATATCATGCAGAAATTATTTTTCTCTTTACAGAAATAAACCGAGTAAATCCCATTGCAACAAAGCTTGATGATTCAAATGAAAATTGATTCCATGATATGAAAAAGAAATTCATGTCAAGATTTGAACCAAAGGATAATACACACCAGCTTACAAACTAATAAGCAGCATTCCTTGAAAAGATAATCACTGTCCCTAGGCCAAGACTAACGTTATTTTTCTTTCTTCAAACAGAATGTCATGTTCAACAAAAAAAAAAGCAGTATTAACAAAGTTAGCAACATTTCCCCACATTATAACAGTATATGGAGTTTGCCAGTTTAGCATTGGACAGATACATGCAGTGAACAAATGTTTCACCTTTTTATTTCATCACCATCATCCTGCTGCGTGGATACTTCTTTTTCAAGTTTGTCATGCGATTCCTTTTCAGCAGTATCAGCATCCCGGTCCTTCAAACTCTTTGCAGTTACAGAGTTTAATTCTCCACCAAGAAATTCAACTGCTTCTGGAGTGGCTCGTGTGTGGTCAATGAAAATGGTATCTTTTCCTACTTTCCACAACTTGTAACGTTCAGGCTGAAATTTGCGCACAAAAACATCCATCGAAATTTTTACCATATCCTTCCGGCACGAGCACTGGATAGAGGACAGTGAAACAAAGATAGTTGGAGCCATGTAATAATGCCATAAACATTTTGACAGAAATTTTAATGGTTCGGTACAACTGTATTATGGATCAAGAACGCACAAGCCAGGTTAACAGCTTAAACAAAACTATGTTCTAAATTTGAGGCTGCTCAAGAGCAATGAAACTGCCAAATCAATTATGGTGCACTAATACTATAGGAGATTTCCTTCCAATTCACATAAGATCCTGGTCTTCTATGAGAAGTGTTTTCTGCAAGTTAACCAACTACTTCCAAACTTCCTATAATTTTGGATATGCACATTAATGACAAACCTACATCAGTCATAGAGTTATAGAGATGTACAACATGGAAACAGACCCTTCCATGCCCTCCTTTGTAAACCTCTATAAGGTCACTCCTCAGCCTCCGATACTCCAGGGAAAACAGCACCTGCCTGCTCAGGCTCTTCCTACAGCTCAAATCCTCCAACCCTGGCAACATCCTTGTCAATCTTTTCTGAACCCTTTCACAACATCTTTCCAATAGGAAGAAGACCAGAATTGCATGCAATATTCCAACAGTGGCCTAACCAATTACCTGTACAGCTGCAACATGACCTCCCAACTCCTGACCAATAAAGGAAAGCCTACCAAACACCTTCTTCTCTACCCTATCTAACTGCGACTCTACTTTCAAGGAGCTATGAACCTGCACTCCAAGGTATCTTTGTTCAACAACACTCCCTAGGACCTTACCATTAAGTGGATACGTCCTGCTAAGATTTGCTTTCCCAAAATGCAGCACCTCGCATTTATCTGAATTAACCCCCATCTGCCACTTCTCAGCCCAATGGCCCATCTGATCAAGATTCCGTTGTAATCTGAGATAACATTCTTCGCTGCCCACCACACCTCCAATTTTGGTGTCATCTGCAAACTTACTAAGCATACCTCTTATGCTCGCATCCAAATCATTTATGTAAATGACAAAGTAGTAGAGTACCCAGCACCGATCCTCGTGGCACTCCACTGGTCACAGGACTCCAGTTTGAAAAAGTCAATAGTCCTAATAATCTCACGGAATACTGATCTTTACCACCTGGATAACTTTAAGTCAAATGATTATCAGGAAACCTGTTATTTTCAGAATTCAGTAATAAATACCAAAGAGTAAACATACCAGAACAGCATGTTTCCCATACTCTATCCATCTTAATGTGGCAAAGTTTGTTGATTCAGCACAGTTAAAACCATGGTTAAAGCCAGCATGATAGCCATATGGGAATGTGATCATAAATTCGCCTGCCTCTTGAGTTATCTATGAATAAATGAAGAGCTAGTTCAATTAATTAAGTAAAACATACAAAAACATTATATAATTAATTAGACAGAAATGGACAAGGTTGAGAATTAACTGCTGAGGAAAATCTCAGTCTAGTTTTCTTCTTACTACTGAAGTATAAACACTTGCAATGATTTGGCAACATTAATACACCAAATTTCTGCCAACAGAGTAACCATTACAAGCAGAGCATAGACTGAACACCAGCTTCTCAACTGGCATTTTACAGTACTGCTAAATTGCAACAGTGTTTGGGCTGATGTGTTTTTGTTTTGAAAGTTGCTTTGCTTAAAGGAACATTCCTGTTCAAGACTCTAGCCATATTCAGAGGAGCAGTATATTGTACAAACTCTTTTCTACTTCAAAATCCAAATTTCCATCATGAAGAGGAGTCTCTACAGTTAAGAAAATGTTCGAAGTGGACTAAAATCACAAGTTCTACCTACAAAAATAGCACTTCCAATTTTCATGGGGCAGGAGTGGAGCCAAGTAGGGCTTTGCTTATAAATATTTGACAGAAATGATGACCATTTAAAATTTACAGCTGTCTCTAAGAAGTGAAAGATAGGTACCCTTACAGGATACTCTGCTCAGAATGCAGAGTATGCACTTTAGACTTGCTAAAAGAAAAGGTGTGGGCCAGTGCCAGTGTCTTTTAGGACTTTTAAATGTAGAGATGTTAATGTCTCGCTGAGATTTCCTTGAAAGTTTCTCAATTTCCCTCTATTAGGTGGTTTATAATACAATGCCTTTCTTATTTCTCAGTTCCACCCAAATAACCTGCCTGGATGTATTTCCAGGAATATCCTCCCCAAGTACAACTGTAATGCTATCCCTTATCAAAAAGGCCACTCCCCCTCCTCTTTTGCCTCCCTTTCTGTCTTTCCTGTAACATTCGTATCCTGGAACATTAAGCTGCCAGTCCTGCCCATCCCTGAGCCATGTTTCTGTAATTGATATGATATCCCAGTCCTATGTTCCTAACCATGCCCTGAGTTCATCTGCCTTCCCTGTTAGGCCCCTTGCATTGAAATAAATGAAGTTTAATTTATTAGTCCTACCTTGTCCCTGCCTGCCCTGACTGTTTGACTCGCTTCTGTTCTCAACTGTACCAGTCTCAGGTTGATCTCTTTCCTCACTATCTCCCTGGGTACAGATTGTTGAGCAATATGTTTGGATTGGATGGGATATTCTTTTATTTCTGGACACATTGCTGGAGACTCAAAGATTTCCTGCCCAACTTGCCTCACACCCAGCACATACTCAGCTGGTCTCAAGTAGCCACACCAAACTTACAATAACCCTACAATTCCCCACTCACTACTGAAAGAAGGGAGGATGGGTGCGTATTTTCAAAAAGGTCAAATTCACAGAATTAGGAGCTCTTCAGTTTTTGCTTTCCTACCAGGGAATAAAAATCTCGCCCAAAAGATGCAATGACATCTGAGCAGTATAATTTAGGTACATCTAAACTGGTTGTTGTGGTTCTGTTCGCCGAGCTGAGAATTTGTGTTGCAGACGTTTCGTCCCTTGTCTAGGTGACATCCTGGGTGCTTGGGAGCCTCCCGTGAAGCGCTTCGGTGATGTTCCCTCTGGCATTTATAGTGATTTGTACCTGCCGCTTCCGGTTGTCAGTTCCAGCTGTCTGCTGCAGTGGCCGGTATATTGGGTCCAGGTCGATGTGCTTATTGATTGAATCTGTGGATGAGTGCCATGCCTCTGGAATTCCCTGACTGTTCTCGGTTTGGCTTATACTATAATAGTAGTATTGTCCCAGTCGAACTCATGTTGCTTGTCATCTGCATGTGTGGCTACCAAGGATAGCTGGTCATGTCGTTTCGTGGCTAATCGGTGTTCATGGATGCAGACTGTTAGCAGTCTTCATGTTTGTCCTATGTAGTGTTTGTGCAGTCCTTGCATGGGATTTTGTACACTACATTGGTTTTGCTCATGCTGGGTATCGGGTCCTTCGTCCTGGTGAGTTGTTGTCTGAGAGTGGCTGTTGGTTTGTGTGCTGTTATGAGTCCTAGTGGTCGCAATAGTCTGGCTGTCGGTTCAGAAATGTTCTTGATGTATGGTAAAGTGGCTAGTCCTATTGTGGCATGTCCTCATTCCGTTGTCATTCCTTTAGGCATCTGTTGATGAAATTTGCGGGGGTATCAGTTTTTGGTGAATACATTGTATAGGTGTTCTTCTTCCTCTTTTTGCAGTTCTGGTGTACTGCAGTGTGTTGTGGCCCTTTTGAACAGTGTCTTGATGCAACTTCTTTTGTGTGTGTTGGGGTGATTGCTTTCGTAGTTTAGGACTTGGTCTGTGTGTGTGGCTTTCCTGTATACCTTTGTGGTGAATGCTCCGTTCGGTGTTTTCTGTACCATCACATCTAGGAATGGGAGTTGGTTGTCCTTTTCTTCCTCTCTAGTGAATCGGATTCCTGTGAGTGTGGCGTTGATGATCCGAGGTGTGTTCTCTATTTCTGTGTTTTTAATGGTTACAAAGGTATCTGATATCTGACAGAGAGTTTGGGTTGAATTTGCGGTAAGACTGTTTGTTCTAACCTTTGCATTACCGCTTCTGCTAGGAGTCCAGAGATAGGTGAGTCCATGGGTGTGCTGTTGATTTGTTCATATATTTGGTTGTTGAATGTGAAGTGTGTTGTGAGGCACAGATCCAGTAGTTTGAGTGTGCAGTCTTTGCTGATAGGTTCCCCATCTTGTTGTCAGTTCTGTCTGTCCAGCAGGTTGGCTATTGTTTCTCTGGCTTGGGTTTTGTCAATAGAGGTGAACAGTGCCGTTAC
>NC_057720.1:27715472-27737417 GCF_004010195.1 Chiloscyllium plagiosum | reverse complement strand
TGCCTTTGACTGCTGGTAGTATGATAACGTTCTTATCATTTCTTAGTGATTTTAGTGTTTCCCTCTCCTTGGTGTTGAGGTTATGTGTTTGTCTTTTCCTTATTATCATAGGTACGACAGTTTGTCTCACTGTTTGTTGTGTCTCTTCTGTCAGTCCATTGTTTCTGAGTGTGCATTCTAGTGCTGCTAGGAAGTCTGCTGTCTTGGCGTCCCTGTGGTTGTAGTTGAGTCCCTTGGCCAGTATTGTTCCTTCCATGTCTGTGAGCTGTCTGTGGGAGAGGTTTCTAATCCAGGAGTGTGTTGTGGTGTCCTCTCTGTTGTGTGTTCGTTTGGTCATTTTTTCTTTTAGTGCCGTTTTTTAGCGGTGCGTGGTCCTGTTCTATGGTCCGGGTCCATTCCCGATTGGTGGTTTTTGAAATTAACGATTTTTGGCGCGCAATTTCTTGTCTGTATTTGTGTAGTCTGTGGTGTGCGTCTGTGATCATTACTTGGATCATCCTGAATCCATTCTGTCTGGCTGGGTCCCTGGCTTGTGGGTTGTTGACTGGTGGTCTGTATCTGACACGTGGTGGAAGGATTCGATTCTTTCGGCATTCGTGCAGGAACTGGAGTTGTTCATATGTGGCGCTTAGGCGGTTGGCACAGGATTCCCATTTCCTGGCTTGTCTTAGCATCTTTCGCCCGTAGGTGTTCAAAGTTTGGGAGAAGATTTGTAGCTCGGGTGCTCGTTGTGGTTCTGTTCGCCGAGCTGGGAATTTGTGTCGCAGACGTTTTGTCCCCTGTCTACGAAAGCAACCACCCTAACACACACAAAAGAAGTTGCATCAAGATACTGTTCAAAAGAGCCACAACACACTGCAGTACACTAGAACTGCAAAAAGAGGAAGAAGAATACCTATACAATGTATTCACCAAAAACTGATACCCCCGCAAATTTCATCAACAGATGCCTAAGGGAATGACAACGGAATGAGGACATGCCACAATCCAAAGGACTAGCCACACTACCATACATCAAGAGCATTTCTGAACTGACAGCCAGACTATTGTGACCACTAGGACTCATAACAGCACACAAACCAACAGCCACTCTCAGCCAACAACTCACCAGGACAAAGGACCCGATACCCAGCATGAGCAAAACCAATGTAGTGTACAAAATCCCATGCAAGGACTGCACAGAACACTACATAGGACAAAAAGGAAGACAGCTAATGGTCCGCATCCATGAACACCAACGAGCCACGAAACGACATGACCAGCTATCCTCAGCAGCCACACACGCAGATGACAAGCAACATGAATTCGACTGGGACAACACTACTATTATAGGACAAGCCAAACAGAGAACAGCCAGGGAATTCCTAGAGGCATGGCACTCATCCACAGATTCAATCAATAAGCACATCGACCTGGACCCAATATACCGACCACTGCAGCGGACAGCTGGAACTGACAACCGGAAGCGGCAGGTACAAATCACTATAAATGCCGGAGGAAACATCACAGAAGCGCTTCTCAGGAGGCTCCCAAGCACTGAGGATGTCACCTAGACAGGGGACAAAACGCCTGCAACACAAATTCCCAACTCAGTGAACAGAACCACAACAACGAGCACTCGAGCTACAAATCTTCTCCCATACATTGAACATCTAAGCTGGGTCAAATTTGCACCTATCATCCCCTAACTAGTCATTCAGCACTGTGTGTACACCTACTCCAGATGGAATAGAGTGGTTCTGCAATACAGATCAGCCAGCAATGCACACACACCAAATGGCCAAATAAATTTCATGTAAAGCTGAATTTAATAGAAGCATAAGCATTAATTCCAATATATTCTACAAATGGATAGTAGAGATCCTCAAACATTTTACCACTCCATTGATAAGGAAGGTATATAAAACACAAGTAACCAATAAACACTTCAGGCAAAAAATGCTTTAAAGAATTAAAAAGGAGAAAAAAAAAACTACTTCAACAACTCTGTATGGAGATTATTTTCCAATTTTTACCTAGCTAAGATCATCTAGACATCAGAGCATTAAGTGCACAACAAACAGTTCTTCCTCAATTTTAACTCTTCGTTCAAATATATAGCAAATGATTCTAAAAACAATTATTTCCTTATTCATAGAGTATAGATTTGGATACTGGCTGAGAAGAAAATTTTCAGATGAATATTGTTGGAACAAAAGTTAACTTGCAACCAACTTTCACAATCCAACTGTTTTACACTATTTTCATTTCAACTTAAAAACTGTTGAATGCTGCTGTTGTTTCTACTAGTTAGATTACAGCCTTACAACTCAAGTACCCAGCCTCTCCAGAAACATGTCATTTTCTTTGAAAATGTTGTTGCACCTGATGCAGCTGCATGCTACACTCAAACTTTGTAATGGTTAAAGGAATCAATAAAACTGCAGACTGAGTGCAAATAAACTATAGCCATCCTACTTGGTTTGGTTATAATCTTACTTCACTAGTTTATTTTGATCAACAAGCTCCAATACAAAGTAGCTGAAATAAAGTCAGCATAAAATGGAATACAACAGCAGCACAGACACATTATCCTCCACCCTGCCATTTCAATAAAAGCAACCATACCAAAATAATTTTGAATTTAAAACTATTACTGTAGTATGACATACATACCCTATCAAATGGGATTCCATATTTCTTGAGAATAGAAGGGGATATTAAGGTCATCTTATGCCGCAGAAATGCTTCACAGCTTTGAGCGCTACCTGGGAAAAAGCCTATTTATAACAAAGTACAAAATTCAAGTTTAAAATTCAAAGGAAAAGCCATTTGGCTCATGGAACTTATCACTCAATTTTTAACCATTCCAGCTGTACCCTGAACACCCCAATCAATTCTTATGGTGTGCCTGTTAAATCATTCCAATACTTATACCTTAAAAAGAAATATTTTCTGATAACAGTTTCAAAATCGCTTTTCATGAATTTTGAACTCTAATACTCTTAAAGATGGTGTGGGGGAAATCATCATGTCAGAATCATTTTGTTTTTTTAAATAATGGCTCTTAGACTTGTTTTCCACTCTGCAAAGTGTCCATAAGGAGAAGCTTCTTGTATTTCACTCAAGAGCTGGAATGCAAGAAACAGTCTTTGAAAAATAAATACCATTTTAAAACAGCCTGAGAAGAGGAGGCAGATTGGTGAGAACATCTTTAGCCAGAAGATACATCAAGAACATTTCATTGACAACCAATTCTCAGCCCTGGCAGAGAGATTCCGATTGGTCAGGGTGTAGCCCTAGAAATGCTGTCTCCATGATCCCTGTTTTGAATAAGATACGCACAACGCGTCTCCAAATTCCTTGTCTGTGTAAAACAGGGTCCTACATGTAGCATGGAAAGACTCTTCCAGTCCAAGTCATTCATGCCGACCAAGTTTCCACGTTAAATTAGTCCCATTTGCCCATGTTTAGCGTATATCCCTCTCAACTGTTCCTATTCAAGTACCTGTCCAATGTCTTTTAAATGTTGCAGCTGTAACAGCATCCATCAAGTCCTCTGTTAGTTTGTTAGACATGCCAATCAACCTGTATACGAAAAGGCTGCCCCCTCAAGTCCCTTTTAAATCTTTTTCCTTTTAAAAATATGACCCCTAGCTTTGAACTCCCCTAGCCTAGGGAAAAGACCTTTGCTATTCACCTTATCCATGCCCCTCATGATTTTATAAAGCTGTTTAAGCTCACCCTTCAACCTTCCATGCTCCAGTGAAAAACATCCCAGCCAATGTTTATAACTCAAACCCACCATTCCTGGCAATATCCTGATAATTCCTAAACCCTCTTCAATATATCCTTCCTATAGCAGGTGACCAAAACTGTCCACAATACTCCAAAAGTAACCTCATCAACATCCTGTATAACCTCAACCAATTCCTATACTCAAATGGTCTGAGCAATGAAGGCAAGCATACTAAATACCTGTGGTGTAACTTTCAAAGAACTGTGCACTTGAACCCAGAGGTCTATTTGTTCAATAACACTATCCAAGGCTCTACCATTAAAAGTGTACAAATCCAGCCCTTGTTTGATTTACCAAATTGCAATACCTCGCATTTATCCAAATTAACCTCCATCTGTCACTCTTCAGCCTACTGGTCTAATTATCAGGATCCCTTTGTAATCTTAGATAACCTCTTTTACTTACAAATGTTTCCTTAATTATTGATATAAATGACAAACAAAAGTGGACTCAGCACAGAACCTTGTAGAGCATTGCTGTTTACAGACTCCAGTCCAAAACAAGTCCCTTCACCACCACTGCATGTCTCCTACTATCAAACTAGTTTCATATCCAATTGACAAACTGTCCCTGAAACCAATGTGATCTAATTTTACTAATCAGTCAACCATGTAGAACATTGTGACCGGCTTTACTAAAGTCCACGCAGATATTTACTGCTCTGCCCTCAATCTTTTTGGTTACATATTCAAAAAAAGGCCCAATCAGGTTTGACAGACATGCCTTCTCACACTCAAAGCCATGGTGACTATCCATAACCAGTTCTTAACTCTCTAAATGCACATAAATCCTCTATCAAAATCCTCTCCAACAACTTACCCACCACTGTTATTAGATTCACCTATCAATAGTTCCGACGCTTCTCTTTACACCCTTTCTTAAATGACATTTGTCACCCTCAAATCCTCTGGCACCTCACCCATGGCTACGGATGATACAAGTATCTCTGCCGGGACCCGCTATCTCTTCCCTAAATTCCCAGACATCCTGGGGGTACACTTGATCTGGTCCTGGAGAATTAGCCACCTATAAGCTTAAAGTTTTTAGCTTCTAGCATGTGCAAATGCATCAAATAGTGATCCCAGCTGATAATCTTAAAATGATTTCACGTGTGTATTTCAGTCCAGATAATTTCATATGAATTTCAATAGCAGAGTACCTAATGGCAGATATAATTTTCTAAGGCTTGCAAATATGGGCTGGCTGAACGGAGACATAAGCTGCAAGCTGCAAATGGTCAACAGCACAAACTGTTCTTATGGCCTACACACCGTGCATCACTCTGGCACTTGAACTCATTACTAATTGGATGGGTTTGGTAGGGTAAATGTCATTTTGTCTTGAGAGCAGTACCCTATTAATGAGAAAACCACACATGGATTTACTGCAAAGTAGTAGCGTGAGATGGCTAACTTCATTCATTGTTTACATTTTTGAGATGGTTTCCCCTTTCAGGATAATCAGAGGTATACTGGGCATCACCTGGTGCCAAGTGGTGGATTAGGCCCTTAGATGAGGTTTTATGACTGACAATGACAATGACAATGATATATTCAAGGAGGGTATCCGTTATCACATAGGACATCACTTCACTCAAATGGGTAACTAACAAGCCATTGAAATAGAATGGAAGGAAATGGCAAGGAGTTCCTCCTTTAAACATGAGTTGCTTCGCTCCTTTGTCTGTTGCTGAAAGGGTCAGTTTTCCACTGCTTTTTCGGAGCTCACAATCTCAAACTTCAACTTGCATCCCCACATGGGGAAGCCTTGCAATATACAGCTATTAAGTTTGTAGAATCTGCCAAAGTTTACTTCATGTACAATCAGAAAATGTGATTAAAAGCACTACACTATATTAGAGTTGAAAGTAACTTATGTATTTTCAATTTTCTTCACTCCCAAAACAGAACTGTAAACAAGAAAGTCAGACTCCTTTTCATCAAGATCAGAGCAGTTAATTAAACCAGACTTGGTAGATTGGGCAGCCAACATCAAACTCCAGGTCAGTAGAAAGCAGCAACTCAAACGGGAACAATTGCAAAGCATGTCACCAGGAACAGTCAGTCAGTCAGTCAGCAAAACAAGAGCTGCAAGCAACAGGATTCGATGTATTGAAAAATACTTTGTCCCCTTAAGACGGGTGGGAGTTAGGAGAGCAAGAGCTTTCTTTAAAGAAAATTCAATATTGTACACCCATTAGCTAGACAGACTTTTTGTTTTAAAACGCAGTTCCACTTTAAAACCTTGTCTTTCACAAAGGGAAGAATTCTGAAGTCAAGTCAAAACAGTAATGTTTTAGTGATTGTTTGACTGACATATATGATGGAAAGACCTCTGCAATCTGGACCTAAAGGTCACAGAGCTCAACTACATCTCAGGATTATTTGTCAGTTATTTACAACTGACACTCATTGACATTCCAGAGTGATGCGCCAGTGACCAGCAAGGACTGAACTCTCATTTGCTTTAAAGAGAAAAATCAAACGTGTGTAATATTTCTACCATGCAGCAAACTCCTTACAGTTTATCAAAATGTAGGAATTACATGAAACAGAAAGCAAGAAATTCAAACAAAGATCAAATAGATTGCAATACAAGTCTTTACCTTTAGCGAGACGTTCCAATCGCTTTCCATGCTCTGGTGGAACAGTGTACCTATGAGAGTATAGATAGATATAATTATTTACTACGTAAACTGCACGTTCCTTACTTGAATATGCTATTTTGAGAGACACATAAGCAGCTGCATAATTCTATGAATGACTGGAGTTTTAAGTTCAAAACATTGTAGATCTCCATACCTAAATATAGTCACTAAAGAATTGAAGAAAATGTTTTCTTTGGTTCTGACATTTCAAGGAAAAAGCTATAGTACAACTGTATTAAAATTATGTTGATTTCAAGCAGAGGAGCAATAAAACAACAAAACAGTCGGTCCTGATATAATGTGATAGTTCCAGTCTCGTGCAATCTCACGTTATAAGAAAATCGCACAATGGCAGCGCCATTTTAACCTAATGGGGCTAGAACTGCATTATAGCCAGCACGGGTAAGAAAAGTTTGTATTCTACAAATAACAGTCTGGTCTAAATTCTTTAATCGTGTTCAAGCCAATTCAAGTTGAAGAAACACACATTATAGCAGAACCGACTGTAGTGTATTTTAAACTAGGAACCCAAATTTGTTTAACCGATACAAGTGATTTGTTTCATTAAATTTTAGAGTCATGGAATAGAATAGAATTCCTACAGCATAGAAGCAGGCAATTCAGCCCATCGAGTACACACGGATACTCCAAACAGCATCCAACCCAGACACATCTCCTACCCTATCCCTGTAACCTTGTATTTCCAGCACTAATCCACCTGACCTACACATGTTTGGACTGTGGGAGGAAACCAAAGCACCCAGAGGCGGGGAGAATGGGCAAACTGCACACACAGTTGCCCAAACGTGGAATCGAACCTGGGTCCATGGTGCTGAGAGGCAGCAGTGCTAACCACTGAGCCAACCTGATTAAAGCAAAAGCAGGACAGCCAGCTGGTCAACTCCATGCCAGCTCTGAAAGAAAAGTTAAGCAGGACCCATTTCCACATACTTTCCTGTGGTCCTGCAAATTCTCTATTCAGATGCACGTTCAATTCCCTGTTGGAGACCTATGACTGAAACTGCCTCTACCACATGCATTCTGGATCCTCTCTCTTCACTTGCTAAACTAAAAAAAAGATTTTGCCTTATGTTGCTTTTGGTTATTTTGCTAATCGTTTTAAATTTCTGTCCATTAAATTTCTGCCTTGAGCCAGTTTTTCTCTCTATTTGATTTGCCTAGACCTCATGATTTTAACAACATCTGTCAATCTCCTTGCCTGCAAATAAGTCAGTGCTAGCCACAACAGAACCAATGCCAAACCCATTAATTTCCTTCAATCCCAACCATCCCAGTGCACTGTCCTCTGGCCAGAATAAATAATTCTTGAATATTCTGCCAAAATCAGTTCTTTTCACAACTTACTTGAATTTCACTTCTGAGTCCCCTCTAACCATTCTTTGATTTTAGTTTAAGAAGTTCATAGCCTCAACACAAGGTGATGCAAATGCAGTGAGATAAACCATCCTCAAGAGGGCCTGTGGCATAGAGGTAGCACCCCCATTTCAGAAGCCCAAGCCACACCAGTCAGCCAACAAAGGAGTATGCATAACATGGTCAAACAGGTCATGTATCAACTTGTAAATCCTTCCAACATGCACATATGACAAGCAATGAGAATGGGAGATGCCTGGTCAGCGACATGATAAATTGGAATAGTTAACTATAGTCAGGGTAAAATACACATATTAAACAGAAGTGTATGTTGCCACAGCGCACCGACTCCTTGAGGGGTGGGTTGGCTGGACAGCCTGTCTGGATCACACTGGTGCCAATGCTACAGAGCTTGATCATTGGTCAGGCTGGGCTGAATTCAGGACCTGCCTCCTTGGACTACTAATGGTTGAGATGGGCTGGATAATATTGTGGGCTGGACCTGCTATTAGATAATCGGAAAGATATTATCAAATTAGAGAAGGTGCAGAAAAGATTTACAAGAACATTACTGGGACTGGAGGGTTTGAGTTATAAGGTTGGAGATAAGGATAGGCTGAGATTTTTGCTGCTCGTCGGATGCTGCCTGAATTGCTGTGCTCTTCCAGCACCACTGATCCAGAAAATGAGATTTTTTTATCTTGTAGCCAAGGAGTTTGAGGGGCACAGATAAGATAAATAGCAAAAAAGGTCTTTTCCTTAATGTAGGGGAATTCAAGACTAGATGTCATATTTTTACGGTGAGAGGAGAAAGATTTAACAGAGACTAAGGGGGTAACCTTTTCCACATAGAGGGTGGTTTTGTGGAATGAACTGCCAGAGGAATTGGTAGATGCAGGTACAGCTACAGCATTTAATAGACTTTTGGACAGATCATGAATAGGAAAAGTTTTGAGGGATACAGCCAAACACAGACAAATGGGACTAGCTTTGTTTGGGAAACTTGGAAGAGTTGAACCGAAGAGTCTGTTTCGTGCTGTATGACTCTAAAAGAGAAGCCAGCATGATCTGAACAGGATGTGGAGCAATACAAATGGACCTGAAGAAAGCAGGGCTGTGATTGCCAATAGTTCCTGATGGATATTTTGTTGCTGAATCAGAGCCCATGTTAATAGTACACACATACCTGACATAAACTACATACTCAAATTACAGCCAACTTACATTCAAATTCAAACTACATCCTTCTCTTAAATTTAACATTTAGCAAACTATGCAGCTTTTCCAGTAGAAACTGGAGCATGGGCAATCATGGGGCCTACCCTGTTTTAGCAAACTGCCTTTAAAAAGCTATCCATGGATGATTACAGGTACACTGTCACAACAATTTCCAGTAAGTATTACTGCACACACTTCTCTTTACTCAGAGCTCTGATATACACATTACAGCTTTGAAACAAAATTTCAACCATCTTGACTGTTGTGAGAAATTTAAATGTACATATGGTTTGTATGGGCAATCCTTGTCCAAAGCTGTTGAAAATCAAAAGATAAGCTAAATGCCAGTATTTTATCCAAATTGCCCATGACATGCAGCTGGACAAAAGGAGGCATGTCATTACAATCCCATTTCACAATTTCCAGACCAAGGACTGGTTTTCAATGACCCAACCAAAATCCATCCCTTAACTCGCTATCAAAAATCACTTACTGACTAGCCAGCTTATTGCGGTCCACAAACTGACAGTTGTTTGTCAACAGTGACTATAGTTACTAACAGTGACAACCTGATGATTTTTACTTCTATATAATTGCGAGTCTTAATAGTACCGTATAATCTTTTCCACACAGGTACAAACATTAACCAGTAAGAAACAAGCCATGCAGAGGCTAAACATTGAAGTCCTTTAATTTCTCTCTTTCCCCAAACTACCCTGCTCACTTTTACTCGGAGTTTCATATTTAAATTTAACCTAGTGTTATAGCAAAATGGCAGTTACTGCACAAAAACAAAATCAAGACCCATCTAGTTCAACTACCTTCTTGTTAGTTTCATGTTACAACAATAAAGGAACTGTCAACTAATCATTTGAGTGTGTAGATCATTAAAATGCTTAAACTATTTCATTGTAACACGTTTAAAATTCAAGCTACAGTATTCAAAAACAAATATGTAGAGTGCAAGATAAAACTGAGCCTGTTACCAAGACTTGGGTTCGCCAAAGTGCAGGTAGTTAATGCTGTAGAGGTCCATGTCCTCTGTGTGCCAAGCAAACGTGGTTTTCCACATTCCAAAATAAAGGTACGGTGTATTGACACCTTCAATTGTGATACCACTCTCTTTTTCTACCACATCCAAGATGGTGTTCAAATGCCCAATGTTCCATTCAGTCACACCCTAAACAAACAGGAAATTGTATCTGTAAACAAAATATTTGGCTTAAAATAATATAGCATTTGGAAAACACAATATTTAAGCTTTTTACATATCTTCTATGGAAACTGAGAACACAGAGACAAATCCAATCTTGACTATCTATATAAAAAGGAGAATATCGCACTCCACCTTTTCCTCTACTTCCAACAATCATGCAACATCTTGAAAAATAAGGTTCACATGAGAGAAGAAAAACGATGCTTACATGGTAACCTTTTGTCAAAAGGATGGTGTCACAAAGTAGTATTGATATTTACAAAAACTCTACATTACTCCCAATATTCTTCAATCTGCATGCAGCTGATATCAACTGGAGATTACAAAGTAGAAGACAAGCATTTCTCACTTTGGTGCGGACATACTGTAAGTCACAGGATGTTATGCTAAAGAAAATTAAGCAGATATTCTACCCATCATCTCAAACAAAAGCATTTGATTCAAGAGAGAAAAGTAAGGCATTTTCAGAGCTTTATTCTAATGGACCATGTATTCACACTGAATTACACTAAGATAGCACCCACAGCATTGATTCTCTCTAGAGACAGCATAAAAACTCAACAAGCAAGAGAAGAGGAGGAAATAAGAGCACTGTGTAGAGAAAGCTGAAGAATAACATCAAGATATTTTAAAATAATTTTAAAAGACCTTGAAATTTTTTTTATAAGTTTAGGAATATTCCAAAATATTAATGCTGATTTAATTAGTCATGAAAACATATGCTTCTGCCAACCTGTGTGGGGAAAAAATGGCTGTAATGAGACATGAGTTAATGGTTTCACCTAGATATAATGGTACCAAGAATGAAGGATTTCAATTGTCTGGAGAATAGATCAGAATTTTTCTTCTTAGAAAGAGCTTGTAGAGTGGAGATTTAATAGATCCTGGTTCAAATTCAGAGATGTTGTAATTCCTTCTTACTAGCTCCGTTTTCAGTGGCAGAATGATCAGCAACCAGAGAACATCCATTTAAAGTAACTGGTCAAAAACCCTCGTTCGGAGCTGAAAATAATTTATTAATTGCTGCAGTCCAGATCATAATAACTTGCTGTCTGAAAAGGGTGGTGGCAGCAGATTCAAATTGAACTCCCAAAAAGGAAAAGAAATTGCATTTTAAACAGAAAATATTTGGAGGCCAAATGGAAAGGACAAGGGAGAAAGACTCATTGTTACATTGTTTAGAATGCAAGCACAAGCATAATGGATCAAATGGCCTCCTTCTGTTTTGCATGATCTGATGATTCCAACACATTGAAAGTAAGTTAACACCACTCATTCTCATTCACCAAGCCTAACTTCAGAGACAGAGTTCTCATCAGTTTTGGTAACATTAAAAATACACAGTGGACTATGTAATGTTCAGAATCCTTCAATTTGAAATCATTTTCAAAGAAAAAACACCAAACAGAAGTGTAACCACTTTATCAAATGTATCTGGGAATGACAGCAATAAAAAACAATTAAAGACTTATTTAAGCCTTACCTCATCGTACAATGTACCGTTGACATCTGCACCATAGATTGGTGCATTAAATGTGAGATTTTTCCAATACTTGCGCTCCAGATCATCAAAATCTGAATAGCGAGGGGTGCAGTATCTGGAAAAAAGATATACATTTTAATAGATTAAAATTCTAGTTGGACTTCACTTTAGTTCTCAAATGAGTAAAGCTTGAGTAAGACTCTTCCACAGAATTAGGGAGTGATATTGAAAACTGTTACTAGCGCTACTGCATGGCATGGTGGCTCAGTGGTTAGCACTGCTGCCTCACAGCACCAGGGACCCGGGTTCAATCCCAGCTTTGTGCGACTGCCTGTGAGGAGTATGCACATTCTCCGTGTCTGTGTGGATTTCTTCCAGGTGCTCCAGTTTCCTCCCACAGTCCAAAGATGTGCAGGTTAGGTGACTTGGCCATGCTACGTTGCCCATAGTGTTCAGGGGTGTGTAGGTTAGGTGCATTAGTCAGGGGAAATATAAAGTAATAGGGTAGGGGAATGGGTCTCAGTGGGATATTCTTTGGAGGATCAGTGTGGTCTCAACTGGCCAAATGACCTGATTCCATGCTGTAGGGATTCCATGACTACTGCTGTTTGCTATTTACAGAAATGAAATTGGAAACATTATCAAAATTTGGAGACAGCAGCAAATTCCATGCATTTAATGTGTTAAAAAAATTGAAAATAACAAGTGAAAATTAGAGCAATTTTAACAGATAAATGTGAAGTGGTGCATTTTAGATTAGATTAGATTAGATTAGATTAGATTACAGTGTGGAAACAGGCCCTTCGGCCCAACAAGTCCACACTGACCCGCCGAAGCGCAACCCATCCAGACCCATTCCCCTACATTTACCTCTTCACCTAACACTGAGGGCAATTTAGCATGGCCAATTCACCCGACCTGCACATCTTTGGACTGTGGGAGGAAACCGGAGTACCCGGAGGAAACCCACGCAGACACGGGGAGAATGTGCAAACTCCACACAGTCAGTCGCCTGAGGTGGGAATTGAACCCGGGTCTCTGGTGCTGTGAGGCAGCAGTGCTAATCACTGTGCCACCGTGCCGACCAGGTATTTAGGTAGGAGAATTCAGGCAGCCACATATTCTGGAGGAAAGTAACAGTCTCAATGGGACAGTGGAAAATTGAGGATCTTGGGAGTATTCATTCACAAATTAAAAGTACCAACACAAATTAAAGACAATGCAAACAAATCACTAGAGTTTACATCCAGAGGAACAGAATTCGAAACAAGAAATAATAGCAAAATATTGCAGATACTAGGAATCAGAAACACAGAATTGTGGAGAAAATCAGCAGGTCTATCAGTATATGTGGAGAGAAACAAAGTCAACATTGATAGCCTGGTATGGCTCTCCAGCATTTCATGTTTATTTCAAAAGCAGGGAGTGTGTGTTCCCATCGTATAGAAGCATAGCTCGGCCACATTCCAGAATATTGTTTACTTGCTAGGTAAATTCTGGTCTCCCCATCAAAAAAATTGTAGCAGCATAGCAACTCAGCAGTTATCACTACTGCCTCACAACTCTAGAGATCTGGGTTCAATTCAATTTGGGTCATTGTCTGTGTTGAGATTGCACATTCTCTCCATGTCTCTGGGGGTTTGCGCCAGGTGCTCTGGTTTACTCCCATAGTCCAAAGATGTAGAGGCTGGGTGGATTGGCCATGCGAAATTGCCATGTAATACCCAGGGATGTGCAGGTTGGGTAGATTAGCCATGGTATATGCAGGATTACGCAGATGGGGTGGGTAGGTATGGTTTGGGATGCTCCTTGGAGGGTCTGTGCAGACTCAAATGGCTGATTGGCCTTCATCTATACTGTAGGGATTCTATGCTTATAGAGGATTGGATGAATGAACAAACAGATTCACAACAATAATACCAGATATCAAAAGTGACAGTGAGTGTACGAAATGATCGTGCATGCACTCTTGACTGTTCCCTCGAAAGGGGAAGGTACATAATTCACATTTAGGGGATTTGATTTCGTCAACATGCAGAAGATCCTGGCACTTGCTACGTGAATCCAAAATCAGAGGCAATACGTGCAAGCTAGTCACTAATGAACACAATAAAAATTACAAGACAGGGGTAAGAATGTAGAACTTGCCATCGCATGGTGCAATTTAGGCAATGCTACAGATATCTTTATAAAAGGGGAAATTAAGTTAAACACACGGGAAAGAAGGAAAAAAGGGTTTTCCAGGATTAGATGAAACAAAGTGGAAGGAAGGTTGTGAGATGCACCATAGACCAGATGGCCAAATGGTCAGTTTGTGTTGTAAATTTTACTTAATCAATATCCAGACTTACTATCTTGCCACCTAGGAAAATGACGACAGGGAGTTATGAACCTGATCCCAAATAGAGGTTTTATTTTAAAGTACTTTTCCTGTACTCTAGAATAGCTGTTTTACATGTCCTGAATTTTGTACACAGGTCAGAACATTTCGATTTGCAAACTGACTCCAGAACTCCCATTTGCAACTCAGGGACAGCCTCTATAACTAGCGGGTGTTTTCACATTTGTTACTGAAATGTTAGAGCACTCAAATATTAAACAAACAACATCTTTGATGTCCTACTCACAGCCACACCTCCAAATTAGAAACATAATTGAATATATTAGGGCACAAGTATATGATTTATCTGAACGAGAACTACAGAAACCTCAAAAACACATATTGTAAAATTCCAAAAAATCTTGTTGGCTTCTTATCCATACTGAGAAGTTTGGTTAAACTAATTTTACTAACAATCCATTATGAGAAGCAGCAACACAAAAAAAAAGTTTCTTACTTATCACTGTTAGCAATTTTTCGGAACTCGCGTACAGTGGTAGGCTTCTTCTGGATGTTGTATTGTGTGAAGAGGCCTGACTGGCCTGTCACCACCTGTTGAATTGGGGCTGGAATCACCAGATCATCAATTTCATCATAACTCTTACAAGGCTTCCATTCTTTAGGTGGAACAACCTGTTGAGGATAATATTTAAATGAATATAGTTGCACCTCAAAGACCTGTATTTCTAAATGCATGGCTGAAACAGAAGAGAAAACATTTTGTTTTGCATGATATGGCTTTTAAGATGTAGGTTACAACATATCACATCTCCTGTGGCTTTCAGTCAGCTTTTCCTGACAGCTGAGAATGAAAATTCATTCACAATCTTTGAGGATAGTGTTGCTGCTATAATACAGGGAGGAAGTTTTTAAAGAACTTTTAGCAGTGCGTCTTGGAAAAAGTATGAGCTGTGATGCATCAATGGCGGAGGGAGTAGAGGTTTAAAGTCATAGACATGCTCATCATGAGGGCAATATTGCTCCAGATGATGTCAAGTTTCTTCAGAAATAGCTAAGGCTGTATTCACCCAGACAAGTTGAGAGTATTCCATCATACTCTGAATTGTGCTTTGCTGATGTTGTTCTGGATTAGAGAAACCAAGAGGCCAATCACTCAGCACAGAATATCAAACATGTGAGTGACTTGTAACCACGAGATTAATTGTGGCTGCTCCAGTCGAGTTTCTGGTCAATCGTCAGTATGAGTAATCATCTCAAAAGAAACTTACAGAGAACAAATGGAAGATAAAAGATATGACATTTGAAAAACAAACCAAGAGTTCATCACAAGCTAGCTGCTTTAGTGACGATCATTTAACCTTTTTGACTGTTTTTAGAAATGGTACATGAAATTACATCAGAAACTACTGAAATTTGAAGCTAATTGTGTTGCATTACTTGCACCCAAATGAATCATATCACTTAAAAATCTACTTGTTAGGGATGGGAAGTTGTAACTATGTTGCAACTCAGATATTTTGTGTCATGCACTACCAGATCACAATCAGCCATAATGGTGATATTCATTAAATCTGAGCAAGAATTAACCATTGGACTCCATCATTCAATAAAGCCATATTCAGATTAGTACTTGGACTTCACTGTTTCAGGTTAAATGGGAGAAAGTGAGGACTGCAGATGCTGGAGGTCAGTCAAAGAGTGTGGTGCTGGACAAGCAGAGCCAGTCAGGCAGCATCTGAGGAACAGGAGAATCCACGTTTCAAGCCTAAGCTCTTCATCTGGAATGAAATGTCAACACTCTTGCTCCTCGGATGCTGCCTGATTGATTGTGCTTTTCCAACATCACAGTCTTTGACCGTGTCAGGTCATGTTAACTGAACATATGCGATTGCATAATTTCATTCACAGTACAAAATGGAGACTTCTTTTAGTGTTGATGAGGATTTTTAAAATTCATTCCTCCTTCATTTGATCACCTATATTTTTGAATAGATTTAGATTTGAAACGGATGTCCACCATCGAAGCTTCAGTTCAATATATGGGCTGATCCCATCAGTATTATTAGTACATCTGTACTACAAAAATCTGAAACTATGTCTGGTCTTGTCCCCCAACTATCTACTTACTTTGTCCTTTATTTCCTCTGATTCTTACATTCTCTTTCTGACAGGTTACTTCATGCCCACTCGATCATGTTGGGTGCACCTAATCAGCACATTGGTAGAACAATTGGACTACCCTCAAAAATTGTGAATGAATTTTCATTCTCAGCTGTCAGGACAATCTGATCGAAAATAAAAGTGCAAGTATTTGGACAAAAGGAGACATCAGTTTCAGTTTTGGACAATACTGGTTCCTTTTTTTGTTGTTGCTTTCAGCAAATTAGAAACGTTTCCAATTCCCCTAATATAACAAAAAGGCATTACAGTGTACCCTACATTCTTAGGGCCTTATGCAGGTGTACAGAAGATACAACACCTGCAATCAGCAATAATTAAGCTGCTCCCACAGTGTGACAATGATAAACTTCACAACTTGGGGTGATGTACTGAATTTCCAATTTCAAAGGACTGAGTAATTTCATGAATGGTAAATAGTGTTGTATGTTATATCAAATATACTTAAGGGATGTAAGGATAAACCTGGAAACCATAGAAGCTGTAGTTATTAATATTAAATATATATTAACTACAGAGGCCTATGACCAGTGGTGTTCCACAGGGATTGGTGGTGCATCCACTTTTGTTTGTCATTTATATAAATGATTTAGATGAGAATATAGAAAGCATGGTTACTGACTTTGCTGATGACACTAAGATTTGTGGCATAGTGGACAGTGAAGGTTATCTAAGGTAACAAAGAGATCTCGATCAATTGAGTCAATGGGCTGAAGAATGGCAGATGGAATTTTATTTGGATAAATGCGAGGTATTGCATTTTGGTAAAACATGCAAAGGCAAGACTTATACAATTAAAAGCAGGGCCTCGGGTGTTGCTGTAGAACAGAGACCCCCTAGGAGTTCAGGTAATTAATTCTTTGAAGTTTGCATCACATATAGATAAGCTGGTTAAGAGGGTGTTTAGCATGCTTGCCTTCATTGCTCAGAGCTTTGAGTACAGGAGTTAGGATGTTATGTTGAGGCTGTACAGGACATTGGTGAAGCCTCTTCTAGAGTACTGTGTCCAAATTTAGTCCTTCTGTTATAGGAAGGATATTATTAAATTGGAGAGGGTTCAGAGGCGATTTACCAGGATATCGCCAAGAGTGGAGGGTTTGAGTTATAAGGCGAGACTGAATAGGTTGGGAAATTTTTCCCTGGATCGTCAGAGGCTGAGGCTGACCTTATAGAGGTTTATAAAATAATGAGGGGTATGGATCAGGTGAATGATGTATGTCTTTTCCCTAGGGTTGGGGATTTCAAGACAAGACGGTATATTTTTAAGGTGACAGGAGAAAGATTTTAAAAAGACATGTGGGGCATTTATTTTATATAGAGTGGTTTGTGTGTGGAATAAACTTCTAGAGAAAGTGGTGGATGTGAATACAGTTACAATGTTTAAAAGACATTTAGATAATATATGAATAAGAAATATTTGGAGGGATATGGGCCACGTCCAGGTAGGTGGGACTAGTTTAATTTGGGATTATGGACTGGTTGGACCAAAGGTTTATTCCTTGCCGGATGACTATCAGTTTACCTTTGCAAGCCCAGCACGGTGGGCTCCTTGTGACTCTATATATGCAATGTACCGACTGAAATTTTTGAACTCTTCCATCGTAGGATAAAAAGTCATTATCCGACAGCTGGGATTGGTCACTCCAGAATCTGACGCCATGGTAGCCGACGTCACTCACCTACAAAGCAAACATTTACACAAAATGATATTGTGCAGCCAGCTCTGTGACCCTATTAAGTAATAAAATGCATTAATAAGCACTTGTAACATAGTGACATGAGATAGTTCAAGCTAAAGTTAACAGCGTCAACCAATGACTTGGATAGTCCATTTCTATGGGATTTATAAAACTGACGGAACACCAACAACAAAATATATTGTCTCATTCTAAGAGCCACAGAGATGCAATGTGGAAACAGGCCCTTCAGCCCAACAAGTCCAAACTGACCGTCCAACGAATAACTCAACCAGACCTATTTCCTGAACCTATTACACTATATTTACCCCTAACCTACACATCCATGAACACTATGGGTAATTTAGCATGATCGACTCATCTAAACTCATAAGTTAGGATTGTGGGAAGAATCCGCAGCACCCGGAGGAAACCCACATAGACACGGGGAGAATGTGCAAATTCCACACAGACAGTTGCTTGAGGGTGGAATCGATCCCTGGTGCTGCGAGGCAGCAGTGCTAACCACTGAGCCATCGTGCCAGGGAGAGGAATTCCAAGACTATAAAATAAGGAATAACTGTAGAAATAGATCTGACTGGATTACTGATCGTTTCGAAGGCGAGAACCATAAATAAAACAGTAGAAAAACAGATGATCTGATGAAATTATAATAGATTACGCGCACTGCTCAAAAATCTTAAGCAATATAAAGATCGAAGTCAAAATACATTCAGCGAACTGTCAAAAAGGTCGAATAGACTATTAAAGTTTGCATCATCGGTGCTGAGCGAAAAAAATGAAACCAACTGAACAACAACAGCTTTCATAAACGTCGCAGGGTACAACCCGCGAGAAGCAAGTTTCGTTTTCAGAGAAGACAGCAATACCAGACGGTGTCAACAAAGGGTGCTGGCTGTCTCCGCAATGGGAGGCAGTGCACCAGTGAGGGGAGCCCGTGGCTTTAAACTCAAATGGGCTGGGGGTGGGGTGGGGGAGATATATCAGCATTCTCCCTTTGTCTTCGGGCTGCCCTCTCCCCCTTCCCAATTGCCCCACCACCCGTTTTCAACACCACTCGATCTCGGACTGTAATTGATCCCACTATCTGTACACGCCGGCAGCTTGGAGAAGCCGAGCCTGACCATGGTCACAGAGCCGGCTCTGTACGGTCTACTCTTTAAATCGGTCCCTTTGTGGTCGCTGTTGCTCACGATCCGAAATCGAACGGGAGGCTGAATCCCAGCCCGACAGGCCGGGCCGGAGTCAGCGTTCAGGCCTGAAGTCACCGCTCAGAAGCATCGACGGCTGCCGATCTTGCTCGTCAACCGAACCCTGGCCCACCGCCCCCAGTCCGCCCCCCCCCCACGCGCAGCCTTCGTCAACCGCGCCGCTGATTGGATAGTCACACGCAGTTTACGTCACAAAACACACGGTGCGTCGAGCGAATTGGGCGATCGTCCTGTCAGTCAGGCCATTGTTCAAGCAAGTTAAGTTGCCACAAGTTACGACAACCGGAAATTATATATTATTACTTTTCATAATTTTAGAAAACTTCAAGGATCGCGGAGAATCAATGTTTTAAGCTATTAAAAATATTTCACGCGTTATCACAGAACACAATGTCTGTCATTACCGAGCGTCGCCTCTTCCCTCAACGCCCTCCCGTCTTCGTTTGTTAACAAAAACTGACATTTCGTTCCGCCTTTTTCCAACCATCAAAACCCAATCAACACCAGGCTCCCTGTACTAGCCAATCAATGGCAGGAAACCAAATGTACCCAATCAACGTCGGGCACCCGCTACTAGCCAATCAGCACCAAATATTGTTCCCATCCAATCATCGCCGTGCTTCTGGTACCAACCAATCGGCGCCGAGCTCCCGATGACGGCCAATCATCGCTCAGCTCCCGGTAACAGCCAATCAGCGACTCGTCTCTAGTTATTTGCTACTCAATATTGGCAGCAAATCAGTATTTCTAAAAATGTTTTTAATCAACTCGTTTGTATCCATCCACTGCTACCATGTCGAGAGTGTTTAAGAATCACACTATACCAGATTATAGCATTTGAACCTGGACTTTCTGGCTGTGAATTGGGAACAGGACCACTCCATACCAAGCCCCTTAAAAGAGCTGATATGGTTACCATTAAGGTAGCTGGTTAGTTCGCCGACCTGCTTATTTTCGTGCAGATGTTTCGTTACTCTGCTGGGGAACATTATCAGCACTTCCGTGGAGTACTGTTGTTTCTCCTACTTGGTTTTTATGTGGTTTGGTCTGTTGGGGTGACTGTCACTTCCGGGTTTTCTCTGCAGCGATTTGTACTCTAAGTCTATCTTTGTGTTTATAGGTGGCCTTTTTGGTTGAAAACCAGGCTTCCAAGAACTCACTGACGTGTCTCTGGTTAGCTTGTCCGAGAATGTGGTGGAGGAGTTGGTGTTGGACTGGTTAAGTTAAAAGATAAAAAATCACAATACCACGTTCAGGGTAATAGGTCTATTTGGAAGCACTAGCTTTCGGAGCGCTACTCCTTCATCAGGTGGTTTTGGAGAAGCAGCGCTTTGACAGCGAGTGCTTCCAAATAAACCTGTTGGACTATAACCTGGCATTGTGTGATTTTAACTTTGTCCTAGAATGGTTACTTTGTCATAGTCAAATTGATGACCTCTTGATATGTGTGTATGGAGGGAGAATGGATCATGTTGTTTAGTTACCAGTTGGTCTTCATGAAGTCAGATGGCTAGTGTTCTTCCTGTTTGTCCGATGTAGTGCTTGCAGTTGCTGTAAGGGATTTTGTTTACGATGTTGTGGATATGTGGTCCTTTGTCCTGGTAAGTAGTTGGTGTGACTGTAGGTTGGTATGCCCAAAGTATATGAACGGAACCTCCCAGTCAGACCCATAGTCTTGCTACCAGGTACACCAATGCACAAACTGTTCGAGGAACGACCCAAAGACTGAAATGTCTCGTCAGCAAATCAATCCATTCCATTCACTCGGCCCAGGAATTCTTTGACAAATTCATGAACCCTAAAATCAACATGGATGAAATCACCTATTCACCTCCATTAAATACCAATAACCAAAGGGAACAATTGCCAAACTACTAGAGGATCAAGGGACAATGACTCCTAGCAATACCATCAGCAGAGACAACATGCTCAAGCTACTGGACTTGTGCCTCACCACCCACTTTGTCTTCAACAGCCAGACATACCAACAAGCCAATGGCACACCAATGGGCTGTCCCAACACAGGATGATGCAGAAGCAGTCATGCAGAGACTTAAAAACACAGCCCTCCCCCGATCCAGCCAAAACTTTGGCTCTGATATGTGGATACTATAGCAAAATGGGGACATGAGAAAGCATTTGCAAATAGAATTAAGGAGAATCCAAAAGGTTTTTACAAATATATTAAGGACAAAAGGGTCACGAGGGAGAGAATAGGGCCCCTCAAAGATCAGCAAGGCGGCCTTTGTGTGGAGCCACAGAAAATGGGGGAGATACTAGATGCATATTTTGCATCAGTACTTACTGTGGAAAAGGATATGGAAGATATAGACTGTAGAGAACTAGATAGGAGAAAGTGAGGTCTGCAGATGTTGGAGATCAGAGCTGAAAATGTGTTGCTGGAAAAGCGCAGCAGGTCAGGCAGCATCCAAGGAGCAGGAGAATCGACGTTTCGGGCATGAGCCCTTCTTCAGGACTTCAACAGTTTCCTCATTTCCCCTTCCCCCACCTCACACTAGTTCCAAACTTCCAGCTCAGCACTGTCCCCATGACTTGTCTGGACTTGTCCTACCTGCCTATCTCCTTTTCCACCTATCCACTCCACCCTCTCCTCCCTGACCTATCACCTTCATCCCCTCCCCCACTCACCTATTGTACTCTATGCTACTTTCTCCCCACCCCCACCCTCCTCTAGCTTATCTCTCCACGCTTCAGGCTCTCTGCCTTTATTCCTGATGAAGGGCTTTTGCCCGAAACGTCGATTTTGCTGCTCGTCGGATGCTGCCTGAACTGCTGTGCTCT
>NC_057720.1:27689796-27708139 GCF_004010195.1 Chiloscyllium plagiosum | reverse complement strand
TTTTTTTGAAATTCCAGTCAATAGGTAACAAACCTGGATGAGGCTCTAATAACTAGCTCAACACCACCACCACAAGGGCACTTGGGATGAGTAATAAATGCTGGCCCAGATAGTGATTCCAGGAGTGAATCCTAAAGAAAGGTGGGCTAAGGGAGGAGTGGAGATGAGCAATGTTAGAAGTGAAAGTATTGCATTCTGTTAATGGAGTGCAAAAAAATTGGAGTCAAGAATAGAATGCCAAGGTTACAAGGTGAATGATTACATTATTGACTGAAGCATCTACAGTGTGTTTTAGAACCCAGGGTGATGTAGGGCTGTGGACATTTTATTAAGTCCTGTAGTAAGAAACTTCTTGTCCACAAATAACTCCATTGGCCTAAAGGACATTCATTGATTTTAAAGATCAAACTTGTAAAGCTTTATTGGACAATAAAAATTGAAACGAAGCATTTCACTGTCTATAGATGGCAAGAGACACAGGTTCAATGTGTGTCGGCCTGTCCCAAGATTCCGGAACTTCATGGATCTTCTCTTCCTTCTTCAACCTTCTCTCTTGACTCTGTAGTTGGACTTGCATTCATCACTTTCACGCAGTTCATTCCACACACAAGCCGCTTTGTGTAAAACATCGCCCCCATGTTCTTTTGAAAATGTTTTCTCACCTTAAAAATACTCCACCTAGTTTTGAACTCCACCACCCTAGGGAGAAGACCTGAGCTATTCACCTTATTTATGTCCCTCATGATTTTCTAAGCCTCCATAAGATCTCCCTTCAAACTCCTACACTCCAGTGGAAAAGCGTCCCAGTTTATCCAACCTATTATAACTCAAGCCCTCCATTCCCAGCAACATCCTGGTAAATTTGTTCTGATTAAACCTTCTCTAATTTAATAATACCCTTTCTATAGGAGGGTGACCAGAATTGCAGACAGTACACCAGAAAAGGCGTCACCAACGTCCTATACAACCTCAATATGACGTCCCAACTCCTATACCCAAACGTCTGAGCAATGAAGGCAGTGTTCTAAACACCTTTTTAATCACTCTGTCTCACTTATGTTGCAAATTCTAAAAAATTATGTACCTGATCCCCTAGGTCTTTCTGTTCTTCAAGACTACCCAGGACCCGACCATTAACTGTACATGTCCTGCCCTTGTTTGTTTTACCAAAACATAATACCTCTCATTTATCCAGATTGAAGTCCATCTGCCACTCCTCAGCCCATTGACCCAAATGATCAAGATCTCTTTGCAACCTTACTCTCATTTACTAACCATGCCTCCTTTATTCTCATCCAAATTATTTATATAAATGACAAACAAAATTGGACCCAGTACCAATTCCAGTGGAACTCCGCTGGTCACAGGCCTCCAATCCGAAAAACAATTCTCCCACCACCATTCTCTGTCTCCTACTGACAAGCCAATTTTGTTACCAACTGGTAAGCTCACCTTGAGTCCCATGTGATCAAACTTTACTAATGAATTCCTTCACTCAATCCTCATAGCGTAGAAGTTTGATTCTTTAAAGTGCCTATCCATTATTCTTTTGAAACCATCGATCATGTTTGTCTCATAGACAGAACGTTGAAGGTCATTACCGTTCACTGCGGATTTTTCCTCCCATTTCTCATCCCTCTGCCCTCCCCATCCAAACCCTTTAAAACTGTGTTCCCTGTGCTTGTCATCTTTAATGGGAATGGTGTTAGACATTTATAATGACGGAACAAATTTAAACGTAAAAGTGAAACAGAATATTGCAAGGAAAAGTCAGTTGATTAAAGTATGGTAACACCTAACAGATTAATTGAGCTTCTTTTGAGAATCTATTTGATTTGAATAATGATTATGTTGTCAATGTTGTGTATTTTGGCTCTCAAAAAAACATTTGACAAAAATGCTGTATAACACATTTGAATCTAATCCCGGGATAACTTCTGGGGATCAGGGAGGAAGTGGTAGATAACAATGAAAAGTAAGGGGAAAGAGTTGTTTTGTATTTGTACTGGGAATGGGAAAAGGGCGGTAGCCCCTTGCATGTACACTGCCGTTCTTTGCTTGATCTCTCTCTCTCTGTTTCTCTCTCTCTCTCTCTCTCTCTGTCTCTGTGTCTCTCTCTGTCTGTCTGTCTCTGTCTGTCTGTCTCTCTCTCTGTGTCTCTCTTTTTCTCTCTCTCTCTTTGTCTCTCCCTCTCACTGTCTCATGTTTTGTATGTGGGGTTAGGGTCTGAAGTACGCTGCCTGAGAATGGAGTCATGTTTAACTGAGGCATTGAAAAGAGTGTTGGATTATCTGAAAAGGAAAAATGTACATGTCTGTGGGAAAGCAATCAGGGGAGTCAAGTCAAGTCGCCATTGTCTTACCAGATCCAAATGACACTAGGTGAATTTCTTCAGTGGGTCAGCATAGGCACAGCTGGCTGAAGGACCTGCTTCTTGTGCTCAAGTTATTTTATGATTTTATTAACTAAGAGATTTGTTATATATCACTCAGTGTAACACCCCTCTCTGTGGTTTGTCAGTCTACATATGTTCGACAGTTATTTACTGAACATGTACAATGAGCACTAAGCCCGATTCTTACTGAATGGCTCACACCCAGGCATGGTTGTGTTCTTTGGTTTACCTTTAATACTGTTACCGTGTTTATTCAGGCTGGGAAGGGCTCTGAAGGAGAAGGAAAGAAGAAATTCTTCACGCCAGATATTAACACTATCCTACTGGAGTAAGTATTCTGCTTTTCTCACATTTCTGTGATTAAGGATAAGACCTTTCTTTAAGCAAATGTCTGAGAAAAAATGGATCAACTTTTGGAATATAGTCCCCAAAACAGTAGTTAAGACCCAAGCAAATACTCTGTGATTGAATGATAGAAAAGGCTGTTTTAGTGAAATTGTGAAGGATCATAAACTGAAAGCAAAACTAAGGTTTATTAGTTTCCTAAATGATATTCCATTCCCTGTGTATACTCAAAATGACAAACTTCTGAAGTGCATGGCAACATGCTAATGTCCTGTGACAAGACTGCAAGATATTTAGTATGTTCCAATTTTGGTAAGAAAGTAATAGGATGGAGCTTTATATTATATGCTTCATTATTGATATATTGTTGCCGTTGTCATCGCATCTGCCTATTCTTGTCTGTCCTTGTACAGTATTGAGCTACAATTACAGGAGTTGAATGTGACAGTGCGCTCGGCAGTATACAGCTATTTGGCCTCTTTCTTGCCCTGCAGCAAGGACACCCTGATGAAACGTCTGAAGAAATTACATCTCAATGACCAGGTAAATAAAATCAAGAGCTAGTGTACGGAATTTGTTTTCCTGCTTTCCAGACATGCAACTTTGTACAGTGCAGAGCCATGTCCCAACAAAATACCCAGAGGAATATAAGTGGGACAAGGATAATATCAATCATACATTCCAGCTTTGATTTGTAATCTTTGCAAAGGTGAAGGATTCCAAGCTTTCAAGTGCAGTGTAGTAATAGAGTAACTATCCTGAGTTGCTATGCAGCAAGTGCATAAAATCTCCTGATTGTTAACCACAGTGGTGACTAGGTCAGAAGTGAGGTGACACTAGGTTATTAGTCCAACAGGCTTATTTGAATCCTAAGCTTTCAGAGCGTTGCCCCCTTTCTCAGGTGGAGTGAGAGAGAAGCACACAGGCACAGAATTTATAGGCAGATGGTGTGAGTGGAGTGTCGACAGGCCAAATAATAAGTCTCTGCAGGTGATCAGGAGTATCAGATGGTGTGAGTAAAGTGTCAACAGCTGAAATGAAAGCAGAGGGGTGACCTATAATCCAATTGAGGCAGAGAGATAATTACAAAAAATTAAAAATGAGGTAGTGCTGCAGACAAACCAAACAACTGGAATAACATCATAGGAATACGAGTCACATGCTGAAGGTCTAACCAAAGTGATAAGTAATCCAAAACTGTATAAACTAATTAATGTAGAGGGATTATAAATTATCATGATAATGGTGTCAAACCAGGACAGTAAGGAAGATTTTACAGATACAGAACAGTGTGGTGAGGTCATAAGTGGCACGATATGACCTTAGCATCACAATTGAGGCTGTCTTCGTGGGTACGAAACTTGGCTGTCAGTTTCTGCTTGGCAATTCTCCGTTGTTGTACAACTCGAAGGCGACCTTGGAGGGTGCTTACCCAAAGATCGGGGCCTAATTTCTTTGGCCACTAAAGTGTTCCATGACTGGGAGGGAGCATTCTTGTCTGGCAATTGTTGCGCAGTGTCCATTTACCCATTATCGTAGCATCTGCATACTCTCACCAGTATACCATGCCTGGGGGGAAGGTTGCCTGCAGCATTTAAGATAGACAACGTTGGCCGAGTCACAGAAGTATCTCCTGTATGCATACTGGATGGTGTTCCCATATGTGATGCTAGTATCCATGTTGATGATCTAACGTATCTCGCAGAGGTTACCGTGGCAGGGTTGTATGGTGTTGTGATCGATGTTATCCTGGAGGCTGGTAGTTTACTGTGAACAGTGGTCTGTTTAAGGTTTGGCAGTTGTTTGAAGGCAATAAGTGGAGGCATAGGGATGATCTTGGCAAGATGCTCGTTGTCAGCGATGACATGTTGAAGTGTGTGAAGAACATGGCGTAATTTCTCTGCTCCAGGGAAGTACTGGACGACGAAGGGTACTCTAGCGTATCCTGTGTCTGTCTTCTGAGGAGATCGTTGCAGTTTTTTGCTGTGCCATGTCAGAACTGGCAATCAATGAGATGAACATCGTATCCCTTTCTTATAAGGGCGTCCTTCAAAATATTTAGGTGTCTGTCGTGCTCCTCCTCATCTGAGCAGATCTGGGTATTTGCAGGACAGCCCATAGGGGATTGCTTCTTTAACATGTTTAGGGTGGAAGCTAGATAAGTGCTGCATTGTTAGGTTATCTGTGAGCTTGCGATAGAGTGAGGTACTGAGGTGTCTGTCCTTGATGGAGATGCGTGTGTCCGAGAATCAGACTGATTCTGAAGAGTAGTCCGTGGTAGGTCTGATGGTGGGATGAAACTTGTTGATATCACTATCTAGTCGTTTCATTGATTCTTTGACATGAGTCCAAAGGAAGAAAACATTGTCAATGTATTGGTATATAGTGTTGATTGGGGGGTCCTGTGCAGCAAAGAAGTCTTGCTCAAACTTGAGCATGAAATATTGGGGTACAAATTTTGGTCCCCATGGCTGTTCGGTGTGTCTGGATGAAAAATTGGTTGTCAAAGGTGAAGACGTTATGATCGAGGATAAAGCGGATGAGTTGTAGGATGGTGTTTGGAGACTGGCAGTTGTTGGTGTTGGGTACTGAGGCTGTTGCTGCGATGCCATCCTTGTGGGAGATGCTGGTGTAGAGTGCAGAAATGTCCATTGTGACGAGGAACGTTCCCGGTTCGACTGGTCCGTGGGTGCTGAGTTTCTGTAAGAAATCCGTAGTGTCGCGACAGAAGCTGGTGTTGGGTACTGAGGCTGTTGCTGCGATGCCATCCTTGTGGGGGATGCTGGTGTAGAGTGCGGAAATGTCCATTGTGACGAGGAACGTTCCCGGTTTGACTGGTCCGTGGGTGCTGAGTTTCTGTAAGAAATCCGTAGTGTTGCGACAGAAGCTGGAGATCCCCTGTACAATAGGTTTCAAGATGCCTTCCACATAGCCAGAGAGATTCTCACATAGGGTCCCATTGCCTGACACGATGGGACGTCCCGGCGTATTGGCTTTGTGTACCTTTGGAAGGCAGTAGAAGTCGCCTACACAAGAAGTATGTGGGATGAGGGCACGTAGGAGCTCTGAAGGACTGGATCCAAAGTTCTGATCAGTGTGTTTAATTCTCGGGTGTGTTCTTTGGTCGGATCAGCTGGTAGTTGCCTGTAGTGTTCCTGGTTGTTCAGTTGTTGGTACACTTCCTTGCAGTAATCTGTTCTATTCTGAATGACAATGACTCCTCCTTTATCTGCTGGTTTGATGACAATGTTGTCATTGGTTTTGAGAGCCTGGATGGCATTGCGTTGTGAATGGGTGATGTTTTGCTCTACCTTGTGGGTACAGCTGGCGAATCTGGCATTTATTTATTTCCTGACAGTTTGAGCATACGTGTCAAACCCAGGGCAGCGGCCCTCCGGTGGGGCCCATGTTGACACCTGCTTTGGTCGCTCCTCTACAGATCCCTGTGATGACTGTTCTAGTTCATCAGTGGGCTCAGTGAGATCACTGCCGGCACCTTGAAAGAATTCCCGGAGTCTCATTCGTCTGATGAACTCCTCTGTGTCTACTGCCAAAACCAACGGGTCCATTTTGGTGGTGGGGCACCAAATGTCAGGCAATGGGACCCTATGTGAGAATCTCTCTGGCTATGTGGAAGGCATCTTGAAACCTATTGTACAGAGGATCTCCAGCTTCTGTCGCAACACTACGGATTTCTTACAGAAACTCAGCACCCACGGACCAGTCGAACCGGGAACATTCTTCGTCACAATGGAACTCTACACCAGCATCCCCCACAATGATGGCATGGCAGCAACAGCCTCAGTACCCAACACCAACAACTGCCAGTCTCCAAACACCATCCTACAACTCATCCGCTTTATCCTCGATCATAACGTCTTCACCTTTGACAACCAATTCTTCACCCAGACACACGGAACAGCCATGGGGACCAAATTTGTACCCCAATATGCCAACATTTTTATGCACAGGTTCGAACAAGATTTCTTCTCTATGCATGATCTCCAACCAGGTACATTGATGACATTTTCTTCCTCTGGATCCATGGCGAGGAGTCACTGATAAAACTACACAGTGACATCAACAAGTTTCATCCCACCATCAAACTCACCATGGACAACTATCGACTGTCTGTCTCATTCTTGGAAACGTGCATCTCCATCAAGGATGGGAACCTCAGCACCACACTCTACCGCAAACCCACAGACAACCTCACAATGCTACACTTCTCCAGCTTCCACCCAAAACATATTAAAACAGCCATTCCCTATGGACAAGCCCTACGCATACACCGGATCTGCTCAGATGAGGAGGAACGTGAGGGACACCTGGAAGTACTCAAGGATGCCCTCACAAGAACGGGGTACGATGCTCAACTCATCGACCGCCAGTTCCGACGTGCCACAGCAAGGAACCGTAATGACCTCCTCAGGAGACAGACACGTGCTGCAACTGACAGGGTACCCTTCTTTGTTCAGTACTTCCCAGAGGCTGAAAAATGACATCATGTTCTTCGTGACCTGCAACACAGTATCAATGAGGATGAGCACCTCACCAAGACCTTCCCCACACCTCCACTACTTGCCTTTAAACAACCGCCAAACCTCAAACAGATCATTGTTCGTAACAAGCTGCCCGGCTCTCAGGACAACCCCATACAACCCTGTCACGGTGGACGCTGCAAAGCGTGTCAGATTGTGGACATAGATATCACTATTACGCGTGGGAACACCTCCCACCTTGTACATGGCAGGTACTCATGTGACTCAGCCAACATCGTCTATCTTATACATTGCAGGCAAGGATGCCCGGAGGCATGGTACATTGGGGAAACCGAGCAAAGGCTACGACAACGGATGAATGGGCACCGCACAACAATCAACAGACAGGAGGGTTCCCTCCCAGTTGGGGAACACTTCAGTGGTCCAGGACATTCAGCCTCGGACCTTCGGATGACCATCCTCCAAGGTGGACTTCGGGACAGGCAGCAGAGAAAAGTGGCTGAGCAGAGGCTGATAGCTAAGTTCGGTACCCAAAGGGAGGGCCTCAACCGGGACCTTGGGTTCATGTCACATTACAGGTGATCACCACTGCACTACACACACACACACAGATATTCCTACACACACACACACTCTCACATGCACACGGACACAGATACACACAGACGCGCACACAGACACCCACACACACCCTTATAGACACACACCCGAGAATGCAACTTTAAAAAAAAGGGTTTTGTGATTTACACTTGAAAGAAGTGAAACTATCACTGTATTCTAACAGATGAAAGGCTTAATAGACAATCAATTTTTCACTGTATAATTTCAGTTACATCACACTGCAAATTTTTGCTATAAATTCTGTGTTACGATCGAGTTTTCCACAATCACCTGATGAAGGAGCATCGCTCCGAAAGATAGTGTGCTTCTAATTAAACCTGTTGGACGATAACCTGGTGTTGTGTGATTTTTAACTTTGCAAAATCCTGGTTACCATTGCTTTGTTATCCAGATTCACTAATTGAATGCAAATTCCATCAGGACTGTGTTAGAATTTGAACTGGTCTCTGGGGCCACTGGATCATTACTTCAGTGATTATAGCAGGTTAGAAGTCATACGACACCATGTTATAGTCCAACAGGTTTATTCAAAATCACAAGCTTTCGGGTGCTGCCCTTTTCTCTGGTGAAGTGATGAAGGAGCATCACTCCGAAAGCTTGTGATTTCAAATAAACCTGTTGGACTGTAACCTGGTGTCATGTGACTTCTGACCCTGTCCACCCCAATCCAAAACCGGCATCTCCATATCATGATTATAACAATAAGTTTCTATCGCTACAACAACAGACATCAAACATATAAGGAGATGAGCAGGTGACTTAAATTTCAGTCAATTCAGGTAAATTTTACGACGTGTCCATAAGAAGGAAATAAAGGCAGAGACATTAAGCAACTGAATTCCAGAGGGTAGGACCTAGGTGCCTAAGGATAGTATAGCTCATACTGGAGAGTTAAATTGGTAATGCTTAACATTCGGAAAACGAAGCGTGGACTCTATTCTGTACACAAAAAGAAAAAGACTCTGAGATTCCAGTTGCCTGCTACTTCAACACACCACCTTGTTCCGTGGCCAACATCTCAGTGCTCGAGTGAAACTCAGCACAAGCTGGAAGAACAGCACTTTATTTTCCACTTGGGAACTCTAAAGCCTTCTAGATTCAATATCCAGTCCTACAATTTTAGGGCTTGAGATAGCTTCTACCATGTCATTACCCCAATACCAACACACCATGGTCTGATTTTACACAAAATCCATTGTTAGCCCCAAACAGTCCCCATGAATAGCTATCCATTCTCCTAGACCGACCGTTATCCAATCCTTTGTCTGTCCAACTGTCCTCCTCTCTCTTTGGGCTCTATTTTTACCTATCATTTATTCCTTACCCTGTCCCTCCACCCTATCTTCTGCATACAAATCAACATTTTTTAACTATGCAATCACATGAATAACTGCCTATCAGTGTGTGTTTCACATTCTTGGCAATCTTTGGATGAGAACGATTCTTCTGAATAGCCTGTTAGATGTCTTGGTATCTTATAGCAGTAAACATACTCTCTTTATCCATTACATCAAAATATTCCATAACATTAAACATTTTCCCTGAGTCTTTTACTTAAAAGAGAAAAGAGACCCAGTTTATCAAACCTTGCCTGGTAAATAAAGCCATGTAGTTTTGGTATCATCCTTTTAAGTTTCCTCTGCATCCTCTTCAAAGCTTCCATACATATCTCTCGTAAACAGAACTGCAAGCAGTTTGTTGTCTAACCAAGGCTGAGCACTAACTTTGCAGAGCTTTCCTAAGTTTATGTTCTATCATTGTAGAAATTAACCGTGTTTGGTTTGCGTTTTGATGCCTGTTAACTGTGATAAAACTTTTACTGATACATATATTTGCATTCCAAGATCCTATCATTCCTCTACCCCTACTGAGATTTATTTTCCAAATAATGGGATTCCCTATTTATTTTAATAAAATTGATGTTATACTTTATTTGCCAATTGTTTGTCCATTTGCAAGTTTATTCATGTTCTCTTACAATTTGCTGCAATCATATTTAGTATTGACTATTCACCATGTCATTTGCAAATGTCAAAATTAGGGTTAGAGGAGAAAAACTTAAAAGGGACCGAAGGGGCAACATTTTCAAGCAGAGGGTGGTGTGTGAATGCAATGAGCTGCCAGAGGAAATCACAGAGATGTACAGCACGGAAACAGACCCTTCGGTCCAACTCATTCATGCCGACCAGATATCCAAACTAACATAGATCCATTTGCTAGCATTTGCCCATATCCCCCAAAACCCTTGGTATTTATATAACCATCCAGATGCCTTTTAAATGTTGTACCAGCCTTTACCACTGCAGAGTATAACAGGATCTTGATCAGATGGGCCAATGGGCCGAAGAGTGGCAGATGGAGTTTAATTTGAATTATGGGCCATGTGATGGCAAATGGGACTAGATTTGTTTTGGATATCAGGTCAGCATAGACGAATTTGACCAAAGGTTTAGATCGGAGTGATGCTGGAAAAGCACAGCAGGTCAGGCAGCATCCGAGCAGCAGGATTTTTCTGCTCCTCGGAATTTGACCAAACGGTCTGTTCCATGCTGTAGATATTGATGACTCCACCTAAACTGTTAATTTAAAAGTCCCAGGAATATTACATGTGGAAAACCATTTCCCATCTTCTGCCAGGCTGATTGTTTATTCTGCATTCCCTCACTTTATTATCAGTCTTGAATCCAGCCAGTAATCTATTCTGACAATTGCCCCTTGATATCTTCTAGGAATAACAGGCAAATGGAAGTTGCAAAGATAGGGACAGTCAAGGCTAATAAGGCATTCAAAACAAGGATTAGAAGTTAAAATCCATTTGATGCATGACCAAGAGATGGTCAGCCAACACAGTGATGCGGGAACAGTACTTGGCACAACCTAAGACACCTGCAGCAGAGTATCAAATATGTTCAGTTCACAGAGGGTGAAGGGTGGCAAAGACATGAAAGGGAGTAGCAGATGAGCTAAACAGGGGGGGTGATTTTATGGAGGTAGCCTTTGTGGTGGTGTGTGTCTTTGGAAGTGAGTTCTGTCATCGATCACTGGAGTCGAAACGTTAAATCTGTTTATCTCGCCGCAGATGCTGCCAGACCTGCTGAGTTTCTCTAAAACTTTTTGTTTTTCCTTTGCTTCAAATCTCTATCATCCACATGATTCCACTCTGTAGGGATTCTATTCTATGCTATTTCTTTATTTTATTCGAAGATTGTAAAGAGACTCGTTGGCTCAGACTATTGGCAGGAAATGGGATGGTATTTGTGACTGGTACTGAAATGAATGACTTCAGTTTCCCCAACATTTAGATACAGGACGTTCCTACCCCCTCAGGACTGACTGTCCCACACACAACTCTGAGATTTGCAGTTAATTGTAATCACACTTTGTCCAATCGGACTTTCAGTGTCTTCACATCACCCCCCCGCCTTCCTTTTCTGACCAATCAGCGCTGCCCTGGAACATCACTCACCATTGGATTGTCAGCAGTCAATCAATAATTCGTTTCTCGGGCATTAACCGTTAGGAAATTACACCGTTGTTGCCAAGTTCAATTTATATGAAACATTTTCTGTTTCCTGGGAGGTTCTCACTCGGCGGCCATTTGCTTTTCCACAAACCGTCAACATCCATAGGCCCCACCCCCAACCGCTCTACCTCGGCTAATCAGACTCCTTTTCATCACAAAGCAATTGATCCACACCTGGCCAATCATCGAGCGGTTCTGTGATGTCGGCCAATAGGCTTCGGCGTCGGCTCCGCCCACCCACCGACTGCATTACGGACCAACCAGCAGCGGCAGGTTGTTGCCATCAGCCAATCAGCTCGCGGGGCTGCGGCTTTCATGGTCCGCGTGCAGATTTGCACATTGTTGTCCCCGGAGGAGACAGAGGTCTGGGCGATGAGGTCAGTCAATCATTGGCGAATGGGTCAGTGACGCTGGAGAGGAGAACCCAATGAGACTGCGGCTTTGAGGAGGAGCTTGTGAGGCAGCAGTTAGAAAGGCTGCAAGAAATCTCGATTGTTAAGGTGAATGGTGGCAAGGAAATGGAAAGAAGATGTGGCAAGTCTGATACCACCCGGCCCTCTCAGGCCTTTGTCATCACTTGACTCACCCCAGGGGATCGTGGTGAACGCAGAACCAGAAAGAAAGTGTTGTCTCCAGAAGAGCATGAAGTAAACCAAGCAAAGCAGCTCGTGTGTGTTGCCCAGACCTTGAATTTAGTGTCATTTGGATTTGGGGGGGGGAGGGATGGTTGCTGGCTGGCTGGTGAACAATACACTGTCTGTCGGTGAGATGGAAGTAGCCCATAGACCTAGTGATAGTTGTCAAGAATCACATTTGAAGCTTAACAATCACCAGTATCACCACTAATGATATTTACTAGACTGAGTTTCGATCTCTTCTCCACTTGATATGTGGAGCAAGAAAACCTCACCAAGACAGCTGAAGGCCTCACCGAAAAGAAGTGGCCCAGTTGTTTGTCAGCAGTGGAAAATACGTGGGCCGTGAGAGGGAAGATGTAAAAAGAGCATGCTTCATCTCTCCACCCAGCCCTCTCCACCAACCCCACACAGAGTCAGAAACGTTGCCACCTATGGCAACGCATGATGATCTGGCCCCCTTTGAAGGTCTTCCAAGAAGCTGCAGATATCAGCATTGGCCTACAGCAAAACCTTGAACCTCTTAAGGCACTGTTGCTGGCTTTGCTGGGGATATCCCCTCCTTAAAATTGGAGCCATGTCCACCTATGCTTTGTGGATCCAGAGAAGGAGGCTGCTTCTGTGCCTTCTCATTAGAGGTTCCTGCTCCAATTATATATGTTGCCTATGGTGCAGTAGAAACAGTTTGGGGCAGTATGATGGCTCAGTAGTTAGCATTGCTGCCTCAGAGCGCCAGGGACCCAGGTTTGATTCTACCCTCGGGCGGCTGTCTATGTGAAGTTTGTACATTGTTCCCGTGTCTGTGTGGGTTTCCCCTGGATACCCTGGTTTCCTCCCATAGTCGAAAGATGATCAGGTTAGGTGGACCTGCCATGCTAAATTGCCCATGCTGAAAGGGATGTGTAGGCTTGGTGGATTAGCCATGGGTCTAGATTAGAGTGGTGCTGGAAAAGCACAGCAGTTCAGGCAGCATCCGAGGAGCAGTAAAATCGACGTTTCGGGCAAAAGCCCTTCATCAGGAATACAGGCAGAGAGCCTGAAGGGTGGAGAGATAAGTGAGAGGAGGGTGGGGGTGGGGAGAAAGTAGCCATGGGAAATAGAACATAGAAGATTACAGCACAGTACAGGCCCTTCGGCCCTCAATGTTGCGCTGACCTGTGGAACCAATTGAAGCCCATCAAATCTACATTATTCCATTCTCATCCATTTGCCTATCCAATGACCATTTAAATGCCCTTAAATATGGCGAGTCTGCTACTGTCGCAGGCAGTGCATTGCACACCCCTACTACCTTCTGAGTAAAGAAACTACCTCTGACATCTGTCCTAAATCTATCACCCCTCAATTTAATGCTATGTCCCCTCATGCTAGCCATCGTCATCCAAGAAAAAAGGCTCTCCCTGTCGAAACCTCTGATTATCTTACATGTCTCAATTTAGATTAGATTTCCTACAGTGTGGAAACAGGCCATTTGGCCCAATAAGTCCACACCGACCCTCCGAAGAGTAACACACCCAGACCCATTTCCCCTGACTAATGCATCTAACACTATGGGCCATTTAGCATGGCCAAATCACCCGGCCTGCCTATCTTTAAACTGTGGGAGGAAACGAGCACATGGAGAAAATCCACACAGACATGGAGTGGATGTGCAAACTCCACACAGTCACCCGAGGCTGGAATCAAACCTGGATCTCTGGTACTGTGAGGCAGCAGTGATAACCACTGAGCCACCACGCCATCCCAAGTCACCTCTCAACCTTCTTCTCTCTAACGAAAACAGCCTCGTCCCTCAGCCTTTCCTCATAAGACCTTCCCTCCATACCAGGCAACATCTTAGTAATTCTCCTCTGAACCCTTTCCAAAGCTTCCACATCCTTCCTATAATGCGGTGACCAGAAATGTACGCAATACTCCAAATGTGGCCGCACCAGAGTTTTGTACAGCTTGCAGCACGATCTCATGGTTCCAAACTCAATCCCTCTACCAATAAAAGCCAACACATTGTATGCCTTCTTGCCAACCCGATCAACCCTGAGTGGCAACTTTCAAGAATCTATGTACATGGACACAGAGATCTCTCTGCTCATGATACTACCAAGAATCTTACGATTAGCCTAGTACTTTGCATTCCTGTTACTCCTTCCAAAGTGAATCACCTTACACTTTTCTGCATTAAACTCCATTTGCCACTTCTTAGCCCAGCTCTGCAGATTATCTATGTCTCTCTTTAACCTACAACATCCTTTGTCACTATCCACAACTCTTCTGACCTTAGTGTCATCCGCACATTTACAAACCCATCCTTCTACACCCTCATCCAGGTAATTTATAAAAATGACAAACAACAATGGACCCAAAACAGATCCTTGCAGTACTCCACTAGTAACTAAACTCCAGGATGAATATTTTCCATAAAATGTCTTCTTTCAGCTAGCCAATTTTTGATCCAAACCACTAAATCACCCTCAATCCCATGTCTCCGCATTTTGTGCAATAGCCTACTGGGGGGAACCTTATCAAACTCCTTGCTGAAATCCATATACACCACATCAACTGCTTTACCCTCATCCATTTGTTTGGTCACCTTCTCAAAGAACTCCATAAGGTTTGTGAGGCACGACCTAACCCTTCACAAAACCATGTTGACTATCCCTAATCAAATTATTCCTCTCCAGATGATTATAAATCCTATCTCTTATGACCCTTTCCAACACTACCCACAACTGAAGTAAGGCTCACTGGTCTATAATTACCAGAGTTGTCTCTAGTCTCCTTGAACAAGGGAACAACATTTGCTATCCTCCAGTCTTCTGGCACTGTTCCTGGAGACAATGACAACATAAAGATCAAAGTCAAAGGTTCAGCAATCTCCTCCCTGGCTTCTCACAGAATCCGAAGATAAATCCCATCCAGCCCTGGGGATTTATCTATTTTTACACTTTCCAGAATTACTAACACCTCCTCCTTATGCAACTCAATCCCATCTAGTCCAATAGCCTGTATCTCAGTATTCTCTTAGATCACATTGTTTTTTCCAGTGTGAATACTGACAAAAAGTATTTATTTAGCGCTTCCCCATCTCTTTGGGACTCCACACACAACTTCCCACTACTATGCTTGATGGGACCTAATCTTACTCCAGTTCTTATTTTATTCTTGATATACTTTAGGGTTTTCCTTAATCCTTGATCTGCCAATGACTTCTCATGTCCCCTCCTGACTCTTCTCAGCTTTCTCTTTAGATCTTTCTGGCTAACTCGTAACTCTCAAGTGCCCTAACTGACCCATCACATCTCATTCTCACAAAAGCCTTCTTGACAAGAGATTCCTTAGTAAACCACGGCTCCCGCGCTCAACAACTTCCTCCCTGCTTGACCAATACATACTTATCAAGGATCCATAGTAGCTGGTCCTTGAATAAGCTCCACATTTCAATTGTGCCCATCCCTGCAGTTTCCTTCCCCACCCAATGCATTCTAAATCTTGCCTAATCACATCGTAATTGCCTTTCCCCCAGCCATAACTCTTGCCTTCTGGTATATACCTATCCTTTCCATCACTATAGTAAATATAATCGAACTGTGGTCACTATCACCAAAGTGCTTTTTTTTCAGATTAGATTGCTAACAGTGTGGAAACAGGCTCTTCGGCCCAACAAGTCCACATCGACCCGCCGAAGCGTATATCACCCAGACCCATACTCCTACATTTACTTCTTCACCTAACACTATGGGCAATTTAGTATGGCCAATTCACCTAACCTGCACTTTTTTGGATTGTGGGAGGAAACCGGAGCACCCGGAGGAAACCCACGCAGACACAGGGAGAATGTGCAAACTCCACACAGAGAGTCGCCTGAGGCGGGAATTGAACCCGGGTCTCTGGTGCTGTGAGGCAGCAGTGCTAACCATTGTGCCACCATGCCGTCCACCTCTGTGCTCACCTACCTCCAAATCTAACACCTGGCTGGGTTCATTACCCCGTAAAATATCTAATGTGGCCTCGTCCCTTGTTGGCCTGTCTACATACTGTGTCAGAAAACCCTCCTACACACACTGGACAAAAACGGACCCATCTAAAGTACTGGAACTATAGTATTCCCAGTCAATATTTGGAAAGTTAAAGTTCCCCATAACAACTACCCTGTCACTCTCGCTCCTATCAAAGACCATCTTTGCTATCCACTACATCTCTGGAACTATTTGGAGGCCTATAGAAAACTCCCAACTGAGTGACCTCACCTTTCCTGTTTCTAATCTCTGCCCATACTACCTCAGTAGACGAGTCCTCAAACGTCCTTTCTGCAACTGTAATACTGTCCTTGATTAACAGTGCCACATCACCTCCTCTTTACTATTTTCTCTGTTCTTACTGAAACATCTAACTCCCGGAAGCTGCAATAACCATCCCTGTCCCTGCTCTACCCATTCTCTGAAATGGCCACAACATCGAAATCCCAGGTACCAACCCATGCTGCAAGTTCACCCACCTTATTCCGGATGCTCCTGTCGTTGAAGTAGACATACATCAAACCAATTTCTTGCCTGTTGGTGCCTTCTTGCGATCTTGACATCATAGTTCTGACTTCACTACTCTCAACCTCCCATCTCCTCAAACTACAATTTAGGTACCTGTCCCCCTGATGAATTAGTTTAAACGCACCCGAAGAGCAAATGTCCCCCCCAGGATATTGGCACCCCTCTGGTTCAGGAGAAGACCATCCTGTTTGTAGAGGTCTCACCTACCCCTCCAAGACCCCCAATTATCCAGGAATACAAAACCCTCCCTCCTGTACTATCCCTGTAGCCAAGTGTTCAACTTCTCTCTCCTGATTCGCCTCACTAGCATGTGGCTCGGGCAACAAACCAGAGATAACAACTCTGTTTGTACTCGCTCTAAGCTTCCACACTAGCTCCCTGAATTTCCGCCTTAGATCCCCATCTCTCTTCCTACCAATGTCGTTGATGCCTATGTGGACCACGACTTGGATCTGCTCCCCCTCCCCCTCTCCCTCAAGGATCCCGAAAACATGATCAGAGACATCACAAACCCTGGCAGCTGGGAGGCAATACACCAACCGTAAGTGTCTCTCGATTCCACAACTATGGAGTCCCCAATGACTAATGCTCTGCTCCTCTTCCCCTTCCCTTCTGAGCAACAGGGACAGACTCTGTGCCAGAAACCTGTACCCCATGGCTTACCCCTGGTCAGTCCTATCCAAAATGTTATACTTGTTGAGGGGAACGGCCTCAGGGGATCCCTGCACTGCCTGCCAGTTCCCTTTCTGTCACCTGACTGTAAGCTATCTACCTTCTTCTTTTACCTGAGGTGTGACTACCTCCCTGTAACTCCTTTAGATAACCCCTTCTGCCTCCTGAATGATCTGAAGTTCATCCAGCTCAGCTCCAGCTCCCTAACGCAGTTTTCGAGGAGCTGGAGTTGGATGCACTTCCCACAGATGCAGTAAGCAGGGATACTAGTGGTGAATCTTAGTCGCACATTCTGCAGGAGGAACATTCAACTGCCCTAACCTCCATTCCCATTATTCTAGATTCCCAATGAGATAAAAACAAGGACTGCAGATGCTGAGACTACTGAAAAGCTAAAAAATGAACCAGTCACCTTACCAATCAGCACATAGAACCGTTTTTTATTTTGGTTAGAGGAGGAGGACGGGTGGGAGACACTACCCAAGTCATGTTTCAGATAGAGCAACCACTCAAATATATAACCTCACTTACTCAGCAGTCCAGTGTGCCCTCTGCCTATACATGAGCTAAGCTATTATATCTTTTGAAATATACCTTTCCATCGGGCCTCTGGTCCTCGCTGTTGCTGCTCCCACTCCAACTGCCACAGGAGAAATGAAGAAATGTACAGTTACATGGATAGGATGGGGGGGCTGGATCTGGGTGGGATGTTCTTTGGGGGAGGGTCAGTGTGGACCCAATGGGTTGAATGGCATGCTTCCACACTGTCCAGTTTCTATAAAGATGAGTGAAGTCTATGGGACATGAAAAATTAAAAAGTACTTTCAATACAATGAAATCAGGGTTTTAGAACAATTCTCCGAAGCACAAAGAATTGAATTGAATTGAATTGAAAAGCTTTGTCTTGCAAGAAATGCAGGCAGATCACATACTTAAGTAGCGTAGATAAGTAAATAATAGATAAACAGCTGCAAAAACAAAACACAGGTATAGGTGAATGTTAAGAGTTTGTGAGTCCATTCAGTATTCTAACAACGGTAGGGTAGAAACTGTTTTGAAACCGGCTGGTGCATGTGTTCAGGCTTCTGTACCTTCTCCCCGATGGTAGA
>NC_057720.1:27676638-27689457 GCF_004010195.1 Chiloscyllium plagiosum | reverse complement strand
AAATGGCATTAGTCTGGTATTTGGTGATGCAGTCATGAGTATACAGTGAGTACAGGAGGGGGCTTAGCATGCACCCCTGGGGGGCTCCAGTGTTGAGTGTCAGAGATGATGAAATATTGTCACCAGTCTTCACTGATTGTGGCCTGAGGATCTAGTTGCTGAGATTGGGGCTTAGTCCAAGATCACTAAGTTTAGTAATCAGTCTCAAGGGAGTAATAGTGTTGAAGGCTGAACTGTAGTCAATGAGTAGGATTCTTACATAGTTGTTTTTGGTGTCAAGATGTTCTAGGGAGGAATGAAGGGCAAGTGATATGGCATCTGATGTGGATCTGTTGGTCTGATAGTCAAATTGGAATGGGTCAAGAGTAATGGGAAGGCTGGTTAATGCCACGACCAGCCTTTCAAAGCACCGAAGTTAGGGCCACTGGGCAGTCGTCATTGAGACATGCTGCATGAGCCTTCTCAGGCACAGGGATGATGTTGGCCCTCTTGAAACAGGCAGGGAGACTGGCCTGCTGCAGGGAGAGGTTGAAGATGTCTGAGAAGACCTCTGCCAGTTGATCTGCGCATGATCTGAGTGCACAGCCTGGTACTCCATCTGGTTACCTCGCTTTCTTTGGATTCACACGAAGGAAAACTGATCTGACTGTTGGGATAGGTTCATCAGGACTTGTTGGAATTGGTGTTACCTCTCCTCCAAACTTCTGCTCAAAGTGAGCATAGAAGGAGTTGAGACGATCTGGGAGGGATGTGTCATCGTTTGCTGTCTTGCACTGTCTCTTTTTCGAACCTGTGATGTCATTCAGTCCTTGCCACAGTTGCCTGGTGTCTGTGTCTCTAGTTTGGATCGGTATTGGTCCTTGGCTGTCTTAATAGCTCTGCAAAGGTCATACTTAGATTCCTTTTCTTTGAGTGGGTCTCCTGATCTGAAGGTCTCACGCTTGGTTTTTAGCAGGTTCTGTATGTCCTGATTCATCCAGGGTTTCCTGTTGGGGAACATCCAGATTGACTTCCTCGGTATGAAGTCCTCCACACACTTGCTGATAAACTCTTGTGACGGTGTGGTGTACTCGTCCAAGGTACCTGCGAATTGTTTGAACATGGTCCAATCAGCCAATTCTAGACAGCACCAGAGTTGATCCCCTACCTCCGCCGACCAGCATTGGACCTGTATCCACGAGGGGGGTCTCTTGCTTGAGCTTTTGCCTGTAAGCCAGGAGAAGAAACATGGCATTGTGGTTGGAGTTCCCAATGTGAGGGCGGGGGATAGAGCGGTAGACACAGTGGTGTAGCCGTGGTCTAAAATGTTCAGGCCCCTGGTTGAGCAGGTAATGTTGTGGTAGTACTTGGGCAACACCTTCCTTCGATTGGCTTGATTGGAATCGCCAGTCACAACAAACAAAGCCTCGGGGTGTTCAGTCTCTAAGGTGTTAGTGGTGGAGTACCACACATCCAGAGCTTCCTCAACCTTTGCTTGTGGCGGTATGCACACAGCAGTTACTATAGTAGCGGTAAATTCCTGTGGTAGATAGAAGGGGCCACATTTGATGCTGAGGAGTTCAAGGTTTGTGGAGCAATGGCTGTCCAGGGTTGCAATATCCGTGCACCACAAGTTGTTGATTAAAAAGCAAACTCCTTCACCCTGTACGGCGATACAATGGATAGAAAAGCCATCAGCCTGAAGTGCGTAGTCGGGAATGGATGGGCTGAGGTTCCACTGAAGCTGGCTACAAGCTGTGCAATTAGTTATTGTTTAATAAGTCCCCACTGTGCTCTTGCCCCTCAGACCTGGTGAGTTCCTAAGTGGCTAATGTAATACCCCTGTTTAAGAAAGGAGTGAGGCAGAAGACAGGAAACCATAGACAGGTTAGCCTGATCTCGGTCTTTGTTAAGATTTTAGAGACTATTATCGAGGATGAGATTGCGGAACACTTGGAAGTGCATTGTAAAATAGGTCTAAGTCAGCATGATTTTGTCAAGAGGAGGTCACGCTTGACAAATTTGTTAGAATTCTTTGTGGAGATAACCATCAAGTTAGACAAAGGAGAGCCAGTGGATATGATCTTTTTGGCTTTCCAGAAGGTCTATGATAAGTTTCCGCACTCAAGGCTGCGAAATAAGATCCTTTTTTTTTCCTCTTTAATTGCTTTTTTTCTTTCTTTAACCTTTTGTTGAGAGCTCAGCAGATTCAGCTTGTTTGATGTGAAATTTATTCCTGGCGGCAGCAAAGTGAATTGAGTTTGTATTCCCAGTGGCTGTATTGGGGGGAGGACAGGAGGTTGGGCCCAGTGCCCGGTGTGGAACCTGACAGCTTCAGTGCGTTGCTGAGATCGGCCAGTGTGGATTTGTGCTGGTCATGTTACTGGAGGCAAGATGGCGCAGAAGAATGGTGACCCGGTGAAAGGACTTGAGGCTAGCCGACTGCTTCCAGCTGGTGATGATATCAGCGTCGGGGTGGAAGAGATTGGATCCAGGGCCATGGCTAATCACTTCAGGACTGCAATGTTGAACTTTGTCCTTCTTTATTTTTCTGCTTTATATCTAAGATTTTGTACCTCGGTACCTTTGTACCTAAGATGGGAATAGTGACTTTTTTCACTTATCACTGTACTCCTGTATCCCTGTACTTGAGTATATGTGACAATAAAACTTAATTCTAATTCATGGTGTTAGAGGCAAGGCACTGGTATGGACAGAGGATTGGCTGCCTAGCAGAGGGGAAAGAGCAGGGATAAAGGGGTCTTTTTCAGGATGGCACATGGTGACTAGTGGATTTCTGCAAGGGTCAGTGTTGGGAGCACAACTATTCATGTTATACACTAATGATCTAGATGAACGAATTGAGGGCATTGTTGCTAAGATTATAGATGACACAAAGATGAAGGGATAAGTAGTGAAGAAGTGGGGTGGCTGCAGAAGGAATTGGACGTGCTGAGTGGACAAAGAAGTAGCAGTTGGAATACAATGTGGCAAAGTATGAGGTTATACATTTTGGTGGGAAGAATAGAGGCATAGACTATTTTCCAAATAGGGAAAGGCTTCAGAAATCTGAATCGCAAAGAGACTTTGGAGTCCTAGTTCAGGATTTTCTTAAGGTTGACATACAGGTGGTTAGGAAGGTAAATGTGACGTTGCCATTCATTTCAAGAGGGCTTGAAAACACTGTTGAGGCTGTATAAGGCTCTGGTCAGACTACATTTGGAATATTGTGATCAGTTTTGGGCCCCGTATCTAAGGAAAGACTTGCTGGCCTTGGAGGGGGTCCAGAGGACGTTTACAAGTATAATCCTAGGGATGAAAGAGTTGCCATATGAGGAGCAGTTGAGGACTCTGGTCTGTACTTGATGGAGTTTAGAAGGATGTAGGAGGGCTCAGATTGAAATTTACAGGGCATTGAGAGGCCTGGTTAAAGTGAACATGGAGAAGTTGTTTCCATGAGAAGGAGAGACTAGGACTTGGGAGTACAGCCTTACATTAAAGGGACAATCCTTTAGAACTGAGATGCTGAGCAACTTCTTCAGCCAGAGGGTGGTGATTCAATGGAACTCCTTGCTATAGAAGGCAGTGGAGGCCAAGTCATTGAGTGTATTTAAGACAGAGATAGAGAGATTCTTGATTAGTAAAGGAATCAAGTGTTACGGGGAGAAGGCATGAGAATGGGATTGAGAAACATATCAGCCATGATCAAATGGCAGGCTTGATTGGCTGAATGGCCTAATTTTGTTCTTGTATCTTATGGTCTTCCTCGGAGCTTGTTTAAGCTGTGTGGTGACTGTTCAAGTCAAATGCTGGATTGATAAATTTGATTTAAAAATGACAACAACTTAATTAGACTTTGAGCTACAACATGGCAACACCAATTTTAGGGACTTATGGTGCAGTGGTAGCGTCCCTACCTCTGTACCATCTACTCCAGAGGTATATTATAACCTGAACAGGTTGATTAAAAGTATCGATATTCACAGTTAATTACCTATGTCCATATGTTAATTCCTTACCCAACAACTCCATGTAGTTTCCTTACTTGGTCAAAATTTTGTCAGTTTCCATTTGAATGCCATTTTCTGAGTGTTAACCCAATCCTTATCCAAACCTGCTCCTGCCCCCTCTCATTGTTAACTCCCAAGGGACAGAACTGTCTGTGAATTATGATGAGGAGATAGAAGTAGGCAGTGCAGGTTTCAGAAATATAAATGGAATTTTTAGATTAGATTCCCTACAATATGGAAACAGGTCTTTCAGCCCAACAATGTTCCTGCCGACCCTCCGAAGAGTAAAGCACCCAGACCCATTCCCCTATTCTGTATATACCCTTGACAAATGCACCTAACAGTTTGGGCAATTTAGCATGGCCAATTCACCTAACCTGCACATCTTTGGATTGTGGGAGGAAACCATAGGAAACCCACACAGACACAGGGAGAATGTGTAAACTCCACGCAGACAGTCACCCAAGGCAGGAATTAAACCCAGGTCCCTGCCGCTGTGAGGCAGCAGTGCTAACCACTTAGCCACTGTGCTGCCCATGACTGATACTAAAAGCAAGAGCCCAGTTAATGTGTAGCTTATTAAAGAAAAATAACATTTTAAAAACTTTGGAAATGAAATCTCCACTGCATTTACGACAGTATTGCTGAGATTGAGAGAAAGGGATGAAGCCTTTGCAGTAGGAAAGAGACAAGGTCAGTGACAATGTAAAAAGTATTAACTGCTTGTTAGTGAGTTTATCATTAAAAGATATGAAGAACAATAATAGTGCTTATCAATCTCAGCAAAATAGAGACAAGACTTTGCACCATGTAACAGTGGAATGAACCTAGTTAGGTATCAGTGATGGCAAATTTAATGTTGAATCGATAAGAATGGAGAACTGGAAGGTCAGTGGACACAATTCTTTAAAAATGAGTAAAGAGTGAGAAATGTAATAACTAGTACTTTGTTTACAGTTTCAATTGAAAGAGGGAAGAAATGAGTTTACAAGATAAAGTTAGAGAGGATCAGAAAGGCTGGTGATGTAAGGACAAAAGATGCAAGTACAACTCAGTTTTGCTCATCTTAAAATTCAGTGAGTGAGGGCACCAGTGAAGGAAGCTCAGGACAGCTCATTCAGAGCTTAAGACTCAACTGATGAAAAGCTGTTTTCTCACTGGCATGAAAGATGGACAACGAATGCTGGCCTTGACAGCAATGCTGACACATCACATGATATAAAAAAGGACCCATAAGGAAGAAGTAGGATGATAATGGAAATTGGTTGAAAAAAAAGGGAATATTGATGCTGAAATCTGCTTGGTGTTTTCATAGAGTCATACAGCATATAGTGCTGTATGTAGTGCTTTCAGTCCACACATCTATACTGGCCTCACAAACACCAAACCATACTAATTCCATTTACCTGGACTTAGTCCATAGTTATGCCTCAGCATTTTAAATTCTTATCCAGTTTAGATTAGATTAGATTAGATTACTTACAGTGTGGAAACAGGTCCTTCGGCCCAACAAGTCCACACCGACCCGCCGAAGCACAACCCACCCAGACCCATTCCCCTACATTTACCCCTTAACCTAACACTACAGGCAATTTAGCATGGCCAATTCACCTAACCTGCACATTTTTGGACTGTGGGAGGAAACCGGAGCACCCGGAGGAAACCCACGCAGACACGGGGAGAATGTGCAAACTCCACAGTTGCTTCTTAAATGTTTCGAGAGTACCTGCCGCCCTCCCCCCACCTCAGGTAGCATGTTTCATGTATCTACCACCCTCTGGTCTTCGACATGTCTGTCCTGTGGAAGAGATTCTCATGATATACTCTGTCTATACCACTCATAATCTTGAATACCTTAATCAGATCCCCTTCAGACACGTCTGCTTCAAGGAATACAAAGCCAGCCTATCCTGTTTATAATGTGCTGTACCTGACAAATGCTTCCTTCTTTTTTCTTTAGGAAACTCTCAGCATTCTTTGACATCTAGAATTATCTGGACTTGTTGCCCATGCCTTTCACTCTTAGGGGAACTTCCTAGCCCTGAATTTTCACTTTTCTACTTTTAAAAGACTCCCACTTTCCAAATGTAGACTTCCTGCAAATAGCTGCTCCCAATCTATGTTTGCCAATTCCTGTCAAAGATACTGAAATTGGCCTTCTCCAAATTAGACACTTAACTTCTGCACCATCCTTATCTGTTTCCATAATGACTTTGAAACTTATAAAGTTATGATTACTATCCCCAAAATCCTCACTGATACTTCAACCACCTGACTGGCTTCATTCGAGGATTAGGTTCAGCACTGCTCCATCTCTAGTAGGACTATCTACCTACTGGTACAAAAAGCTCTCCATGATGCACTTTAAAAATTCCACCCTATCTGATCCTTTCACAAGGCAATCCCAGTTAATGTTACAAAGTTGAAGTCCCTTATAGCGAACCCAGTTTTTCTTACATCTTTCTGCGATCTGCTTACATACCTGCTCCTCTATCTCTCCCTCTGACTGTTGGAAGGCCTGTAGTATTATCCCAAGATGGTAATCAACCCTTTTACATTTCTAAGCTTTACATAGATGACCTCATTTGAAGACCCTTCTAGGATGTCCTCCGTCATTACTGCAGTGATTCATTTATCAAAAATGCAATGTCCACGTCTTAATTGCCTATTTGCCCTCTTCCACCTCAAACCTCTGTACCCTGGAATGTTGAGCTGCCAGTCCTGTCCTTCCTCCAACCATATCTCAATGATTGCAGTGAATCATATTTCTTCATGCTGACCAATGCTCTATGTTCATCCACCTTAACAGTCAAGCTCCTTGCATTAAAATAGATACAAGTTAGTTGTCTAGATCTCGATGTGCCTTATCCTGTCTAGATAGTTGTCTAGATCTCTTCTCTGCCTACAGCATTGTCCTAGTATTCCTTCCATTTCTGATTGGACCCTGCTCCTGACTTCGCATCTACTTTGTGCCCCATTCCCCCGCCAAATCAGTTTAAAACCTCCACAACAGCATGAGCAAACCTCTCAGCTAGCATATTGGACCCATTCCAGTACAGGGGAAATCTGTCCAGCTTGTACATGTCCCACCTCACCCAGAATTGTCCCAACATCCAAAAACCTAAAGCCCTCCCTCCTACACCATCCTTTTAGCCACAAGTTCATTCAACTTATCTTTCTATTCCTGTACTCAGTAGCGGGTGGCAGTGTAAGTAATCCACAGATTACAGCCTTTGTAGTCTTCCTCTTTAAACTACTACCTGTCTAAATTCCTGTTGTAGGACCTTATTTCTTTTTTAACCCATGTTGCTGGTACCAACGTATTCCATGACTGCTAGCTGTTCATCCTCCCCCTTCAGAATGCCCGACAGTCTCTCTAGGTATCCCAAACCCTGGCATCAGGGAGGCAACATATAATTTGAAAATCTCGTTTGTTGACATAGAACTGCCTGTCAGTTTGCCTTACAATCAAGTCCCCTATGACTAAAGTTTTCCCCAATCTTTTTCCTCTCCTGCTGTGCAGTAGAGTCGACCACAAATGTGGCCATTGCTGCCTTCCCTGTGAGGCCATCTCCCCAACAGTCTCTGTGCTTTTCTTTAATAATGATATAACAGCTTCATGTGACTAAAGCAGTGACTCACTTACCTGCATGCAAACGGAATCACATCAGAGTTCAATCTAACTTCATTTTATGTTCATGTCCTTGAAATTGCTAGAAGGAGCACTTGGTAGTGTTGAGCAATGGAAACTTGACTAATTTCCCCTCATTGGTGAGACTGTACTGAGTTGTGGTGTGGCTTACCCCTTCATTCATTATTGTACCTGTTGAATTAAGCTAACAGTATCATCCAGAAATATAGCCTATAATCTTACTGGCTTATCATCACATCATAAAACATATTTATACACTCAGACATCAGGAAAAAGGCTTGTATATCTTGTGAGGACCAGTGTCCTTTGGAAAGCACATGTTTTCTTTTAATGCAATAACCAACGTCTGCTCAGGAATATTCTGGAAGGCAGTTATTTAGTTTCTCATTATAACACTATGAGGTTCCACAAAATGCCCTGTGATCTGGAGTTGCTATGGGAAAGAATAGCTGAGAAATAATGGGTTAATGGAAGATTAATTTCATTGGCGTTAGGTTTCAGTCTGTATTCTGTTTGACAGTTTAGAACACAGTCAGAATTTATGTAATGAGGAAACAAACAAGATTATCTCTAAATGAATGCCTTTGGCTTGACAGTTTTAGAACATATCCTGACGTTAAGCAGTGTTCTAAGTATAGAGCACGTGTTGCCATGTGTGTTACACAGTTAGAAAAGGACTGAACACTGAAGATAAGAAGAGTGAGGGATTGAGGATCCAACATCATCCACTGTTGCTGTTTTGAGTATTGCCAGAGATCACCAGACCCTTTAAAGGTGTCGTGAAGGGAGTATCTTGAGATTCTTTATCAGTATTGTTTTGACCCACAGGAGAAAGGGTTTGCAGATGTGCACCTTGTCAGTGGGTTCCCTAACACCCCCTATCCGCTGGATTGAATTTATCACAGTGTACTTCCTTTTGGCCTTGCTGCAGCACACACCGTGGCCATTGCTCCCCATCGTACTATTGGTTCTGTAGAGCTACCACCAAGCTTCTCAGAGGCAGAATCCTTGCGGTGGGATTCTTGTTCCAGAGAGATATAAGTTATACTTCAAATCTCTTCATTGATAGGGCAGCTGCCTTTCTTTTTTTAATTATATGTGTGTGTTGTGGGTGGGGGGTGGTGGTGGAGGAATGGTTGCATCCAGCTCCAGGTTTCACAGGCTTTGGTGAGTTAGCTGATCTTGTGTAGGTGCTAATAATTGGCCTCAGAAGCTTTAGCCATAGAAGGAGACTAAAACTGTCAATGGTAAACCTCTGTCAGAGAAAATATGAATGATATTTAGTGGGAACAGAATTTGGCTTGGCTGTGTAACAGCTTACTGGTACTTTGCCTTAAGCATGCATACATGAGGAATGGAAACTTGGCCACAGTATTGCATGGCTGTCAGCACTTGGAAGTTCTCCCAGCAAGATGCAGGAAATAAAGAGGAAATAAAGTTGGCTGTCTGATCTTCATTTGAAAGGTTGGAATTGAAATAATGGGGAATCGTGAGTCTACGTTGGCCCCTAAAATGTGTTACATGAATGGATCTAATTTCAGTTCCACTCCTGTGATATAATAATATTCAGCGAGTTTTGAGAAGATTTGTAGCTCAGGTTAAGGTTCTGGATGTAAGTTTGCTTGCTGAACTGGAAGGTTCGTTTTCAGATGATCAGGCCCTCAGAGAAAAAGAACAGGAAATGACATCACACAAAATGACATCACCAACCCAAGGAAACCTCAACACACAAATCGAAAGCGGGTCAGAACACCGGAGGCTCACTGTTGATGTTACCTGGTAACGTGACGAAACGTCTGGAAATGAACCTTCCAGCTCAGTGAGCAAATTTACATCCATAATATTCATTTTCAGTGGAGTCAATACATAAAACAAGTGTGATCACAATATTACATCTGCAAATCATTTTGAGTTCTCATCTCATCATCACTCTCCTCCCAACTTCACTTCATTAATTTGTTTTTAATCAGCAATGGCCTTACTTTTCTACTAAACTGCTTTTGGTAAATTTATATTTATATCTGCATGCAGACCAAAACGGAGGATTGATGTTTATCATAGATGAAGCTTTAATTTTCAAGAGTGGAATAAGAAGTAAGAATTCCCCAATGAAACCACGTTGTATAAAACCCGATTATTCAACTTTATTAACATCAAGACTTTTCCAATGATGATCTCATTTATCAACAAATAGAAAACAGACTGTGTATACAACAGAGTAACCCCTACAGCACTATGCATACACAAGGTAAAAATGAGCGTGTTCCGAACAATTCAACCTTTTCAAATCAGGTTACAGTCGATATCATTCTAATTGATTATATTTGGCATTCATCCACCACCTTCCCCAATTCCACACCCAGACACCCTACTGCAACAGCTCCACAGAATAACAGTTGATTATCCAATCACAGAACTTCCACCCACCATAATAGCTAACTGGAAAATTCAGGCTATTGGTAAGGAAACGCTTAGCAGTCTTAACTCCCACAATAGTCAACGTAAAACAGAGACCAACTGGTCTGATTGGTGACAAATAAGCGTTGCTGCTCCCAGCTCTTCTCTGGGTAGGTGATTGAAGTTTGTAGCAAGGTGCGCTGCAGTGTTTACATGAAGTTGGTTGTGATCCAGTTTAAATTTATCTCCAATAGATTATTGGGTATTGATTACTTTTTCTAACATTTTTATTTTTTTTAAAACAAGGAAAGGATCAAATCGGTCATATTAAGAAACTGTACAAAACCAAAATGCATCCTTGTTTTTTTTTATTAAATTCATCTAACAGCACCAGGCTCCTGCTTTATTCAGTATTAATAGTTTTGTATTGTACAGTATCTGGAGAGAAGACACTTTCATATAAGATTAAACTTCAGTTTGATTTGTCTATCCCTAGGAGTAGATACAGCAGCTATTATCAGAACAGTGGTTAAGATTCCAGTCACCCCGGATTAAATACAGAGCTGCACTAAAATGGGCAGCTCTGTTGCAAACATAAAGAACCCTTAAATCAGCAAAAAGGAGAATATAAAAACTTAACCAATTATAATAAAATTAAAAAATGCATTTACAGCACAAGGAATTCTGTTTTGCCATTGAGCAAAACAATTTAGCTTCAGAAAAAAATACCAATTTTAATAAAAAGATTTATAAAATTGTTGATGGCACCCCTGTTAAAGCCCAAAAAAAACTGATGCATTATATTTGAGCTAAACTTATAATCAAAAAAGGAATCCCATGTAGATTGAAGAGGATTTGAGATGTGTAAATTATTATCATATTGGTTCGGAGTTAAAACAAGTCAACTTAGTTCCTGATAAGTCCAAGAACCATGATAGAATTTCTGAGTTGCTGATATCATTACACCTTGACAACTCGCTGTACAGGATAACCAAACAATGATTTGATATGGCTCAAAAAATTATTTTCTGGGTCCTGAAAGTCACAAGTTCTGATTGGGTGATAGAAGTTACGTTGCATAGTGATCAAAGCTTCCAAGGTACTCCAGCGCTGCTCGGTAACATAACTGGTACTGGTCCTGCAGACAGAAATTAAACATTGTTCAATAAAACTGTGTCTTCTCCATTAAAATCTGAATTCAAAAGATTCATTAAAAATTTAAATTTTTTTAAAAAAATTCTATAAAATACACAACTAATTTTTTTATTTGTTATTCTAAAATATTTGCTTACATGAGTGATTAATATATAACACAGTGGAATTGAAATATGACCACCAAACATCTCTAAAGAGAAATGAAAGTCATTATGTGTGATCCTGGGCAATACTGGAGTAAAGGTTGCTGTAACGCTTATAATGTCACTCACTAAAGGCCAATGTTAAAAATGCAAAGTCCTGAATTTTAATAAGATTTCATTGGTCTCACATTGTAACAGCAGTGTGAAGTGCATATATAGAACATAGAACATAGAACAATACAGCGCAGTACAGGCCCTTTGGCCCTCGATGTTGCGCCGATCCAAGCCCACCTAACCTATACTAACCCACTATCCTCCATATACCTATCCAATGCCCGCCTAAATGCCCATAAAGAGGGAGAGTCCACCACTGCTACTGGCAGGGCATCCCATGAACTTACGACTCGCTGAGTGAAGAACCTACCCCTAACATCAGTCCTATATCTACCCCCCCTTAATTTAAAGCTATGCCCCCTTGTAATACCCGACTCCATACGCGGGAAAAGGTTCACACTGTCAACCCTATCTAACCCCCTAATCATCTTGTACACCTCAATCAAGTCACCCCTAAACCTTCTTTTCTCCAATGAAAACAACCCCAAGTGCCTCAGCCTTTCCTCATACGATCTTCCTACCATACCAGGCAACATCCTGGTAAACCTCCTCTGCACCCGTTCCAATGCCTCCACATCCTTCCTATAGTATGGCGACCAAAACTGCACACAATATTCCAGATGCGGCCGCACCAGAGTCTTATACAACTGCATCATGACCTCAGGACTCCGGAACTCAATTCCTCTACCAATAAAAGCCAGTACGCCATATGCCTTCCTCACCACACTATTTACCTGGGTGGCAACTTTCAGAGATCTGTGTACATGGACACCAAGATCCCTCTGCTCATCCACACTACCAAGTATCCGACCATTAGCCCAGAACCCCATCTTTTTGTTATTCTTCCCAAAGTGAATCACCTCACACTTAGCTACATTGAATTACATTTGCCACCTTTCTGCCCAGCTCTGCAGCCCCTCTATATCCTGCTGTAACCTGCTACATGCTTCCTCACTGTCAACAACTCCTCCGACTTTCGTATCATCCGCAAACTTGCTCACCCAACCTTCTAACCCCTCTTCCAGGTCATTTATAAAAATGACAAACAGCAATGGTCCCAAAACAGATCCGTGCGGAACAGCGCTAGTGACGGCACACCATGAAGAAACTTTGCCATCAACTACTACCCTCTGTCTTCTTCCATCCAGCCAATTCCTAATCCAAACCTCCAACTCACCCTCAATGCCATATCTCCGTATTTTCTGCAGTAGCCTACCATGGGGAACCTTATCAAACGCCTTACTAAAATCCATATATACCACATCTACCGCTATCCCCTCATCAACCTCCTTCGTCACCAGTGCACAGTGCAATACAGTGCAGTACAGAGCAGTACAGTACATTACAGTGCAGTACAGTACATTGCAGT
>NC_057720.1:27629519-27676206 GCF_004010195.1 Chiloscyllium plagiosum | reverse complement strand
GACAGCGAGGACATAAAAATCAAGGCCAATGGCTCTGCAATCTCCTCCCTTGCTTCCCAGAGAATCCTAGGATAAATGCCATCAGGCCCAGGGGACTTATCTATTTTTACCTTTTCCAGGATTTCCAACACCTCTTCTCTACATACCTCAAAGCCATCCATTCTACTTATTTGTGCCTCAGTATTCTCATCGACAATGCCCTGTTCCTGAGTGAATACTGAAGAAAAGTATTCATTCAGTGTCTCCGCAATCTCTTCTGCCTCCACACGCAACTTCCCCCTACTATCCTTGACTGGACCTATTCCTACCCTAGTCATTCTTTTATTCCTAACATACCTATAGAAAGCCTTAGGGTTTTGCCTAATCCTATCTACTAAGGACCTTTCATGTCCCCTCCTTGCTGCTTTTAGCTCTCTCTTCAGGTCCTTCCTGGCTACCCTATAACTCTCAATCGCCCCAATTGAACCTTCACGTCTCATCTTGAGATAGGCCGCCCTCTTCCATTTAACAAGGGATTCCAATTCCTTATTAAACCACGGCTCCCTCGCACGACCCTTTCCTTCCTGCCTGACAGGTACATAATTATCAAGGACACTCAATAGTTGCCCCTTGAACAAGTTCCACATATCATTTACACTCTTGCCTTGGAGTCTACTTTTCCAAGCCACACATCCTAAGTCATGCCTCACCGCATCATAATTTCCCTTACCCCAGCTATAATTCTTGCCCTGTAGTACACACTTATCCCTCTCCATCACGTGTGTAAAAATCACCGAATTATGGTCACTATCCCCAAAGTGCTCACCTACCTTTAATTCTAACACCTGGCCTGGTTCGTTACCCAGAACCAAATCCAGTATGGCCTCACCTCTTGTTGGCCTGTCTACATATTGTGTCAGGAAGCTCTCCTGCACACATTGAACAAACACTGACCCATCTAACGAACTTGAGCTATAGCTTTCCCAATCAATATCAGGAAAGTTAAAGTCCCCCATAACAACCACCCTATTACTGTCACTCATCTCCTGAATCACCTTCCCTATCCTTTCTTCTACGTTTCTAGGACTATTGGGAGGCCTGTAAAAGACTCCTAACAGGGTGACCTCACCTTTCCTATTCCTAACCTCAGCCCAAACTACCTCAGATGGCAAGTCCTCATCCATTGTCCTTTCCACCACTGTAATACTATCTTTGACAAGCAATGCCACACCTCCCCCTCTTTTACCCCCACCTCTGACCCTACTAAAACATTTAAATCCTGGAACCTGCAACAGCCAATCCTGTCCCTGTTCTAGCCATGTCTCCGTAATAGCCACAACATCGAAGTCCCAAATATTGACTATTTTTCAACTTTTTTCACATAACAAATTAGATACCTAACGAGTAGTACGATTACCAAAGTTCCTTCCAAGTCAGATTTTATGCAGATTGTGAGAATGAGTGAAAAGCATCATGATTGGTATATTACTCAAATTTCTGCTATGAATAGCATTCACAGTATTCATTGCAGTTCCGATTATACCCATTTTGATATTAGCATTGCTATAGTAATCATCAAGACTTCAGCAAGCATCTTAGGACTATGAATTTACACTGATTACTGCATCTGATATTTGCACTCAGAGCATGTTTCCCTTAATTTTTAAGAGTTAATAAGATTTTACTAATCAATTGATTAATAAAAAACAATCCAGAAACCTTTATGAAAATTGGTAGAAACATATGTAAAAGCTCTGTCTGGATATCATAGGGGAGAACTGGACAGACACAACCAGGAATCAATTGTCGATGATTTCATCCAGGACCTGTTTCCAGGATTGTCGATGATTTCAGAGCTGAAAAATGTGCTGCTGGAAAAGCGCAGCAGGTCAGGCAGCATCAAAGGAGCAGGGGAATCGACGTTTCGGACATAAGCCCTTCTGAAGAAAGGCTTATGCCCAAAACGTCGATTCTCCTATTCCTTTGACGCTGCCTGACCTGCTGCGTTTTTCCAGCAACACATGTTTCAGCTCTGATCTCCAGCATCTGCAGTCCTCACTTTCTGCTTGTCGATGATTTCAGCCAGGACCTATTTCCATGACTGTTATCTATTCTCCACAGTCTCCAACATCATAGTTCTGCAACATTGAACAGCCTGTTTTGACCTTCCCAAAACCATTAATTCAGCCATATCCTGCCCCATTGGATTTTTCAATTTCCATCTTGTCTCTATTTCTCCCCACTTATCCAGTCTTTATTCATCTGTATCTCTGACTTGACGGATGTTCTCGTCATTTTAACAGTTTCCTGGAACTTTTATCCGATCCATCTCTACCTTTGTCTCAGGACAGTCGAAAAGCTCATCTCTTCTTCCTAGAATGGAGCTCCAACCAGTCTTTATCCAGCACTACCTTTCTCAACTTGGCTGTTTATATGTAGATTCATTTGTCTTAATTGTTCTCCATTTCTCTTTCAACTGCACTGTGGTGCTCTTGCCCAAATTAGAAAATTGTACCAACTCAGCTTCCAATTTTCACCTTATTTTGCCTCAACATATTCCATCTCCATCTGATTTTTTCCTTTCCTTGACTTCTGTGTCTCCATTTCTAGGCAAAGTTAAAAATCACACAACACCAGGTTATAAATCCAACAGATTTATTTGGAAGCACTAGCTTTCGGAGCACTGTTCCTTCATCGGGTAGCTGATGAAGAAGCAGCGGTCCAAAAGCTAGTGCTTCCAAATAAACCTGTTGGACTACAACCTGGTGTTGTGATTGTTAACTTTGTCCACTCCAGTCCAACACTGGCTCCTCCACATCATGGCTTCTATTTAGAGTCATAGAGATATACAGCACGAAAACAGACCCTTCAGTCCAACTTATCCATGCCGACCAGATATCCCAACCCAATCTCGTCCCACCTGGCAGTACCCAGCCCATATCCCTCCAAACCCTTCCTATTCATGTACCCATCCAGATGCCTTTTAAACACTGCAATTGTGTTAGCCTCCACCACTTCCTCTGGCAGCTCATTCCATACATGTACCACCCTCTGCATGAAAAAGTTGCCCCTTAGACCTCTTTTATATCTTTCCCCTCTTTATCCTATCCATGCCCCTCAAAAAATGTTACAAACAACACTCACTCTAACCCCAATGATTCCCACAATTGACTTGTCCACATTTGAGAAAGCCCTGCTTGCAGTAGGGACTCTTCCATTCTTCTTGTTTCTTCTTCTCTGTTGCATCTGTTTAGATGTTAAACCTTGCACTTGAGTACTTCTGACCTGCATGCACTCCCCTCTCCGTGCATTATAATTGATGGGGCTGTCAACTGTTTCCATTCTAATTTATGCACCTGCTCTAAACTCTTCCTTTTGTTCTGGAACCATTAGAGATTTCCACTTGTCTTGACTTTTCGACCCTCTAGCTTCTGTGTTCTATTAATCATTCTCTGTCATTTTAGTCACCTTCAGCACAGTGCCACCATGAAAAATATCTTCCTCTTGCCTCACCTTTCACAATTCCAAAGGGACTGTTTCCCCCAATGACATCTTGGTTTATTCCACTTTCACCCATCTACCCTTCCTTTTTCCACAACACTTCTGCATGCAAGTGCAGGAGATGTAACACCTGAAATTCTACCTCCTCCACTCATTTTCCAAGTCCCAAACACTCCGTCAAAGTAAAATTTCTTTCCATGTAGTTTACTGTATTTACTGCCCTGAGGTGGTTTCCTTTACAGTAGGAAGACAAAAAGCAGACTGACTGACCGCTTTGTGGAACGCTTCCATTCATTCAGTTCACAAATGTGACTGAGCTTCCAGTCACCTGTTAATTTTAACTCTCAGCCTTGCTTTCGTTCACCTGAACATGTAACATTCCAATAAAGTTCAAAGCAAACTCAATGAAGAGTGCTTTATCTTTTACCTGTGAACTGATGATTGTTGGATGTACTAGGGGTGATTTTGTTGACCTACGCAGAGTATATGGGCAGGATTTAGCCTGAAATTAGTCATTTCAGTGTTACTTTTCATGGGTTTTCTCATGCTATTGTCTGAACCTTGATTAATTTTCAATGTGGTATGCTACATTGCATGCCATCTGTCCTTTTCCCCCACAGTTGGGATAACCTGCACTTTCCGATGCCAATGGTATGTTTGAAGCCCAACCATGCACTGGCCAAGTTTTGGCAGTCCTGAGTTGCTCTTCACTGCGCACACAGTGGGAAAGCAAGCACAAATCAATGCTTTCAGGCCATACAGGTGGAATGATTGACAAAACATTACACACTCAAGTGCACAGTCTTACATCTATTGCTGTTAAGCACCAAGTCACACAGCTGACCCATCCTTTATTAAATATAATCTTACAACCCTGTCTAAGATAGTGCTGGTCGGGGTGGAATGCTCTTTGGAGGGTCAATGCAATCTTGTTGGGCTGAATGGCCTCTTTCTGCACTGTAGGGATTTGATGATTTAATTACATGTGGTACAAACATTCTAATTCAATATAAGGATACCATTAACTACAGAACATAGAACAGCAGCAAGTTTCAGCAAATAATACAATGTCACAAGTTTGATGGTCAATTTAAAATTTCAACCCTGTCAACATCTCTACCAATTTGCTGAAACTTTATTGCTGGAACAGCACAGCAGGTCAGGCAGCATCTAGGGAACAGAAGATTCGACGTTTCGGGCACATGCCCTTCTTCATTCCTGAAGAAGGGCATGTGCCCGAAACGTCGAATCTTCTGTTCCCTAGATGCTGCCTGACCTGCTGTGCTGTTCCAGCAATAAAGTTTCAGCTTTGATCTCCAGCGTCTGCAGACCTCACTTTCTCCTCGAAGATCTCTACCAATTTGGAAGGCAAAATTTATCTTGGGCACTAAAACCCAACAGGTGAAATCATTTTGTCTGGAAGGCAAGATTGATTGATGGTGAGCCTTTTGTGTTACTGTCCAAGTCAAAATTCATCTGATGGATGCTAGATAAATTCCAATGAATGCCTGCAGCAAAGTGTATGACCAGAGAAATCTGGACCTTTCACTGCTTTGACAACCCTGGTAGCTGGACTGGACTCTCCCAATAAGATTTCTACATATAATGTCAGTGTCATATTGATAGAATATGATAAGACAACAAACAACATTGACATTGCTACAAGCTATTCTTAAGGCATTTAACATGGTGTATTTCTACTAGCTTAAGAAAAAAATCAACTAAATATCTCACCTCTGTTTGAACCATGGCAGGCCGTTGTGTTCGTAATGTCTTCACTGTTTGAAACATGTCCACAACTCCCTCGTACCTCATCCGTTCCAGCACAATGCTCAGGGTAATGAAAACACCAGTTCGACCCACACCAGCGCTAGAAGAGAGGAGAACCTTTTATCAGATTTTTGTGTAGCTATGCATTTAAAAGCTTTGTTGAATTCATTTCTCGTGAACTAACTCTTTATGGTGCAGTTGTTCTTGACTGAGGAGGATAACTTGAGTTGTGAAATTATCTGACTTGCAGGACTCAGCTCAGTTGAAAGTACCTTGATTGGCATGATCTTTGCTCCACTGAGGGTGGGTGCCAGTGCAGGATACAGTTAGGTCCAGCATGCCCAGGAGCTGATTTCATGTGACTCAGTGTTCAGCAACATTCCTTGTAATTTTTTTTGTGTGTGGATCTCCAAGTTCAGTAAGTGTCAGCATGCTGATTGCTGTGTGTGGTGCAATGTCAGGGTGGCTGCATACACATAGCCATGCAGCTTAGAGGGAATATTGGTGCTAAGGTGTAAGGTGGGGCAGGTTAAAAAGAACTGCCTCAGATCTCTGGGGCTTCATTCCAGATGTTTGATTATAATTTTGACCTTATAGTCCTCACTGGCCTGTTGCATCCCCACCCATTTCCAATAGTTCCTCATAACCTCCATGCCAACATGTAGTTCTTCCTTGCTCAATCACCCACTATACACTTTGCACATAACCAATTAACCAAAGTAACAGTGCCATGTCTGAAACTATTTGAGAAAAACAAAATCTTGGGGAAAGAACTGGTGTTCCTACAGACTTACTAAACTATCAAACAGTTCACTTAAATGATCAATAACAGAAAATAAACATTGTTATATTGACAAAAAGAGAAAAAAAACTCACAAAGAGGTCAGTCAAGCAAAGTCTACAGTTCTTTCCAGTTGTGTAAGAAAGATTTCAACAGAGATATCAATTTGTCATGGAAATATGCTTGGTTGTAATTAATTTCATCATCATTATGAAAAGTACTGACTGCTTACCTGCAATGTACTGTGATAGGTCCATCCTGTCCAAACTGTTCCTTAGTCTTGTGTACTTGACCAATGAAATCAATGAATCCCTCTCCTGTTTTTGGCACTCCTTGCTCAGGCCAATCAGTGAACTGGAACTGCCGGATTGTTCGAGACTGACCATCCTACATTTAAAATTAAAAGTAAAGATTGGAAATCTTTTGGTGTCTAAATGACATTTTAATTGAATATTTTCTCTTACAATGGAGGAATAATGGAAAAAAAGCTCTAGAATTTCTCCCTCAAGAGGACACACATCAATGTAGAGAGTAAAGCTAAAACATTGCGAACCACAAGTGAATTTAATTACCACTTTCATTACTGATATACTTTCATGGTGCTGGAGATAAAGAGATAGGCACAGAAAGTGTTCAAGGACAAGAGGGAATCAGTTAAAACCATAACCCTCTACTACAATGTATTGTCAAATGCTTGCAAACCTATTTAAACAGATAATTTTAGGTCTCCTAAACTAATTTACAGAGGAGTAGCCAACTTTGTTAGATCAAAAAAATCTGAAAGTATAGAAAGAAGCAATTTGATCTATTAGGTCTATCTATGCTGGCTTATTGAAAGAGCTATCCAATTAATGCCACCACTTACATTTTTCCATTGTAGCCCAGCAAATATTTTTCTTTCAAAATGCATGGATGATACAGTAACTCTAGTAATAGGTAGATGTGCTGTCTTACAGATCATTAAAGTTACTGTTGCAAATCTAAAAATGCATTTTATCCTTATTTAGTTTTTATTTTTAATAGTCAAAAAAATGAAGCAAATAGGGAAAAGTAGAGTCCAATAAATAAGCTAATTTTTTAAGGCACTCAAACAGTAGCTTTTAGAAGGCACGTTTGGGAAATACAGAGACCACTAAGATGGGTGGTTGATAGTGAAGAGATACAGGATGATACCAATGGTTTGGTTGAGTGAGGGTGCAGGGGGGCAAGTGATAAATGGACATCACACCAGTGAAGTCTGAGGTAATACATCTGGATAAGGCAAATATCCAAATTACCGGGGACATGAGGAAAAACATTTTCACCCAGAGAGTGCCGAAGGTCTGGAATGCGCTACCCAACTTGGTTGTTGAGATAGAAAACCCTGGATGCTGCCTGACCTGCTGTGCTGTTCCAGCAATAAAGTTTCAACTTTGAAACCCTGGATGCTGCCTGACCTGCTGTGCTGTTCCAGCAATAAAGTTTCAACTTTGAAAGCCGCAATTTCCCCCCCGACGTGGTCGACGGTGCCCTCCACCGCATCTCCTCCACTTCCCGCTCCTCCGCCCTTGGGCCCCGCCCCTCCAACCGCCACCAGGACAGAACCCCACTGGCCCCCACCTACCACCCCACCAATCCCCATGTACAGCGCATCATCCGCCGTCACTTCCGCCACCTCCAAACAGACCCCAGCACCAAGGATATATTTCCCTCCCCTCCCCTATCAGCTTTCCGTAGAGACCACTCCCTCCGCGACTCCCTTGTCAGATCCACACCCCCCACCGACCCAACCTAACCACAACAACCCGACGGTCGGAGGAGGAGCGTCTTATCTTCCGACTGGGAACCCTCCAACCACAGGGGATGAACTTGGACTTCACCAGTTCCTTCATCCCCCCTCCCCCCACCTTGCCTCAGCCCACACAGTCGATTGGATTTAGAAATTATTACTCTCTTCCTCACTGTGACCTGGCCAAATAAGTTACTCTTATTTGGGGCTCAAGGGCGGAGGAGCGGGAAGTGGAGGAGATGCGGTGGAGGGCACCGTCGACCACGTCGCCTTCCTGACCTGCAGTCTTCTTCTTGTCCTCTCCGCCTCCCTCCTACTCCGACCTATCACCCTCACCTTGACCTCTTTCCACCTATCACATTTCCCACGCCCCTCCTCCAAGTCCCTCCTCCCTACCTTTTATCTTCTCCTGCTGAACACTCTCTGCTCATTCCTGAAGAAGGGCCTGGGCCCGAAACGTCGAATCTCCTGTTCCCTGGATGCTGCCTGACCTGCTGTGCTGTTCCAGCAATAAAGTTTCAACTGTTGAGATAGAAATCCTCAACTGATGTGCTAGTTTATTCAGCTGGCATAATAATTGGCATTGAATGGCTTCTTTCTCTGCTGTAGCTTTTCTATGGTTCTAACACAAACTTCAAGAAAACAAGTGGAATATCTAAGAGGCCATCATTTTGCTAAATGATAACACACTTATTTATACCACTTCAGCAGCACCACCTCTATGGCCTCATTGCTAGTTTCAAATGTAATACACGTTTCCATGGTCAAAGGATAAAGCTAAGCTATTTCAACAGAAAATGACATTTATGCCTTTTGTGAATGGTGTGCACACCACAAAACCGTGGCAATAACAATGCACATTTAAAATATTACATCAGCAAGACAGTATTGTGAACTACATAAACCTCTGTCTTTATATATTTATTTTGCAACCTGTGTTAGCAATAAAATATTCTGGTAATTGCGTGCAGTATATTAATTTTGTCAATTATGTAAGAAGGCAAAATACAAAATATTGATGATGCGGGAAATCTAAAAGAAACACCTGGACCTACTGAAAGTAGATAACAATAATAAAGGTGTTATCATTATCAAAACTCTTCAACATACAGTACAACTTGAAATTATTGATCTGACGTGCACATATCTTTGGTCACGATTCTTGATTTAAAAAGAGACAACTTGCAATTCTCTTCTAATTGTTGGAACGATTATGTGAATTCTCAGTGCAATAAAGGAGTCAAAAACAGATTTTTCTATTCATTGGATGTGGGCAATGCAATCAAGTCCAGCATCTATTGCGAAAATGGTAGTTTTGCGGTCACCACAACTGATAACTTGATTTTAACTGAATTCAAATCTGTCAACTTGAGTGGTGGGGCTTGAACTTCACACAGCAAAACAATGGTACACTGACATTTCAAAAATTCCCATTCATTCACTTAAGTGAACATAATAAGTGAACATTTAATCTAAAAAGCAAGAATATTACAACAACAAAGTTAGAAAGGGTGGATTGATTTCTTTCTGTTTCCTATTCTTCCATTGGCCATAACAATGTTTAAATTTGAAAAGGGAGCTGATAATTGCCAATTATATATTAGACTATATGAAGCTCAGTATCAGAACCAAAGTCATTCAGATTCCTCAAGTTGACAAATAAAAATCTAATTTATTGCAAAAAACCTTAGCTCAAGCAAGGATTCAGTATTTATTCAGAGATTTGTTTAAAATGTGCAATTATGTCCAATTATGCTTCTTGAAAAATAACAAACATACTCCTCCAGTTGTGGGGAAAAAAATAAGATGACACCCTGCAGTTTGATACGTACTCCGGCAAAGAAATGTTAAATTGAGAAAAACAGAATTATTACATTGCCCTAACTGTAACTCTGCAACCAAAATCACTTTCCACACAGGCTACTGGCACTGAGGTTCCTTTTTCTGGGGACAGTGATGTAGACAGACCTCTTCTTTGAGAGTTTGCAGTAGTGAGGTTTTCTGGTGCATTTTCAACTGACAAACTTTGATAAGGTTCCCCATGGTAGGCTCGTTCAGAAGGTCAGGAGGAATGGGATACAGGGAAATTTAGCTGTCTGGATACAGAATTGGCTGGCCAACAGAAGACAGTGAGTGGTACTAGAAGGAAAATATTCTGCCTGGAAGTCAGTGGTGAGTGGTGTTCCACAGGGTTCTGTTCTTGGGCCTCTACTCTTTCTAATTTTTATTAATGACTTGGATGAGGAGATTGAAGGATGGGTTAGCAAGTTTGCAGATGACACAAAGGTTGGAGGTGTCGTTGACAGTATAGAGGACTGTTGTAGGCTGCAGCGTGACATTGACAGGATGCAGAGATGGGCTGAGAGGTGGCAGATGGAGTTCAACCTGGATAAATGCGAAGTGATGTATTTTGGAAGGTCAAACTTGAAAGTTGAGTACAGGATTAAAGACAGGATTCTTGGCAGTGTGGAGGAACAGCGGGATCTTGGTGTACAGGTACATAGATCCCTTAAAATTGCCACCCAAGTGGACAGGGTTATTAAAAAGCATATGGTGTTTTGACTTTCATTAACAAGGGGATTGAGTTTAAGAGCCGTGAGATCTTGTTGCAGCTCTATAAAACTTTGGTTAGACCACACTTGGAATACTGTGTCCAGTTCTGGTCGCCCTATTATAGGAAAGATGTGGATGCTTTGGAGAGGGTTCAGAGGAGGTTTATCAGGATGCTGCCTGGAATGGAGGGCTTATCTTACGAAGAGAGGTTAACTGAGCTCAGACTTTTTCATTGAAAAAAAAAGGAAGAGAGGGGACCTAATTGAGGTGTACAAGACAATGAGAGGCAGTGATAGAGTTGATAGCCAGAGACTCTTTCTCAGGGCAGAAATTGTTAACACGAGGGGTCATAGTTTTAAGCTGTTTGGCGGAAAGTATAGAGGGGATGTCAGAGGCTGGTTCTATATGCAGAGAGTTGTATGAGCATGGAATGCATTGCCAGTAGAAGTTGTGGAAGCATGGTCATTGGGGATATTTAAGAGACTGCTGGACATGCATATGGTCACAGAAATTTGAGGGTTCGTACATTAGGTTTACCTGACATGAGGATCAATGGTTGGCACAACATGGTGGGCTGAAGGGCCTGTTCTGTGTTGTACTGTTCTATGTTCTATGTGGGGTCTCAAAGAAAAAGGAGGGCTGAGGTTTTGTTTTCTTGGGCATTTCCTCCCTGATTTTGTTCAAAGCCAATATAATTTTACACCCACAAACTGGGTCATGGGACCACTCCACTAAAGCATTGCAAACACAGTAACAGCATCCCCTCTAATTTGTTTTGCAAGTGCGTCGAGGTCAGTTCCCAACAGCAACTTCTGGAACTGGATGTCAATGAGCATGCACATGGAGGGAATGTTGCTCAGCGACTCCAGTTAAATTAAGCTTGTGTTCTTCCCAAACACAATGATTTTTGATGCCACAGCCAGTCAGTGTCCTTTGCTTTAAAAAGAGTTATTTTAAAAAGTTTGAGATATATATAAATCTGGCTGATCATATTTTCAATTAATATTTTAGAAAATGCATCTTCATTATATTTCCACCCATTGGAGAAAGGAAAGCTTCCGAATACTAATAGTTTCTTTGCATCAACTTTGAAAATACAAGTTTTGATCATCATAAATCTTAACAGTTGCTTAGCACACACTGTAAAGATAATTATTTTCATTTATACTCTTGCATATGTGTCTGCAAAGCCATAATAGCTTAATTTAACAAAGGCAGATGGGATTAGCAGAATTCAAATTTCTGGATGCATCACAGCTTGTCAAAGACCACAAGAAATTAGAGTTGAGAATGCAGCCCAGCCCATCATGGAAAACTGTCTACTTTTCCCACTGCCTCAGGAAAGCAGCCAACATAATCAAAGGCCCATCCAACCCTGATTATACTCTCTTCCACCCTCTTCAATCAGACAAAAGATATGAACTTTTAAAGGTATATACCAACAGATTTAAGAACAGCTTCCTTCATTCTATCTTCAGACTTAGGAATGGACCTCTCATATATTAGAGTTGATCATTCTCTGCACCTTCTCTCTAGCTCTAACATTATATTTTGTATTCTGTTCTATTACCCTGTTGTATTTAGATAAGGTATGATTTGTCTGGTTAGCATGCAAAACAATACTTTTTACTGTATCTCGGTTCATGTAACAATAGTAACAAATCAAGTCAAATCAAACATTTAATTTGTTTTGCAATGTTCTCAAATGAAATGAAACATCTCTCCACATCCCTCTCTTCAAATTGTGGGATTGTTTAAGCAAACTTAAACAGCTCTGCAGCTGAACCTGAGTTGAGGCAAGTCTCTTCTCATTACTACCTGTTCAGGAGCCATAGCAAAAGCTCAAGAGGATCCTCCCCTCTTAGTTTTTCAACTTAAATAGTTATTCCTATCTTCTCTCTCGCATCTCCTCTTAATCACATCTTTCTCTCCAGGTTATCGTTATCTCTCTAACTAATGATATTACAAATTAATACTTTAGACAAAACATATTTGTAACAGTGGATCACATTATTAGTATGTACACGAGAATAACATTAAGGAACATTGATATGACTCACATCTCACACTTACCCTGGCATCTGTTACTTTGAACTCCCGCAGAATATACTGTGGCATACTGTATTCAGCCATTGGATCGACTACAAAATATTGATACCGAGCAGAGCGCTCTGCTGGCCAGTACTGGTGGCACTTTTCCTGGTGAGAATAAAAGAATGAATCAGCAACACTGAGCATAATATATATAAAACCTCGAAACAGTAAAATAAAAGCAAAATATTGTGGATGCTGGAAGCCCTTGAGTTCTCCCCTTCTTTGGAGCAAGTACAAGAGTCATTCGGCTCTGTTAACTCTATCCACCGATATTGCCAAATCTGTTTTAAGGTTTTCAAGTACAGCAAAGAAACAGACTCATTGGTCCAACTCGTCTGTCTTGACCAGATATCCCAACCTAATCTACTCCCACCTGGCAGCATCCGGCCCATATGCCTCTAAACCCTTCCTATTCATATACCCATCCAGATGCCTTTTAAATGTTGCAATTGTACCAGCCTCAACCACTTCTTTTGGCAGCCCATTCCACACATGCACCACCCTCTGCATGAAAATTTGCCCCTTAGGTTTCTTTTATATCTCTTCCCTCTCACCATAAACCTATGCCCTCTAGTTCTGGACTCCACCACCCTAGGGAAAAGACTTTGTCTATTTATCCTATTCATGCCCCTCATGATTTTATAAACCTCTATAAGGTCACCCTTCAGCCTCTGACGCTCCAGGGAAAACAGCCCCAGCTTAACCAGTCTCTCCCAAGAGCTCAAATCCTCGAACCTTGGCAACATTCTTGTAAATCTTTTCTGAACCCTTTCAAGTTTCACAACATCCTTCTGATAGGAAGTATTTTCAGGTTTAATTTAATCTCTAAACAGGTGACACTACACACTTACATTTATTGCTTCAAAAGCTGGTTAAAATTTTACCTTTTGTATGAGAGGATCAGAGGAACACTGGTATCTATGTCCACCAGTCCCTTAAGCCATAAGGACAGGTGGAAAAATGGTTAAGGAGGCACATGGTATACTTGCCTTTATTATCTGAGGCATAGAGTTTAAGAGCAGGGAGGCTATGCTGGAACTGTATAAAATTTTGGTTAGGCGACAGTTATTGTACTGCGTGCAGTTCTGGAATCCACATTATAGGAGGGATGTGATAGCATTGGAGAAAGTGCAGAGGAGATTTAGCAGGATGTTTCCTGGGGTGAGGAATTTCCATTATGAAGAAATTAGATTACTTAGAAATTAGATTACTTACAGCGTGGAAACAGGCCTTTCGGCCCAGCAAGGATTGCATAAACTAGGGTTGCTTTCCTGAGAGCAGATGAGTTTGAAAGGGAACATGATGGAGATATAGAAGGTTATGAGGGGCATAGATAGAGTAGACAGGAAGAAACATTTTCCCTTGGAATCAATGGAGGGATCAATGACCAGGAGGAGTAGATTTAAGGTAAGGAGCTGTGGTTTGAGAGGAGATGTGAGGAAAAACCTTTTCACCCAGAGGGTGCTGGGAAGATGGAACTCACTGCTTGTAAGGTTGGTAGAGGCAGAAACCTTCATTTAAGCAGAATTTAGATCTGAACGTGCAATGCCAAGGCATACAAGGCTATGGACTAAGAGCTGAAAAATGGGATATTAGAACAATTAGGTAGTTGTTTTTGACCTGCACTAATATGATAGGCCAAAGGACTTTTCTCTGTGTTGTAGATCTCTATGACCACATTCTAGTCGAAAGAGGTGTTACAATTTGGTTATACACATTCAGTGTCAGATGGCTCTAAGTTTAATTCTATATTTTTGTTTTCTTTCTTTCTTCACCACCTCACTCATCTAAAAAATCATTGTCAAGTTCAATCCTGGGACCTGTACTACTATTTACATAATTACAAATGGAATATCTTAGCTAATAACCAGCAAATGACTTTCATTGTAAATAATTTCATTGTACAGTTGGGAGCACAAAGGCAAATTACTTACTCGACCCATCTCGCGCAATTTTGTGAGCATTACTACAATTGTGGAATTGTGCTCCCACAGCATACGCCAGAAATCTTCTGTGGTCTCTGCCAGTGGTCCCTGTGTGGCAATATAAGCTTTCTGCTGCCTGTTCATTGAGGAAACATATGTAGTTTTCAGAACACACATTTCTACATTCCTGTTATTATTTAAAAATTAGCAGAGACATGCACATTTCCGGTGAAATTAGTAACTTTACTGCAACAATATTTATTTAAATTCCCCATCCCTTGCCATTCCATCCTCCCAAAGCGCTCCCTTTTATGCCATGCTCAAACCATCCCTTTCATCATATCATCCTTCATTCCCAACCTTCTTCTTATGTGATCCCTTCCCCCTCATATTATCCCATTCCCCCATTTTGTTGTTCCCATGCTATCCCTTCCAACACAGTTTGCTCTGCATACTGCCCCTTTCCACTTCTTCTGGAATGCTTTGTATTTGATGAAATTCTTCCATAAAACTGTTGGTCTTCACCTGTTTGCATCATATCAGCTGTTATGTAATATTTGGGTGCTGAATGCACCCATGAATGCCCACCCAATAAACTCACCAACAGATTCACTCTTAAACTGAATAATCAAAAGGGTTTGAACAGGCAAAGCTGCATATTGTTAAGGTAGATGGATGAGTGAGGAATTTATTCCTTCCAGCATGTGGTATGACTTTGCCCACAGGACAGGGAATGTAATGGTCTGGTCATTACCTTGTAAAATAATCTAACTGAGACAAATAAAGCAATTAAAAGGAGACTTTCATGTTTAGCTCTTTATAATTGCAAAGATTTGCATACAATAATTTAAAAATTCAGATGTTTTCTGAAGATTTGTATTTATTTACAACATAATTTAAAGAATAAAGGTTGATATTTTCCCCAATCTAATCAAATAAAATTATCCAAACAGTTCAAAAGATTACAGTCAAGCAAGACCAAACCTTAATAATTCAAGATCGATACATCTGACACTGCAATTAATTTGGATTACTCGTTCTGCCAGTTAACATCAGTGATAAAAAGGAGAACTAGCTGACACGCATAATAAACCTAAGTCTTTAAACTGTAGTATGCAATGATTTCTAAACAGTGTCAAGGTGTGCCATTCGTATTTAGTTAAAATGACGTATACAATATTCAACCAAAATAAAACAAATCATTACAAAACTGCAGAAAACAGCCTAATACAAATGCCCAAAAAGAACTAGCTTCCAGTTCCTGGTCTCTTCATCAGTCGGTTACAGGGTGTCTGCTTCCACCAGACGTTCAGACAGTGACTTCAAGATCCCTACAACCCTCTGGGTAGGGGCTGGTTAGCTCAGTTGGCTGGAGGGCTGGTTTTTGATGCAGAGTGATGCCAATGGCATGGGATCAATTGACACATTGCAGAAGTTACTATGAAGGTCCCACCTTCTCAACCTCACCCCTCACTTATGGCATGTCGATACTCAGCCATCATTTGGCATTCCCTAGAAATTGAATGCAGTTGGAAAACTGCTTGAACATTCATGACTCACTGGGATAGCATGCTGGAAATCCAGCCTTACTATCTCTGCAGTTGTGACAAAAGGTAAAGATTTTAAAATAAGTACACAAAATTCCCCAATCTACCTGACCTTTAGAACCAGGTTGATAGAGAGCTCAGGCCAAGTACTTACCAAGAATTACTATTTTTTGCAAGTAAATATACCCTAACTACTGCTAAACTGTTATAAAACACCAGCATATAACACCACTAATTAAAACTCTAATCCCCCAAGTCCCTCCTTACAAGCACATGCATGAAAGACAAACAAACAAAAAGGGAAAAATTGGCACGGATAGAGGAAAACTGGATGAGTTCGGTGGTGGCTTCTATTTACAAGTTGCTGAGAACCTTATGATTCTTATATTGGCCAGAATGTTGCATTTTAGTTGTCCATCTTTGGCTGGTTCCATTGGTTTGCAAGAGACACAAGATGGCTGGTTCACTTATAGAAGGGTCCCTGACTTATCAATTAAAAGTCACAGCTTACAACAAATATTGAAGGAAAGATGAACTGGTTTTCTTCAAGTTTAAAATGGTGTAGACTGCAAACAACAGAGACAACCTCTGTACTGATGGAGATGAAAATACTTCTCATTATCCTGTTCCCACCCCAAGCTGTTCAGTCACCTGAGCACCAATTACATGATTGTTGGCAAGCAAATGGATTCTGCAATTGATGTGGTCACTAGTTCATAGACTAATCAACCGATTGTTGCCACCCAGCTGCATCTGTTACATAGCCTGTAATGAATGCAATAGAGAGTGAAATGGTTAAGGTAGGTTTGGGTTGGGAAGGGGTTGGAGTGCCAACAGGCATTACCTTTCAGATATAAACCATTTGTTACTCAGCCAGTGTGGTACCTTCACCAAACTGGTGTACATGCTATGACCAAAATCATAGTGGATCAGAAAATAGGGATGTTGAAGGTCCAGTTTCACAGCTTGAAGTGGCCAGGGATACCTTTCAAGCATAGTCCTGGCACAGTGTGCTATACCACCTTGGTGTGGTGTGATCTGATGATCAGAGCAAGCAACAAGGCAATGTGAAAGGTACTAGGAACTGGAAGATGCGAACAGTCTCCTGAGGGAAAGGGTGAGGACATTCAAGTGGAAGGACCTCTTTGTGTAGAAGACAGAGTTCAACTGCATTGGGTGCTACAAGGCACACAGGACCTGAGTGACATACCATTCTTGTAGATGAAAGCTGAGTACAGAGGACCATCAATGAATGTCAAGATCAAGAATGCCAGTATTTGGTTTGAGTGATGTTTGGTAACTGCAGTCTGTTTACAGTTCGTTTGTGTGCCTTTTTGCTGTCTATCAATAAAAGCTCTTACTTGGATTTGTCTGAATGCTTGCCTGATCATATCATTTCGGTCAATGACAAGATCCATGTGACCAATGGTACTGGGGAAGCAGTGGGAGATACTCAGACCTGATCTACAGACTTAAGGTTTTCAGGAACAGGTAAAGTGTGCTGTTTGGTGGTTAAACAGTGACCATGGCAAGACAATAGGGATACATGGTCGAGGGGCTCTCAGCCATGCCACCATGTGTTCTGGGCAGCTTAGCTTTTGTCCAATGTGCCATTACACTGCCAATGAGGGCCAATGTCAGATTGTTAATGTTGATCTGCGTGAACAGCAGCCTGTCAAAGTTGGCGTGTCTGCAAGGAATGTTGGTCTTTGGGCAGGGATCTGCTGAGTGGCGAATTGTTCCAGGAATGGTATGTGATAAGATGTGTACAGGACAGGACCTGAGGAATATCATAGGGGTTGGAGAGATAATTAATGAGGTATGTCAGTAAAATACTGTGTGAAATATTGCTGGGTTTCTCAGTGAAATCCTCTCAAATCACTCCTCTTAACCACATTTAGCCAAAAAATAAAAGGTTCAGCCCTTTGTTTCTGATCAATAACTGCAGTGTTCAAAACTGTTTGTTGACCCAATGAAAATGAAGCACCTATCAAGCAAATTGTGCACAACCTCACAAAACACTGAATACAAATCCAAACGCCAAAGTTCTAAACAAGTTCCGGTAAATCTCAAAGCAAATATACTTGCTATATTGCTGGATTGAAGATAATGACCCCAATCTATAAATTATCTTGACTGTATGCTCCTGTGGATTTTTTGTGAGGTATTTCAAATGCAGCTTTGACTGAAGTGCCCAGTATTGTGTCCCTCAGAAAACTCCACTAGATGGCAGTAGATGAGGGACAAATAGGTTTTCTATCTCTTTTATAGCACTAGCTGCTGCATAATAATTTTAACTGTCCACTTGAAATGTTTGTGAATGGATACATTGGTATGGGTTAAGTGTTGGTGTATAGTGTAGGTGATGTAGGGGTTTGGGTAAGTTGAATAGGGAGTAAGTGGACGATACAGGTAAGTGGACGGGGTTGGTTTTTATGGTGGGTATGTGGATAAGGGGCAGTTGAGCGAGTGGGGCGTGAGTAGGGAATGAGATGGTGAGGTGGGTAGAGGATATATTTAAGACTTAACTGTTGTGAGTAAGGTGTGGTGAGTAAATTGATGGAGACAATTAGTGAGTGAGGTGAATAGCTGGGTGAGGTGTTTAAGAAAATGGATAGTCAGGTTGGAGGGAGTGACTGGGTCATTGGGGTTGTTATTTGGGTCAGGTTGAGAGAACTATTGGGTGGCTGGAAGGTAGTCATATTAGGTTGTTAGGATAGGTTTGCTTTGAGGGTTGGATCGGTTTGGGGGAAGGGGATAATAGAGTTGATGAATGTGGGATGGAGGGGGATGTGGTCAAATTGGGTGGTTTGTGGGGGTGCATGTAGCTGTTCAGAAATTAGAGTAGGCTATTTTTATTAGGGGATCTTGTGGTGCAGTGGGAATGTCTGGGGGCTAGTACCAAAATTGGGACAGCTGTCTCAAGCAACAGCCTGACATAGTCATACTCATGGCAGCATGGTGGTTTACAGTCGAGAGGGAGTTGCCCTGGGAGTCCTCAACATTGACTCTGGACCCTATGAAGTCTCGTGGATTCAGGTTAAACATGGGCAAGGAAACCTTCTACTGATTATCACAAACCATCCTCCCTCAGCTGATGAATCAGTACTTCTCCATATTAAACTAACACTCACAGGAAGCACTGAGGATGGCAAAGGAACAAAAGGTACCCTGGGTGAGAGATTTCAATGTTCACCACCAAGAGTGACTTGGCAGCAGCACCACTGATCGGCTGGTTGGATTCTAAAGGACAGAACTGCTAGACTGGGCCTGCAGCAGGTGGTGAGAGAACCAATAGGTTCCAATATGGAAAACTATGCTTGACCTAATTTTTACCAATCTGCCAGCTGCAGATGCATTTGTCTATGACAGTATCAGTAAGAGTCTTCGTGGAGATGCTGTCCTACCTTCACATTGAGCATAATCTCCATCGTGTTCTGCGACTCTTATCACTGTGCTAAATGGGACAGACTTCGAACAGATCTAGCAGCTCAAGACTGGGTATCCGTGAGTTGCTGTGGGCCATCAACAGCAGGAGAATTGTACTCCAGCACAATCTGTAACCTCATGGCCCAGCATATCCCCCACTCAACCATTACCATCAAGCCAGGGGATCAAGACTGGTTCACTGGTGAGTGCAGGAGGGCATGCCAGGAGCAGCAGGCATTCCTGAAGATGAGATGTCAACCTTGTGAAGCCACCAAATAGGACTACTTGCATGCCAAACAGCATAAGCATCAAGTGACAGACAGAGCTAAGCGATCCTACAACCAATGGATCAGATCTAAGTTCTGCAGTCCTGCCACATCTAGTCGTGAATGGTGGTGGATAATTAAACAACTCATTGGAGGAGGCTCCACAAATATTCTCATCCTCAACGCTGGAAGAGCCCAGCACAGTGCAAAAGATAAAGCTGAAGCTTTCACAGCAATCTTCAGCCAGAAGTGCCGAGTGCATGATTAGATTAGATTAGATTAGATTACATTACAGTCCATCTCGGCCTTCTTCAGTGGTTCCCACAATTACAGACACAAATCTTCAGCCAATTTGATTCACTACTTGTGACATCAAGAAATGTTTAGAACCACTGGATACTGCAAAGATTACAGGCCTTGACAACATTCCAGCAACAATAGTGAAGACTTGTGCACCAGACTTTGCTGTTCCTTTGCAAAGCTGTTCCAGTATACCTACAACACTTGTATTGACCTGACAATGTGGAACATTTCCCAAGTATGTCCTGTACATAAAAAGCAGGTCAAATGCAACCCAGCCAATTACCATACCATCAGCCTACTCTTGCTTATCAGGAAAGTAATGGAAGGTGTCATCAACAGTGACATCAAGCAACACTTGTTCAGCAATAACCTGTTAAGTATTGCCCAATTTGGATTCCACCAGGGCCACTCAGCTCCTGACCCTAGTGCAGCCTTAGTCCAAACATGGACAGAAGAGCTGAATTCCCGAGGTGAGGAGAGAGTAACAGGCCTTGACGTCAAGACTGCATTCGACCAAGTGCGGCATTAAGGAGCCCTACAAAATTGGAATCAATGGATATCAGCAGGCAAACTCTCTGGTGGTTGGAGTCATACCTGACACATGGGAAGATGGTTGCAGTTGTTGGAGGTTAGTCATCTGAGCTGCAGGATATCTCTGCAGGAGTTCCTCAGGGTAGTGTCCTCAGGCCCAACCATCAGATGCTTTATCAATGACCTTCCCTCCCACATAAGGTTACAAGTGGGGATGTGAACCGATGATTGCACAATATTTAGTACCATTCGTGATTCCTCAGATATCGAAGCAGTCCATGTTCAAATGCAACAAGATCTGGACAATGTACAGGCTTGGGTTGACTAGTGGCAAGTAACATTCACACCACACAAATGTCAGGCTATGACCTTTACCAATGAGAGACAAGCTAACCACTACCTTTTGGCATTCTAAGGTGTTACCATCACTGAATCCCCCACCATCAACATCCTGGGGGGTTATCATTAACCCAGAAACTCAGCTGGACTCACCACATAAACACAGTGGCTACAAGACCAGGTCAGCGGCTAGGAATACTGTGGCAAGTAACTTATCTCCTGATTCCTCAAAGCCTGTCCACCATCTACAAGGCACAAGTCAGGAGTGTAATGGAATACTCTCCACGCCTGAATGAGTGCAGTCCTAACAACACTCAAGAAGCTTGACACCATCCAGGACAAAGCAGCTCACTTGATTGGCATTACATCTGCAAGCATCCACTCCCTTCACTACCAACACTTAGTAGCAGCAGTGTGTACTATCTACAAGATGCACTGCAGAAATTAACCAAAGATTCTCAGACAGCACCTTCCAAACTCATGACCACTTTCATCTAGAAGGACAAGGGCAGCAGATATATGGGAACACTAACACCTTCAAGTTCCCCTCCAAGCCACTTACCATCTTGACTTGGAAATATATCACCGTGCTTTCACTGTTGCTAGATTAAAATCCTGCAATTCCCTCCCTAATGGCATTGTGGGTCAACCCACAGCAGGTGGACTGCAATGGTTTGAGAAGGCAGCTCATCACCACCTACTCGAGGGGCAACAAGGGATTGGCAATAAATGCTAGCCAGCCAGCGACACCCACTTCCCACAAAGTAATATTGAAGTAAAACAAAATTACACATTTCCCCACTAGATGGAGGCAGTACTCTATGATAGATATACCTATCTGACGAGAGTCACCCTTGGCAGTAATTCCTCTTCCTGATAACAGTGCATAATTAATGTGTTCCACATACTTCAAATGATTGTAACCTGATTTTAGGTAAGTTTTTGTAATAATGTAAATCATTAAGGTGTTGTAATATTCCTGATTTTCACCAAAAATATAATTAAGTCTCAGATATCATCCAGGTTACACAATTATTAAAATTTGTATTAAACAAATTAATTTAGTGTTTGAGGACTGAAATTGCACAACTTTAATAAATAATTCAATAGGCGTTGACTAGAATTTAAGGAGTTTAGTTTGGGAAAAACTATATTGCTGCAGTGTTAAATTACAAAAACAGATACAAATGAAAGTGTCAAGCAGTGCAAGCATTCAGTACAGATCTCTGTTGTCAAGTTTTCTTTTATCAATCTCCATGGCATTAAATAGTCCTTGGATGAATGTTTCCTTTCATGTACTCTTATGCATGTCTCAGTGGTGCTGAAAACACACAGTTATTGTCTGTAGGCAAGACCTAGAATCATAGCATAGTTATATCACATGAGGAGCTTATTTGGTCTGCCACGTGTATGCTTGCTGACTGCAAGAACATGTAGCCAGTGTCATTTCCCTTTTCTCTGTAACTCGACAAATGTCTCCTCTTCAAATAATAATTCAGATCCCCTTTGAAAGCCATGATTATATATCTGCCTCCACTTTGCACTCAGGTAGTGCATTCACATCCTAATCACTCATTGCATACAAATGCTTTCCCTTGTGTCACCACTGCTTTGTTACCACTCATTACAAGAAGACAATGGTCTTGTGGTATTATCATTGGATTGCTAATCCAGAGACCCAGGTAATGTTCAGGGGACCTGGGTTCAAATCTTGCCATGGTGGGTTGTGGAATTTGGAATTAAGAGTGATTGTTGGGAAAAAAAACATCTGCTTCAATAATGCCCTTCCAGGAAGAAACTGCTATCCTTACCTGGCCTAGTCTACATGTGACTCTCGACCACACAGCAGTGTGGTTACTCTTAACTGCAATTAGGGATGGGCAATAAATGGTAGCCCAGCCAGTGATGCCCTCATCCTATGAATGAATTTAAATTTTAAATAAGTGTCCTTGGGTTCTTGATCCCTTTATCAATGAGACAGTTTCTCCCATTCTACACCTTAAGATTTTGAATGCTTGTAACAACTTTTCTCAACCTCTTCTCCCAGCTAACTATGTAACCCTCATCCTTGGAACCATTGGGTCCATCTTCTCTAATACTTTCACAGCCTACCTTAAAAACGGTGCCCAGAGAACTGAATGCAAAACTCCAGCTGAGGCCAAACTGTTCAGTACAGGCTTGTCATTGCTTCGTTGCATTTATATGGCACAGTTGATAAAGCTCAGGATCTTGCTTTATTAACTGTGCTCTCAATCAGTTTCCTCACTGCAATAATTTATACACATATACATACAGATTTCTCTGTTCTTGCACTCCCTTTAGAATTGTACCTTTTATTTTGTATTGCCTCTTGTTTTTCCTGCTAAAACAAATTCATTTGAATGCATTTCTATGCATCTGAATTTCATCTGTCACTTGTCCAACAATTCTAACAAACTCTCTCTGCCCTTTTGAAGTTTAATACCATCCTCCTCACAGCTGAACCAAACAAGCTGATTAAAATATCTAACAGTTATCAGGCTGTTGCAGCACAGTGGTAGTGTTCATGCCGCTGGGCCAGATCATCTAGATGTAAGTCCCATCTACCTAGGCCATGTGTCGTAGCATGTCCAGACATGTTGATTGAAATGACTAACAGACTATTAAAAGGGGACTGTTGCACACAGCAGTCCCATACAATAGATAGTTTCTAAGTTTCAAGGGCCTGTAACCATGGCTGAATGGATAAGGCAATGAACTGGAGACTGGTGTTCCTCAATACAACTTCAAGTTCTGTCGACTGTCCTTTTGTGAGATCTGTGATGCAGTGATAGTCTCTACCTTTGAATATGAAGGCCTGGTTTAAGTCCCACCTGATCCAGAGATGTATCATCACACATCTGAACAGATTGATTAAAAGAAAAGAACTAAATCTCCCCCATTTGGGTGTTGGTTTCTGGACAGGGAGAGAATTAGAAAGGGAAAGGTACAAATGATGATAGTACTTAACTACAGATTTACAATAAACCCTTGTAAATCTCCAAGAATCTTTCGCTGCCCAATTCAACACGCGGATACGAGTTTATGGAAGAGCATCAATGCCAATACATTACAAATAAGAAGTAAAAGTGAATTGTTATAATGCTCTGTGCTTTAAGTGTGTTGAGTCAATGCTATTCTATTTGCAAAGAAGCAGAATACAGCTGACAGTATAGTAGTTTTGCATTATGCATTCTTTTTCTAATCTTTAAACTGAGTCACATCCATTAAAGATCTTTGCTTTATTTGACTTGTATGTGCATATCTTTAAAGATAAGACTTGAAAGAAATCTTCAGCATCCCCAGTTCTTATCTTTCAGAAGATAAAGTTTATTTGTATGTCTAGAAACTTCAGCACAGATTTATACCCATATTGATACCTAAACAACAGTGAAGAAAGATCGCACTGATGAAAGTGGCAACTTTCAGAACAGACAATAAACAAAGACCCTATTTGCTTTCTCAGGTGAACACAGAGGTTCTTTTAGTGTTATTCAAAGAGTAAGGGAGATCTCTCAACGTCCTGGCCAAGTTTGATAAACTGATCATTCATTTCATTGATATTAGTGGGACGTGCCACAACTGCAATTCTTTACACAACTGGCTACAGTTAAAAAGTGATTCTTTGGCTGCAAAAGACTTTTAAGCCAAGCTTTAAAAATGCACCACATTTATTTCTAAGAGGAACGACATATTGAAGGTTACAGATGTTACTGAAAAGCTGGTATGGAGTAAATAAGAAAATGGCAAGCTTTCCAAGTGGAAAATTGTAGTACCTGTACCCATCGATGAAGCTGGCATTGATATAATCAGAGCCCTCAACTCCTCGGATTGGCTGCAGGCAAACTCGGGTGGACTCATATGGCATGATGTTTACTAGCCGGTTCTTAAACTTGTTACAAGGGAGATTGGCACTGATGAATCGTGAGGTATGTGCTTTTGAGTTTGCCAAGCGCTGCAAATAAATATTAAAATAGGTTAGCCCCAAAATGTAAGATGGGTTTGCATGGAACAGCAGAAAGACAGGCCACTTGGGCCAGTAGTGTTTGAGTGCTCAAGCTCCATATCTGTCACAAAAGCATTCCTCAATATGCAGAAGACAGGAAGAAAATATTCTTATGACACATCTGTGAAAACAAATTACAGGCCATTACACAGATAATTATAGAATTTTACAGCAGAATCGCTACAGGAGAAAATCAAAATTATCTGGAATTAGCCTATGCACCGAGATAACCAAGTCTCAACCTGCTGTCCAGGAACAGTAATAGGAATTGGATGTGTGTGATTATGCATTTATAAGTTTGTACACATGCATGCATACAAGAATAATAAGAATGAGATCAACAGTCATGACAATTTGTTAAAGTAGGCTACCACCACCTACTGTCCAAACTGATACATGAAGAATGGTTACTTGGGTGAAGCACCCACAGGATATCAGAACCTCCATTTGAGTCACTGACACTCGAGAAGATGTTGGGAAAGTGAGGCTGGAATGTGCTGGAGGAAAGGATGGGAAAAATCAGAAGAAAAAAATGAGTTGTTCAGATAAACTTAAAAGTAATCAATGATTAACTGAAACTTAAAATGGAAATACAGCATTCTATCGGTGGCTTGAATTCTAACAAAAAGATTAAAACAAAGAAATTTCATGTTCTCACATTGTACTGAGTGCAGTTGAAGGTTAATTAACTAGAATGACGATTGTTCTTGCTTTTTGTCGTGTTGCGTGCAAAGGTATGCAATTTCCAATGGCATTTTTGACAATCTAATTATTTCAATGAGCATATAGACAAAACAACTTCTCTCTTTTAGCCAACATAATACCTAGATGTTCCAATTATTACATCAACTTTAGTTGAACATAAATATGAAACCATGTGCCACACCCTGGTTGCTCATCTGAGGTAGCAACATACATGTCAACTTGTAAAACCTGACCAACACCTTCAAAAGCAGCTGACAAGTCAAAAGCAGACTTAACACTGATCTAATCACACCCAAAATCTGCATGTTTGTTTGGCAGGTAAGCATCAACATGGGTTGCCACCTTAATCTGAAAACATTGTACACCATTTGGGTTTTCATTAATTAATGGTCTCTTCAGCCATTAATCAAGAGGCTGGTTGTGAATAAAAATAGCCATTTAACATTACCATAGTTATTACATAATATTTGCAGTTTAGAAACAGACTACATGGCTCAGCAGATCTACTCTGGTATTTATGATACAAATAGTCTCCTACTTCATTGAATAAACCTTGAGTATATTGTTTTCCACGCTCTTCTTAATTTTCAATCTAGATTTAATATTTATCTGCATTTTTCTCATCCATGCTCACTATCTGAATGACTCCATGTTTTTTTAAAAATTAATGTGTCAGATGTGGGCATCGCTGACTATGCCAGCATTTATTGCCTATGCCTGGTTAGAAGATGTGGTGATCTGCCCTCCTGAATTGCTGCAGTGGGTTGACCTACAATGCCATGAGGGACGAAATTCCAGAATTTTGACCCAGTGACAGTGAACGAATGGTCATATCTTTCCAAGTCAGGATGGTGAGTGGTTTGGAAGGGAACTTGAAGATGTTGGTGTTCCCATGATCTGCTGCCCTTATCCTTTTAGGTGGAAGTGGTCATGAGTTTGGAAGGTGCTGTTTGAGGATTTTTGTTGAATTTCTGCAGTGCGCCTTGTAGAAAGTACACACTGCTGCTATCGACCGTTAGTGGTGGAGGGAGTGGATGTTTGTGGATGTAGTGCCAAACAAGCAGGCTGCTTTGTCCTGGTTGGTGTCAAGCTTCTTGAGGGTTGTCGGAGTTTCACTTATCCATTCAAGTAGACAGTATTCCATCACATTCCTGACTTGTGCCTTGTAGAAAGGTTTTAGGGATTCAGGAAGTGAGTTACTTCCTGCAGAGTTCCTAGCTCTGACCTGGTCTTGTAGCCACTGTGTTTATGTGGTGAGTCCAGTTGAGTTTCTGGCCAATGATAGCTCCCATAGTGGTGGATTCAATGATGGTCATAGTCTGGCATTTGTGTGGCGCTCATGTTGCTTGCCAAGCTTGGATATTATCCGGTTCTTTGAACCTGGACTGCTTCAGTGTTTGAGCAATAAGATTAGATTAGATTAGATTAGATTACCTACAGTGTGGAAACAGGCCCTTCGGCCCAACAAGTCCACACCGAACCGCCGAAGCGTAACCCACCCAGACCCATTCTCCTACATTTACCACTTACCTAACACTACGGGCAATTTAGCGTGGCCAATTCACCTAACCTGCACATTTTTGGATTGTGGGAGGAAACCGGAGCACCCGGAGGAAACCCACGCAGTCACGGGGAGAATGTGCAAACTCCACACAGTCAGTCGCCTGAGGCGGGAATTGAACCCGGGTCTCTGGCGCTGTGAGGCTGCAGTGCTAACCACTGTGCCACCGTGCCGCCCACCATAAGTGTTGAAGATTGTGCTATCATTGGTGAACATCCCCACTGCTGACCTTATGATGGATGGTAGGTCATTGATGAAGCATCTTAAGATGGTGACAATTTCTACATTCTAACTAAACTCAGGGTAAAGAAGTTTGTCCTCAATCTCAATTGGATCTATTAGTAACTGTTTCATATTTATGCCCTTCGTCTGGTTTTGTCCACAAATGGAAACATTCTAGCATCACATACAGCATGGAAACAAACCCTTTGGTCCAACTTGTCCATGCTGACTACAATCCCAAACTAGCCCCATTTATCTGCATTTGCTCCAAATCTTACCTATTCATGTACAAATGTCTTTTAAATGTCGTAAATTTATCTGCATCTAACACTTCTTCTGACAGTTCATTCCACACAAGAACCACTCTCTGCCTAAAAAAAGCTACCTCTCATATCCTTTTTCCTTTCTCTTCTCATCTTAAAAATATGCCCTCTAATTTTGAACTCCCCAACTCTCGGGAATAGACCATTGCTATTCATCTTATCTGTGCCAATCATAATTTTATGAACGTCGATAAGGCCACCTCTCAACCTCCTATGCTCGTGAGAATAACTCCCAGCCTTTCCAGCCTATTTTTATAACTCAAATCTTCCATTAGATGGCGTCTAACTTGATGTGTTTGTTGATAGAGTTCCAGTTAGAATGCCATACTTCTAGGAATTCTCGTGCGTGTCTTTGTTTGGCTTGTCCTAGGATGGATGTATTGTCCCAGTCAAAGTGGTGTCATTCCTCATCCGTATGTGAGGATACTCGTGAGAGAGGGTCATATCTTTTTGTGGCTAGTTGGTGTTCATGTATCATGGTGGCTAGTTTTCTGCCTGTTTGTCCAATGTAGTGTTTGTTACAGTCTTTGCACGGTATTTTGTAAATAATGTTAGTTTTGCTCATTGTCTGGATTTTGTCATTTACAAAATACCGTGCAAGGACTGTAACAAACACTACATTGGACAAACAGGCAGAAACCTAGCCACCAGGATACATGAACTCCAACTAGCCACAAAAAGACATGACCCTCTCCCACTAGTATCCTCACATACGGATGAGGTAGGACACCACTTTGACTGGGACAATACATCCATCCTAGGACCAGCCAAATAAAGACACGCATGAGAATTCCTAGAAGCAAGGCATTCTAACTGGAACTCTATCAACAAACACATCGAGTTAGACCCCATCTACCATCCCTGAGAAAAGGAACAGGAAGTGACTTCACCACAGGAAATGACATCACCTACCCAAAGAAACCCAAACATATAAATATAAAGCAGGAATCTTCAGCATTGCTTCGCATGAGGTCCACTGAAGATGTTACCTAATAAGGTAATGAAACTTCTGGAAATGAACCTTTCAGCTCAGTGAGCAAACCTACATCCAAAACCTCAACCTGAGCAACAAATCTTCTCAAAACTCGCTGAAACATCCTGTTTAGATTTACCCTCTTTATTTCCCTTAGCTGTGCTATTTAATGTTACATTGATTTCACTAATGCAGTGAAATATTTCAAAAGGACTAGATATGCTGAAATGTCTAGAAAAACATACTTTTGAAATATATTGTGTGAACCAAAGATGGCAGCTTTCAACCCTGTCCAAATGATTTGCATTTGACTTTCAAATTATAGATAATTCTACATTGAGAATTTCCCTATAGTAACACAGTATTTTATTTTTGTATTCAATTGGTTGTAGACTACTAGATGTAATTGAGCCTTCATATAAAGACCATTCTTCGAATGCTCAAGAAGAGAGCTTCAGACAACCAGAATTTTACATTCAGCTTGCAGTAATTTGCATGAAGCCTTTACTATGGGAATCACAGTACAAATAACTGCTCAACACAAGTTTAAGAGGACTTCTACTTTTTTCAACTTTGGCAAATCTAAAACTGTATTTCAGTGAAGAAAAACAAAGAATGTGAATCTTTCATAATGCAAATGCATTTTGAATAGGTGTAAAGTTGTGCAAGATTAACACAAATTAATAAGTGGGAGAGCACAAACATGGGATCTATATAAGCTACAGAGGGGTGGTGGTTAGTCACATGTTGTATAAAGAGTTAAAGTCGGTTCTGCTATAACGTGGTAGTTCCAATCTCACGCAATCCTGTGTTAACTCAAATAAACGAAATGCGCATAATAGCAGAACGACCAGTGGTAGAATATGGAATGCATTGCCACAAATATATGCAAAATCAATTATTACAATTCAAGAGGAATTTATCAGATAAACATATGAAGAATAAAAGTAATGAGAAAAATGCAATAATGAATTTTGAGAAGATACGTAGCTCAGGTTGATGTTCTGGATGTAGGTTTGCTCACGGAGCTGGAAGGTTCATTTCCAGAAGTTTCATCACCCTATTAGATAACATCTTCAGTGAGCCTCCAGGCAAAGCATCAACTAGCCACAAAACGACATGACCCTCTCTCACTAGTATCCTTACACACAGATAAGGAAGGACACCACAATGACTGGGACAACACAGCCATCCTAGGACAAGCCAAACAGAGACACGCATGAGAGTTCCAACCGGAACTCTATCAACAAACACATCGAGTTAGATCCCATTTACCACCCCCTGAGAAAAAGAACATGAAATGATATCACCAACCCAAAGAAACCCAAACATGTAAATAGAAAGCAGGAATTATCAGCAGTGCTTTGCCCAGAGGCCCACTGAAGATGTTACCTAGTAGGGTGATGAAATGTCTGGAAATTAACCTTCCAGCTCAGCGAGCAAACCTACATCTAAAAATGCATTAAGAATAGACAGTTCTAGAATTATAGAATCCCAACAATATGGAAAGAGGCCATTTGACCCATCGTGTCTGCACTGACCCTCTGAAGATCATCCCAGACAGACCCATCTGCACCCTGTGCCCATATTTCCCTCGCTAACCTACCTAGCCTACAATTTATTGGACACTACAGACAATATAGCATGGCCAATCCACTTAACCTGCATATTAGATTAGATTAGATTAGATTAGATTAGATTAGATTAGATTAGATTAGTGGGTGGCACGGTGGTTAGCACTGCTGCCTCACAGCGCCTGAGACCCGGGTTCAATTCCCGCCTCAGGCGACTGACTGTGTGGAGTTTGCACGTTCTCCCCGTGTCTGCGTGGGTTTCCTCCGGGTGCTCCGGTTTCCTCCCACAGTCCAAAGATGTGCAGGGTCAGGTGAATTGGCCATGCTAAATTGCCCGTAGTGTTAGGTAAGGGGTAAATGTAGGGGTATGGGTGGGTTTCGCTTCGGCGGGTCGGTGTGGACTTGTTGGGCCGAAGGGCCTGTTTCCACACTGTAATGTAATCTAATCTAATCTAATCTAATCTGAGTTCTCATGGAGGATAGAGGCATTAAACAGGAATTCCTGTACTAATATTTCGATGATGTCAAGATAGCTTTTGTTTTCCTCTTCACAGTATAACGCAACATAACACGTTCAGGACGGACAGGCGTGGTAGTATATCGGGTGCAGGTTCCATAATTCGATGTGTTACATTCTTGTTCTCAATCATGTTACTAAGGGACATGTGAAGAATGGGTGGGAGGAAGAAATAATCACTGAATGAATCAACACCAGGCTAGTTCTAGTTTAAGCACTAGAAGTGAAATGAGGGGAAGCATCAATTAGAAAATACTACGCATTTAATATTTCCAATTTGTTTTAATAGTTTCTGTCAAAATCAGTTTAATGGTCAATTAAAGTGATCACATCAAGCATTTTGAGGAGAAAGTGAGGTCTGCAGATGCTGGAGATCAGAGCTGAAAATGTGTTGCTGGAAAAGCGCAGCAGGTCAGGCAGCATCCAGGGAACAGGAGAATCCACGTTTCGGGCATAAGCCCTTCAAGTATTTTGCCAATATATAAAACCTATACATTAGTTGTAGCACTGACCTTGAATTCGAGCTCCATGGCTGAGACTGTCTCTGCTGGTGGAACCTGACCAAGTTTCTGTATGTGGGCAAAGAGATTTCTTGCTGGAACTTCTGTGTTTCCACATGTTGCTGCCTCAAGGAGGGCCTCATGAATGAAGATATACTGATCTTCTGTTTGCACCATGTAATTTCGCTGTGCTCTCATGCAGGTGACATGACCGTAGATATCAACTGTCTTCTCATGTTTGATCCTTTCTAGCATGGCATCGATCACAATAAAGCAGCCAGTTCGACCCACACCAGCACTGCACAGAAGAAAAAGAAATTCATCATGAAATATTAAATCATTTATGGCAAGAATGGTTGACCTAATTCCTTGAAATAGGTTCAACTTCTGAAAACAATTTTAGAAAACTATAACAGTGCTTTAGGTATCTTGGCTCAATGGTAACATTTTAACCCCTGAGAAAGTCAGAGGACTTCGGCACACAATCTAGGCTGATTCTTCAGTCCAGTCATGAGGGAACACTGCAATGTTGTGTGCTTTCAACTGAGATGTTGAATTGGAATCATTTGCTTGTTTGTGTTGGAATTTTCATAAGGCAAGATAACTGTTATTTCAACCAGCATAGCAGAATGGAATTGTGGTAATTTTTCATGGTATGTTTTGTGCAAACTTGTTGTGAATGAATGGCTTTTATAGTGTAGTATAGTGCTTTGCAGACTTCTTCCCACAGTGAGCCCAAATTGGTATGACCCCAGATTGAAAACAAAGAAAGAGTTGGTGAGCAGGGGCCTTACTGAGCAGGTCCCAATTGTTTTGACCATAACTATTTCTGTGTAAGTGCTTGTAATGACTCCCAAATACCAATCACATGTCTGTCCAACAAGCCCCCATCAATAATGTTAAGATAAATGTCTGTTGGTTGAGAGATACCAATAAGCCAGCACACCTAGAAAAATTCACCTGGTCTTGAAATAGTGCCATTAATCTGTTTGAGCAGTCAAAGAGTCCTCAGTTTAATGTCTCATTTGACAGACTTCATCTCCAAAAATACAGCATTCACTCGATATTTGCGCCAGCTAAACATTGTGCTTATGAGGTTGAAGTAGGGCTTGATTCAGAGGGGAAAGGTTTACTAGAGAGTCACACAGGCTTTACACAAACCTCTGATGACAATTCTTTGATTGTACATCAAGTGAGTTGGGAGATCCTGCATATATAGTAAATACAATAATTTATGCCAACTAACATGAAGAAATAGCTGACTACAGGTGGCACAGTAAATGTTACAGGGCCCCTGCAGCATTTCCAATGTCAGGCTGAAGACCTGTGCTCCCGCATTAAGCTAATGCAGAAGCTAATCAAGCTAATGCAGAAGAGTTACGACACTACTATATACCAGAATGTGCAAAACTTCACAGGTTTTATCTTGTCCAGAATCCAACTCAGCCTATTACCAGCCCAGCAACGAAGTTATGCAAGAAATTATCCATGGTGCTAACAATTGTCACTAACTCACCAACAACATGTTCACTAATTCTCAGTTTGGATTCCATCAGAACCACTAAGCTCCGGCCTTGGTTCAAACATAGACAAATACATTTCGCAATTCTAGAAATGAACAATTGACTGTCTCTGACATCAAGTCAGCATTAAAATAAGTGTGGCACCAAGGAGTCCTAATAAAATTGAAGTCAATGGCGATCAGGAGGAAATTCTCGAGCAACTGAACACAGAACTTAACATTGGCAGTAGGACATTCAGCCTGTTGAGTCTGCTGTGTTATTCAATCAGATCATGGTTACCTCAATGCTGTTTTCCTGCATTATATCCTCAACATTGATACTCTGAGTCTCCAGGTAGCTATTGGCTGAACATGCTCAAGGATTGATCTTTCCCAGCCCTTTGGTGCAGAGATTTCCAAAGATTGACCACCCTCTGAATGAAGAAATTCCTCCTCATCTCAATTTTAAATGGTCTATTTCTTATTCAGATTATGTTCCCTGTTTCTCGACTCACAAGCCAGGGAAAACATCCCATTTACATGCACCTTGTCACACCCTTTAAGAATTTTCTAAGTTTCAATAGGATTCCCCATCAGTTTTTGAATACAGGTCCAGTTAACTCAATCTCTGTCAAAGGGGTTAGTCTGGTGGACCTCTAGTGCAATCCCTCAAAAGGCATGTATGTCCTTCCATCGATAAGGGGACCAAACTACTCCGCATTGTGGTCTCGCGCCAACATTTTATATAATTGCAGTAGGTTCATCTTTACTGGAGATTACTTCAACTGAAGTCATACTTGGCATAAAAAATAAGAGGAGAAAGTGAGGTCTGCAGATGCTGGAGATCAGAGCTGGAAATGTGTTGCTGGAAAAGCGCAGCAGGTCAGGCAGCATCCAGGGAACAGGAGAATCGACGTTTCGGGCATAAGCCCTTCTTCAGAATAAGACTTTATCCTGATCGGGACAGCATCTGAAGCACATCCATCTTCAGCATTATTTATAAATTATATCAGAAATGTGACGTCTCAGCCACATTTACGATTTCTCAGGCAACAAAGCAGTCCAAACACCAAGATGTAGGCATAATCAAGCCTGATTAAAATGGAAAATAATATCTCTGTACTGCAAGAATCAGGGGATGCCCATCAGAATGGGAGTCTAATCGTCAGTCCTTGACATCTAACGATATTATTGCCAAAACCCCCAGCTATCAACATTCCTGGGTTACTATTGACCAGAAATTCAAGTACATCAGTTGCCTAATTGTCACACCTACGAGATCAGTCAAGAGCCTGGCATACTGTGGCAAACGGTTTACTCTTTGGCAGCACCTCCTGGATTGTTAGGCTGAAAATACCTAATGAGTTCTTTAGTGACTGAACAAAGTGAATACAAGAAGACATGAGCACTTTAATGTGAAGCTTAGTCTACTTATTATATATTAGAGACATACACAAACTAATGAGTGACTCTATTAGCTTAAACTACATAATATACATATATATACAAACAAGTGAAGCTCACATTGCCTTCTATCCATCAGGAATTTTGGTAACAATAGGAATTAGAGCTGTTTGTCAGGTTCCATGGCAACAGTCTCACAAACCCCAGGCTGACGGTGAAAAGTCCTTGGCCCTGGTCTCATAACCTCGATCTGATTAATAACACTATTCTGAATCTAAGATTACATGCTGAATCTCCATTTTGTAATGACTACAGTACTTTTCCACTTCTCAAAAGTAGGTGAAAAATAAGTTCACATGGCCCTTTCTAAACGGCACAAGCGGACAATTCCCACTACCTTTCAAGGTCAGGCAGTATCCCCCAGCCAAAAGAGGCTGTTTTTGCATTAGGCCTGTTTTTCTTGTCCTTTCCTACTTTTCTTCAATTGCTGATTGACATGAGCTATTAACCTTTAACTGTCTGGTTTTGAAGATATTTTTAAGCCCAACATTACACTTCCCAAGCACCATAATATAACAGGCAAGAGCAGAATGGTGCAAAGTATTATTGCTTGGCCACATCACCACTGAAGCAATATTCTGGAATTCCCTGTCTAAGAATATCTTCACATGGAGATTTTAAAAAGGTGGTCCGCTAAAATCTTCCTAACGAACTACAGGAATGGGTAATTAGTGCCAGTTTTGCAGAATTGCTCATTTTCTTTGAATAAATTTAAAAAATACAAATGTTTGTTTTAATACAGAGACTGTAAGACCCTAAGATATAGGAGCGGAATTAGGACATTCAGCCCATCAATTCTGCATTATTATTGAATAATGATTGTTATACCTATAAAGAGGTCCTCAGATTAACCACCCTCTGGCTGAAGAAGTTCCTCCTCATCTCAGTTCTAAAGGGTTGTTTCTTCACTCTGAGTGAAGGTGACATGGTGGCTCAGTGGTTAGCACTGCCTCAGAACTCCAGGGACCTGGGTTTGTTTCTAGCCTTGGGTGGCTGCCTGTGTGGGTTTCCTCTGGGTGACCTGGTTTGCTCCCACAAATGTATGGGTTAGGTAGATTGGTTGTGGTAAATTGTCCATAATGTCCAGAAAGGTACAGGCTAGATGGATTAGCCATAGTAAATGTGGGGTTAAGGGGATAAGGTAGGTCTCTGGGTGGGTTGTTGTTTGGGGGAGTTGTTGAGGGTGGCCTCCTTCTGATTCTATGAACCTCTGAGGTTGTGCCCTTGAGTCTTAGTCTCCCCTGCTATTAGAAACATCTTCTCGATGTCCACTCTATTCAGGTCTCTCAATATTCTGTAAGTTCCAATCAGATCCTCCCCTCATCCTTTCTAAGCTCCATCAAATAAATATAGACCCAGAGTCCCCAACCACTCCTCGTATGACAAGTCCTTCATCCCTGAGATCATTCTTGTTAACCTCCTGTGGATCCCTTCCAATGCCAGCATGACCTTTCTTAGATTTGGGGCTTAAACTTGTTTAAACTTGCTCACAAGGTTCCAAATGCAGCCTGATGAGAGCCTTAAACAGTCTCATCAGTGCATCCCCTCTCTTGTATTGTAGTATTCTCAACCGACTACTCTGACATTGTGATAGATCACAGTATTTGAGGAGAAATTGACTCAAAATTGAGTCAATTGTTGATATTTCATGTGGCTATTCCGTTGAACAACTTTGAGGTAAATAAATTTTAAAAAACTATAATAATTGAACAGAATAATATAACAAACTTTGTGGTATTTGAGGTATATAATTTTGCCAGTTTATCGAGAGTGTCTGTTCATAAGGTGCGAGTTAAAACAAAAGTTCACTATATTTCAATTCCACATACCTGCAGTGAACCACCATAGGACCAGCATCTGGGGGATTGCATGCTTTAACTCTCCTTAGGAATGCCAATATTGGAGTAGGGTATTCTGGAACACCATGGTCTGGCCAAGCCATGAACTGGAACTGACGCACTTCCCGTTTCTCACTCGAGCCATTCTGTTGAGCAAAGTGCATTTATAAGCTGACGTGATTGAAACAGTCTAAAAGCAACTACATTTGGTATAAGGTTACAGATATAACCTTTTCTAGGATTTCTAATGAACACAATCTGACATCTTTCGATAGGTTACATATAAACGTACCTAAAGTCAAAGATAGGATGGGCAGTTTTGGATTGCAAAGATCGAGAGGACTGATAGTTCTGACTGGTTACAAGTTGTTCAGACACCTGGGAGCATAGTTGTCAGCAGCTAGCAGGCCTTTGTCATTGACAAATTGGCATGGACGAGTTGGACAAAGAGTCTGTACATTTCTGTGACTCTATAATCTGTCTTTTCAAAGACCAGTCCACTTTAAGTAGATTAAGCTAATTAATTTGCTACTTTTGCCAGCCGAATCTCTCTTTATATACATTCCCTGGATCCAGTTCATCTCCACTATTACTTGAACAAAACAGCAGAGGAAACAGCACTTAAAATGGGTGTCAGGTAACTTGCTTTTAAAAAAGTGCAGTAAAACGTTAAACAATCTTTAGTTATTCAATCCACAATCAGTCTCATTTTAATCCAATTGAAAGTACAGAAAAATAAAAAGGTACAGTCTTAAAGTAATATATTTGTCAAACATGAATTTCCTTTCATATGACTATGCTGACTCTGGTCATACTTTGATTTTCTAAATGCATTTAAAAAACCCCTTAGTAATAATAACCAGCATTTCTGGGACAAGTGATAAAAGAAACATAGGAAGAGGAATAGTCTATTCAGCCCATTTCAGATCATGGCTGATCAACTCCTCAATGCTATTCTTTCACACTAATTTCATATCCCCTATTGCCATTAATCTCCAGAAATCCAACAGTTTCTGCATTTAACACATTTTCAAAGAATGACATGGAGAATTCCAAAGATTTATGAGCACCTGAGTAAAGAAAATCTCCCTATCTCAATCTTAAATAGCCTGCTCCTTATAATGAGATTGCATGTATTATGTGTTTAGAGTCATCAGCCAGGGAAAACATCCTGTTTTCATCCTGTCCTGCCGTCAAAATAAATTCTCAGCTTCATCTTTCTCTCATTTCTTGTTAGATTTAAACATTCTGGTTCATTCGGAGAATTCTAGAATTAAGCGCATTTTAAAAGCATAACTTGCATTTAAGTAGTACATTTTATGATCTTGTATCATCCCAAAATTTTTACAATGAAATACTTGTGAAATGTAGCCACTACTTTAATGGAGAAAAAACAGACAATTTTCACACAGCAAACAGCAATAAACGGAATGAGCAAATCATCTGTTTTAGATGTCGCTGGAAGGATAAATGTCAAGACACAGGGAAATCCCCTTGCCCTTCTTCAAGGAGTGCTGTGAGGTCTTTTGCACTAATTTGAAAGCATAGATAAGGTTTCACATCTGATTGAAAAAAATGGCATCTTGACAGTGCAGGACAGTTTCAGTACTGAGCAGAAGTGTAGAACTGCAGATTCATACAGCAAAGAAGTTGTTCTTGGTCCACTGAGTCTCTGCTGACCTATATACACTAATCCCACTTTCCAGCACTTTGTCCACAGCCTTGAATATTATGACATTTCAGGTGATCATACATATACTTTATGAGGTTTCCCGTCTCTACTACTCTCCTAGACAGTGCAGTCCAGATTTCTACTCTGGGTGAAAAGAAAATCCTCAAATTACCTACAAACCTCTTGTCGTTCACCGTAAATTAAGCCTTCTCTTTTCTGACCCTTCAACTCAGGGGAACAGCTGCTTTCTATCAATCCTGTCCATCCTCATCAGCTTATACACCTGATCAATTAGGTCCACCCTCAGCCTCCTCTGCTCCAAAGAAAACAGTTCAGGCCTATCCATCCTATTTCTGAACTCATCTTCTGTATGTCATAGCATTCAGGAAGCAGAGCCACATATATGTATTTAAAATGCCATCTTCAAGTGTAGACATTACAGAAATCATCAAGAAAGTTTGGAGACCTCAATAAAAGTGTTGAAGAGACCGAAAGGATTAATATCTCCTTTAAATTTCTATAAGCAGGCTAAAAATACAAAACACAAAGTGATGCCATACCTTATATAGTGCAAATGTTCGTACAGAATAGGTTGCTAGCTCCACCATGTCCAGTAGGGTGACCTGAATCATTCCATATGTTTCCGTGCCGCGGCATGGCCAATATTGATCACATTTCACCTATATTAAAAAAAACACAAGGTCAAGTGTGTTCAAAGCATGGGGATTGTTGTCAGTCATCAACAGATTTTATAAACTATATAGACACATATATGTTAGATAACAATGGTATGGAATTTAAACTTATGACAAATTTAGTAAAGGAATAATGAACCTCCACAGCATACACATAAAAAAATATAATTTTGTTTTCTGGCTGGAGAGGAGTTTGTTCATGCATATCCGATGTAACATGAAAGTCTATGTGTTTGTTAACTGAGACACACAGATAAACAATACAGGACTGCATCTTTGCATCAGCAATTTATTCCCATTTATCCAGAATATATTCAATGCTTTATAGCTGCTCAGAGAGGATTTCAAAAGGTTACTGATATTATTAAGAATTAGACCTGAAAAGGAATACGTTACAATAAAAAGACTGCTAAAGCCAAGATTTGTTGCCTGTCGCTGATTGACCTTGAGGAGATGACATCTTCTTGAAACACTGCAGTCTATCTGATAAAATTGGAGGTGTAGTGGACTGTGAAGAGGGTTACCTCAGAGTACAATGGGATCTTGATCAGATGGGCCAATGAGCGACAGGTGGAGTTTAATTTAATAAATGTAAGGAGCTGCATTTTGGAAAATCAGGGCAGGACTTATACACCGAAAGGTAAGGGCCTGGGGAGCGTTGCTGAACAAAGAGAATTTAGAATGCAGATTCATAGTTCCTTCAAGGTGGAGTTGCAGGTAGATAGGATAGTGAAGAAGGCATTTGGTATGCTTTCCTTTTTTGGTCAGAACATTGAGTATAAGAGTTGGGAGGTCATGTTGCGGCCACTGGTTAGGCCACTGTTGGAATATTGTGTGTAATTCTGTTCTCCCTCCTATATGAAGAATGTTGTGAAACTTGAAACGGTTCAGAAAAGATTTACAAGAATGTTGCCAGGGTTGGAGGGTTTGTGCTATAGGGAGAGGCCAAATAGGCTGGAGTGTTTTCCCTGGAGCGTCAGAGGCTGAGGGGTGACCTTATAGAGGTTTATAAAATTACGAGGGACATGGATAGGGTAAATAGACAAAGTCTTTTCCCAGGGATGGGGGAGTCCAGAACTAGAGGGCATAGGTTTAGGGTGAGAGGGGAAATATTTAAAAAGTGCCTAAGGGGAAACTTTTTCACTCAGAGGATGGTGAGTGCATGGAATGAGCTGCCAGAGGAAGTTGTGGAGGCTGGTACAATTACAACATTTAAAAGGCATCTGGATGAATATATGAATAGGACGGATTTACAGGGATTTGGGCCAAGTGCTGGCAGTGGGACTAGATTAATTCAGGATATCTGGGTGGCATGGACGAGTTGGATTGAAGGTCTGTTTCCATGCTGTACATCTCTATGACTCTTTATTAGTACACTCACAGGACTATAAGGGAGGCAGTCCCAGGACTTTGACCATTGGACAGTGAAGGAAGGGTAATGTATTCTAAGTCAGAATGATTTTACACATTGGAAGGGAATTTACAGGCTACTGGATTCTCTTGCCTGTTGATTTTGTTCTTCTGGGTGGGAGAGGTTGCAGGTTTGGAAGCTGGTGTCAAAGGGGCTTTGGTGACATACTGTTGTGCATCATGTAGATGGTACACAATGTAGTTGGCTGAGTAGTAAAAGGTGGTAAATGAGGTGCCAAGATAATGAGTTGCTTTTTCTTGGATGGCAAGTTGATTCTTGATGGAGCAGTACAGTCAACATCAGCAAAGTAGAGAGTATTCCATCACACTCCTGACTTTTATTTTGTAGATTATGGCAAGGCTCATTTAGAGGCAAAACACTGCAGATGCTGGAATCTAAAGTAGAAAGACAAGAGGCTGGAAGAACATAGCTAGCCAAGCAGTATCAGGAGATGGAAAAGTGAAAGTTTCGGGTAACATCCTTCTTCAGTTCTGTCTACTACAGTAAGGCTCTGGCTGTCAGGCAAGTTACTTACTTGAGATCACCCAAGCTCTGACCAGCTCAGTACTGATATGGCTGATCCCATTAAGATTCTTGTCAATAGCGAGACACATGTTGATGGCAGGAGATTCCACAATGTTAATCTTATTGGGTCTCAGGGTGAGATGGTTAGATACTTTTTTGGTGGAGATTGTTATTACCTGGCACTTAAATGGTATACAAATTATTGCCACTCATCAGTCCAAATCTGAATGCTGTCCTGGTCATGTTGTAAATGGGACGAGAGGAAGCATAAAAGGAACTGAACCTTCTCTAATCTCCTTTTCTAATGGTAATTGATGAAGCAGTTCAAAGCAATTATATCTAGAACTCTGCTACTGCCCAGCAGGGGCTGTTGTACATTAGTAGTGTTCCTACGTCTGAGAGAAGAGGCCTGGGTTCAAGTCCCACCTGAACAAACTGATTAAAAATACTGCCAGTGTCCTGCAGCAATCTCCTGGGACTGAGATGACTGATCTCGACCGCAATCATCTTCCTTTGTGCATTGCAATGGCTCCAGCCAAAGGAGTTTTCTGTCCTTTTCCCAATGACTGCAGTTTTTATGAGGACTCCATCGACGCACTCAATGAAATCCTCCATAGCTGTCAAGGGCAGTCACTCTCGCCTCACCTCTGGACTCTGGCTCTCTTGACAAAGACTATAATAAGGTTAGGAGCTCAGTGATCATGGTCAAACTCAATTGTACATTGGTGAGCAAGTTACAGATGAGTAATTGCCATTGGCCACTTTATTCACAATGAAAGTAGACTATAGTATGATAATTAGTGAGATTGGATTTCTCCTATTTTTCCAGTGACATTACAAACTTTTCCAGTTTATTGAACATATACCAGAGGTGAGCTGTCATAGCTTGGCATAATTGTGGCTAGTTCTGGAGCATACGTCTTTAGCACTGCAGCCAGGATGTTGATGAGTCCATGTCCTTTACTGTATCCAACGTACACAGTGTTTACTTGGTATGACTTGGAATGCGAGTGTGATGCTGGAAAAGGACAGCAGGTCAGGCAGCATCTGAGGAGCAGGAGAATCGACGTTTCAGGCATAAGCCCTTCAACAGGAAAGGCTTATGCCCGAAATGTCGATTGTCCTGCTCCTCGGATGCTGCCTGACCTGCTGTCCTTTTCTACCACCCACACTCTTGACTCTGATCTCCAGCATCTGTAGTCTCCACTTTCTCCGAGGTGACTTGGAATGCATGAAGTACAAAAATCACTGCTGACATTGCTACTTAAAAATTGTCAAAGTGACTTAGTGAATTCACCTTCAATATGGCAGCCCCTACATTTGTAAATCATGCTGCTGCCAGATATTTGCAAATTGAATCAACTACCCAAATACTGACATTTGGTAAATTTATTAATTAGCACAACAATAAACTTTTATGAAGATTTTTATGTAGGATTTGCTTTGAGCATTACATGAAGAATATTTTGCAGCATTTATTCCACTTCTTCATGAAAACTAGTGAGCGCAATTAACGTGCAACAATTACATTTTTATGCATTTTCAATAGCATCAGAAAATATGACTTCTTCCATTTTGATTCAAGAGATTTAAAGTTGAATATCAGGGAACAAACAAACACAGGCAGGAAATGTTTCCTAATGCAAGGCAAGCCTTTATATTTAACATCAATAATTAAGTCTTTGTCAACTTCACTTGTGATCGTGTGCATTTCCAAAACACATTGCATCATCACAGTAATCATGATGATACTCAAATTATTAAGCAACCAAGCAGTGTGATGCATTCAACTGTATTTGGACAAATCCTGCATAAATGACTACAAGAGAGTGTCACAACCTACAGTGACAGAACATTTTCCACAAAACGTGAACTGCACACAGATAGACAACTTTACTCCCAGTGAAATAATTCCAGCCTGAAGAAAGCAAGAGAGTATTTTAAAGATAAAACAGGAATCTGAAGAGATCTGTGAGATTTAAGGTTTGAGTGTGTTCTGAAGATATGACTTTATTGATCTGACGGAGCAGCAAGACTGAGTTGAATGAGTATGAACTGGGTTGAATTGGGCCATAAGTTTAGGATGAGTATCACAAACGGCTTCATGTTCAATAAAGTGTTAAAATCCAATAGGCTCTGGAGCTTTTTGAAAGGGGGTAAATCTGAACTAACATGAATAATTGTAACGACATTGACACAACAGAATTATGAATAGAGCCAATCTACAAGATATCAATAAAATTTTATACATTCAGCATTGGAAAAATATCACATGGCAACAAAGGCTCAAAAAAAGAGGTTCTATTATCAGAACTTTGCAATTCTGCTGCCTCCCAGAAAATAGAAACCAGGATGATTTCAACAAATGGTTTCGTGCGAGGGAAATCGGGTCTCACAAACTTGATTGAGTTTTTTGAGGAAGTAACCAAAAAGATTAATGAGGGCAGAGCAGTAAACATTATTTGGATTTTAGTAAAGCCTTTGATAAGGTGCTGCAACGATAGACTGATTAGTAAAGTTGAATCACATGGAATTCAGGGTGAGCTTGCCAAATGCATACAAAATTGGCTTTCGGATAGGAGACAGAGGGTGCTGGTGGAGGACTGTTTTTCAAACTGGACACCTGTGAACAGTGGTGTTCCATGGGGATTGGTATTTGGTGCACTTTTGTTTGTCATTTATATCAATGATTTGGAATCAAATATAAGAGGCATGATTAGTGTGTTTGCGGATGACACTAAAATTGGTGGTATAATAGGCAATGAAGAAGGTTATCTAAGATTACAAAGGGATCTTGATCAACTGGGTCAGTGGGCTGAGGGGTGGCAGATGGAGTTTAATTTGGATAAATGTGAGGTATTCCATTTTGGTATTACAAACAAGGATATGACTTATATAATTAATGGTAGAGTCCTGGGTACTGTTGTAGAACTTAGAGACCCAGAGCTTCGTGTACATAACTCTTTGAAATTTGTGTCACAGGTAAATAAGGTAGTTTAGCACACTTCATTGCTCAGACTTTTGAGTATAGGAATTGGTACATTATGTTGAGGTTGTACAGGATGTTGGTGATGCCTCTTCTGGAATACTTTGTGCAATTCTAGTCACCCTGTTATAGGATGATATTATTAAACTGGAGAGGGTGCAGAAAATATTTACCAGAATGTTGTTGGGACTGGAGGGTTTGAGTAATACAGATGGGCTGGAATTTTTTTCACGAGAGCATCGGAGATTGTGGAGAGACCTTAGACAGTTATGAAATCATGAGTGACATAGATAAGGTGAATAGTAAAGGTCTTTTCCCGTGGATGGGAGAGTTCAAACTAGGGAGCATATTTTTAAGCTTAGACGAGAAAGATTTAAAAAGAATGGGAGCAATGATTTTTTTACACAGAAAGTGGTTCATGTGTGGAATGCACTGACGGAGGAAGTGGTGGATGCAGGTACAGTTAAAAGACAATTGGATAAGCACATGAATAGGAAAGGTTTGGAGGGATATGAGTCAAATGCAGGCAGATGGGATGAGTTTAGTTTGGGAAAGTGGTTGGCATGGACTAGTTGGACCAAAGGGTCGGTTTCCATGCTGTACAACTGAGGAGAAAGTGAGGTCTGCAGATGCTGGAGATCAGAGCTGAAATGTGTTGCTGGAACAGCACAGCAGGTCAGGCAGCATCCAGGGAACAGGAGAATCGACGTTTCTCCTGTTCTCTGGATGCTGCCTGACCTGCTGCGCTGTTCCAGCAACACATTTCAGCAATGCTGTACAACTGAATGAGTTTATAAAAATCATATCAAAATAGACAAGCGATAAGTGAATAGCTCTTGCAGATTTTCTGTATTTGAAAATTACATAGGTAAGAAAGGTAAGATTGCCAGTCACTAGACCAGAAGGCTGCCCTCTCATTAGAAAGAGACAAATCTAATCTAATCTAATTGGTGGTGGTTCAACCTGAGGGTCACCACTCCTCAGGTAAGGCGAGTGGTTGAGTAGGAGCCCTTCATGGTAATGTTAGCTGGTGCAGGAATTCAATTCATACTCTTGGCATAATTCTACTTTGCAAACCAGTCATCACACAGCATTGTAATTCTAAACACAAACATTAAGCTTTCTAAAGATACTGTACTCAATAGTCTTAGGCTACAAGCAAACATTTCTGGGAAACCCAAGTCACTGAGATCAGGGCTTCCAATTTTGGTGGCTAGGACACTAAGTGAGGTCCTAAGCTACAGGCGAGTAAAGGCTGCCACGGAGGCTACCTTGTTGGACCTCATCCCCAATCAAAAGGTCTTCTCTCTCCCCACTTCCTGTTTTAGCAGGTTTTCTCCCCTTCCCACTCACCCCTATTATCTGTCAAGACTATCATACTTCTTTCCCAATGAAATGCCAACCTGCAATTCCAGTTTATTCCTGGCAAGCTGAAAATGTACCTCAAAATATGGAGAGGAAAAGAGGACACTCTAATTATATTTGTTTCTCAATGATCAAACAGAAAGTCATGATGTTATAAAATCAAGTTGTTTTAAAAAGAGAATTTGGACTTATGTTGTCAGTGCTAATGATAATTGAACTAATTTTACTGGTATTTCAGTAAATTGCATTTTAATAGTTGTAGAAGTGTTTCAAACAGAGAAAGTACTTCATAATTAGATTGCTTCATAGCTCTACAGTGCTGCAGATCACGTATAAGCAGATGGCTCAGATTTGATAGGTAAGCAAAAATTATTTTCTCAGAGGAACAGCAATCCTCAAAGCATCAAACCATGTTTAAATAAATAAACAGAAAACACTTCAAATCATTTAAGAGTTGACTCCAAAAATAAGTCTGTCTAAAAGACTACCACTTGGAGATCTGTAAGGCACAGTGCTCATTTCCAAAGTGAAACACTTTAATCACTACGAACAGCAACTCATTATTTCGGAGAAATCTCACAGTGGAAAGAAAAAATTGTATTTTAACAATTGATTTGAGGTGAGAACACTAAGTTATATCAATTTGGTTAATCCATACATATTTAATAAGCTCAGTCAAAAATGTTAGAAGTATTTGCGACTATAGATCAGCCAAGTTTGAGCCAGAGGTGAATCTTGGCTGGACTATTTTTTGTCACCTGTTCCAAATTGAGCAAGGAAAGCTCAGTTACATTGCAGTTGCTCTGGAGTCAAGCAGGAAACAAATCAGTCAAACTGTGATTATCTTTATCAGGGCATATTATAGTGGTTAGATTTCTGGTGACCTGGAAATTGAAGGATCACTTAGTGAAGCCAGAAAAATAGTCTGTCAATAATGTTAGCTTCTGTCTTGACACTCGAAATTAAGATAGATTTAGATATGTGGGGATGTGTTTCAAAATGCTGAGAAAGCAGTGTCGGATTCCTGAAAGGCAATAGTCCAATTGCTCTTTAAACTTTCTTGGAGCACCTGGTGATACTGCATATTCCAGCTAAAGGAAGTGACTTGGATAGCTAGTAATTATTTGCAAAACATTTGACGTGCTTCAGTAAGAGACAATTCATGGCTGCCATTGAGGGTTAAAATGAGCAATTTTGGTAAAGTGGGGTGGTGCAGTAACATCCAAATTTGTGCAACCTACACCTTAACACCTCTGTTGAAATGTCCACCTGAAAGAAATAAGGTGCCATTGACTTAAAAGGAGAGATTGTAGGAGAATGGCTTTGAATTAAAGGTGTATTAAATTGATTCTCCCAGCTATTAATTCTCCCACAGGCTGACATTCACAAGAGATCAATTGTGTTCGGGGATTCTGTAGTCTGAGGCGTTTTTGTGGCCAGCATAGAAAAATCAGAATGGTGTGTTGATTCCCTGGTGCCAGGATCAAGGATCGTGCAGAGAGGGTGCAGAATGTTCTCACGGGGGAGAGGGGCCAGCAAGAGGTCATTGTCCACATTGGAACCAATGATATAGGAAGGGAAAAGGTTGAGATTCTGAAGGGAGATTACAGAGAGTTATGAAGAAATTTAAAAAGGAGGTCCTCAAGAGTAGTAATAATTGGATTACTCCCAGTGCTAGTGAGGGCAGGAATAGGAGGTTAGAGCAGATGAATGCATGGCTGAGGAGCTGGTGTATGAGAGAAGGATTCACATTTTTGGATCATTGGAATCTCTTTTGGGGTAGAAGTGACCTGTACAAGAAGGACGGATTGCACCTAAATTGGAAGGGGACTAATATACTGGCAGGGAAATTTGCTAGAACTGCTCGGGAGGATTTAAACTAGTATGGTGGAGAGGTGGGACCCAGGGAGATAGTGAGGAAAGAGATCAATTGAGAACAGACGCGAGTCAAACAGTCAGGGCAGGCAGGGACAAGGTAGGACTAATAAATTAAACTGCATTTATTTCAATGCAAGGGGCCTAACAGGGAAGGCAGATGAACTCAG
>NC_057720.1:27627690-27629078 GCF_004010195.1 Chiloscyllium plagiosum | reverse complement strand
GTATTAGGCAAGAACTTTCGAAAGCTGATTGGAGGCAGATGTTCGCAGGTAAAGGGACGGCTGGAAAATGGGAAGCCTTCAGATGTGAGATAACAAGAATCCAGAGAAAGTATATTCCTGTCAGGGTGAAAGGGAAGGCTGGTAGGTATAGGGAATGCTGGATGATGAAACAAATTGAGGGTTTGGTTAAGAAAAAGAAGGAAGCATATGCCAGGTATAGACAGGAGAGATCAAGTGAATCCTTAGAAGAGTATAAAGGAAGTTGGAGTATACTTAAGAGGGAAATCAGGAGGGCAAAAAGGGGACATGAGACAGCTTTGACAAATAGAATTAAGGGGAATACAAAGGGTTTTTACAAATATATTAAGGACAAAGGGTAACTAGGGAGAGAATAGGGCCCCTCAAAGATCAGCAAGGCGGTCTTTGTGTGGAGCCACAGAAAATGGGGGAGATAATAAATGAATACTTGCATTTATGAATATCAGTATTTGCATCAGAAGTACTGGATGTCTTGAAATGGTTAAAGGTGGATACATCCCCAGGACCTGATCAGGTGTACCTGAGAACTCTGTGGGAAGCTAGAGAAGTGATTGCTGGGCCTCTTGCTGAGATATTTGTATCATCGATAGTCACAGGTGAGGTGCCGGAAGACTGGAGGTTCGCAAACGTGGTACCACTGTTTAAGAAGGGCGGTAAAGACAAGCCAGGGAACTGTAGACCGGTGAGCCTGACATCAGTGGTGGGCAACTTGATGGAGGGAATCCTGAGGGACAGGAAAGACAAGGACTGTATTTGGAAAGACAAGGACTGATTGGGGATAGTCAACATGGCTTTGTGCGTGGGAAATCATGTCTCTCAAACTTGATTGAGTTTTTTGAGAAGTAACAAAGAAGATTGATGAGGGCAGAGTGGTAGATGGGATCTATATTGACTTCAGTAAGGCGTTCGATAAGGTTCCCAATGGGAGACTGATTAGCAAGGTTAGATCTCATGGAATACAGGGAGAACTAGCCATTTGGATACAGAACTGGCTCAAAGGTAGAAGACAGAGGGTGGTGGTGGAGGGTTGTTTTTCAGACTGGAGGCCTGTGACCAGTGGAGTGACACAAGGATCGGTGCTGGGTCCTCTACTTTTTGTCATTTACATAAATGTTTGGTATGCGAGCATAAGAGGTACAGTTAGTAAGTTTGCAGATGACACCAAAATTGGAGGTGGAGTGGACAGCGAAGAGGGTTACCGCAGATTACAACAAGATCTGGACCAGATGGGGCAATGGGCTGAGAAGTGGCAGATGGAGTTTAATTCAGATAAATGCGAGGTGATGCATTTTGGGAAAGCAAATCTGAGCAGGACTTATACACTTAATGGTAAGGTCCTAGGGAGTGTT
>NC_057720.1:27613409-27627097 GCF_004010195.1 Chiloscyllium plagiosum | reverse complement strand
TTCTAAACATTCAAACCTTACATTCCCAAAGCCAAATGCTAAGAAAAACACTTTTTTCTTTAGTGACTTGCTAAATGTGAATGGGAAATACCTGAATTACATCTTTTAAAATAAATTTTATTGTTTGCATTCCTGGTACAATAGTGTGTAAGAAGGTATATTGGCAATTTAGCTGTAAAAACAGATGGCAGATTGTACAGGTGATAAAACAGACTTGCAATGACCCAATCATGTGGCCACCATAATTTGTATATGTTTGTTTTTAGAGGAAGTCTATGCAAACTTTTTCTCCACAGAGGTGCACAGGGACCAAGGTGTTTTAGTGCATAAGTCACAAAGTTATATTGGAATGCTATCATTTATTATAAGAAGAATTAAACATAAAAGTAAGGATGCTACGCTTCAGTAAAGTATTCATGATTTGGAGATGCCGGTGTTGGACTCGGGTGTACAAAGTTAAAAATCACACAAAACCAGGTTATAGTCCAACAGGTTTAATTGGAATTGGGTTTATTTTACTGGGGTTTAGAAGAATGAAGTGTGTGTAGTGATTGTAACAAGGTCAGCTAGGTGGACTTCATAGAATATGAGTTCCCTGATTGGAACTATTAATTTGGTCCAGTCAGGGAGCCCTTGCTGACAGGTATAAACAGGACTGTTCCCCCTCCAACTCTATTTTGATTTAGTCCCTACCCTCCCCTTCACTGTTTGATCACACAGCACTGCTCTTTGATGTGAAGGGCAGTGCTTGTCACTGGCCACTCGGGTGTTTTCCTATCTTCCTGGTGGTGGAAATTGAATAAAGATTCATGCACCTTGTGTCTCTCACTGTGTCTCACACCTACACACACACACTATGGGTGCTGGGGAAAAAATAAGCACTACCGCAGTTAGGCGGTAGTGTGGGGGTTAATAAAAAAAAATAAATAAACAGGAGTCTCAAGAGGTTCTGTCCACTCTGAGAGCTGGCTCTGAAGAAGTTGGATCAGTGACTCGGACTCTCCATATGTAAATAGAGAGTGACTTAGTGACAGGATACTGGCTATTGTGGAGTTATTTCACAGAACATTTCAGTGAAAAAATTGTCATCATCTTTTGAAATCACATACAAACTCCTCCTGAGATCCCCAGCTTCAAATTCAACCAACTTGACTAATTCCATTTAATATCAAGAAACAGCTGAAGACACTGGATACTGCAAAAGCTTTGAGAACTGGCAACATTCCAACAATATTACTGAAGACTTATGTTCCCAAGTTAGACGTGGTCCTATCCAAACTCTTCCAGCACAGTTACGTTACTGACATCTACATGGCAAGGTAGAAAACTGTGCAGGTGTGCCCTGTCCATAAAATGCAGAACAAATCCAATCTAACTAATTATTGCCCCATTAGTCTACTTTCAATCATCATCAAAGTGATGGAAGGGGTCTGTTGGCAGTGCTTTATAAGCTTGAAAAGCATAACCTGCTCACTGATTCTAATTTTAGACTCTGAAGGCCATTCAGCTCCTGATCTCATTACAACCTTGGTCCAAATTTGAACAAAATAGTTGAACGCCAGCAATGAGGTTAAAGTGATTGCCCTTGACATCAATACAGCATTTGGTAATTATGGAATCAAGAAGATCAAGCAAAATTGGTAGTCAATGAGAATCAAGGTAGAAGTTCTCCTTTGGGTGGAGTCATACTTAACGGAAACAAAGTGGCTGTGCTTGTTGGAGATTAATCGTGTCATTCCAGGATTTAACTGCTGGAGTTCCTCAGGGTAGTGACCTAGAACCCACCACTTTCAGCTGTGTCATCAATGGCCTTCCCTCCATCATAAGGTATGAAATGGGGATGCTCACAGAAGATTGAACAATGTTCAGCACAATTTGCAATGCTTCTGATACTGAAGTATCAATGTCCATATGCAGCAAGACCTGGATAAAATTTAGGCCTAGGCAGCTACATGACATGTAATATTCATGCCTTACTAGTGTCAAACAATGACCACCTCCATCAAGAGAGAATCTAACCCAAATTATCATTGACAATTAATGGCATTAACATTGCTGAATCTTCTATCACCAATATTCTTTGGTTACAGTTGACCAGAAACTGAAGTAGACCAGCTACATAAATACTGTGGCGACAAAATAAGTTTGAAGACTAGGACCTGAGATGAGAACCTCATCTTGTCTCCCCAACCCATCAATCATCTACAAGGCATAAGTCAAGAGTATAGTTGAATGCTCCCCACCTTCCTGGATTAGTGCAACTCCAACAACACTCACGAAGTGCAACACCATTCAGAACAAAGCAGTTTACTTGAATGGTACCTCATCTACCTTTAACATTCACTTCTTTTATCACCAATGTTCAGTAACAGCACTGTGTACTATATACAGGATGCACTCCAGCAACTCACCACTTCTTCTCAACAGCAACTTATCAAAGGCAGCAGATGCCTTGGAATACCCCACCTTCAAGTTCCTCTCCACAAGCACATCCCATGAAGACTCAGAATGTGCCAGACAACGATTGTCTCCAATAAGAGACAATCTAATCACTGCCCCTTAATATTCAATGGTGTTACCATCACTGAATCCCCCACTATCAACATTCCTGGGGTCACCATGGACCAGAAACTTAACTGGACATGCCACATAAACAGGTGTCTATGACAGCAGGTCAAAAGTTAGGATTACTGTGGCGGGAAAGTCACCTTCTGACTCCCCAAAGCCTGTCCACCATCTGCAAGGCACAAGTCAGGTGATGGAATACTCCCCACTTGCCTGAATGGTCCAACACTCAAGAAGCTTGACACCATGCAAAACAAAGCATCCTACTTGATTGGCACTACATCCATGCATTCCACTCCCTGCACCACTGATGCTCAGCAGCAGCAGAGTACAAAATGCACTGCAGAAATTCACCAAACAGCCTTGGACAGCGCCTTTCAAACCCATGACCACTTCCATCTAGAAGGACAAGGGCAACAGATGAAGATCACCAACAGTAAGTTCCCTTCAAAGCCTCTAACCATCCTGACTTGGAAATATATCACCGTCTGTTCACTGTCGCTGGGTCAAAATCCTGGAATTCCTTCCCTAAGGCATTGTGGTCATGCTACAGCATATGGACTGCAGCAATTTAAGAAGGCAGCTTACCACCACCTTCTCAAGAGCAGCTAGGGATAGGCAGTAAGTGCTGGCCAGCCAGCGATTCCAATATGACATGACTGAAAATAAAAAAAAACTGCTTTTCCTTAATTGTCTTTGGGTCAAAATCCTACACCTTCCTTACTAACAACACTTTAGGTATCCTTACATCTCGGGACTGCTATGATTCAAGAAGACAGTTCATCACCATCTTTCCAAGGGCAATTAGAAATGGACAATATATGTTTGCCTAGTCAATGATGCCCACATCCCATTAGTAAGTAAAAAAAAAAGCTTTGTAGAAACATTGGATTGCAAGACCGTTTTGAAGTTATCTTCCAGTCATGCAGCAGCATGGTGGCTTGGTGGTTAGCACTGCTGCCTTACAGCACGAGGGACCTAGGTTCAATTCCAACCTCGGATGACTGTCTGTGTGGAGTTTGCACATTCACCCCATGTCTGTGTGGGTTTCCTCCGGGTGCTCCGGTTTCCTCCCACAGTCCAAAGATGTGCTTGCCAGGTGAATTGGCCATGTTAAATTGCTCATAGTGTTAGTCAGGGGTAAATATAAGGTAGGGGAATGGGTCTGGGCAGATTACTCTTCAGATGGCTGATGTGGACTTCTTGGGCCGAAGGGCCTGTTTCCATACTGTAAAGAATCTGATCTTAAAAAAAAATCATTAGCTGTGAGTATATCAACTCTAAGGTTTTAAAACCTTAAATCTATTTGCAAACCTCTGCTGAATTTGTTTTATTAACATTGAAAATATCTTGTAATGTGGTAACCCGATCACCACAAGTGTGGCAAGCACCAAAATCCTATTCATGATATTGACTTAGAGTTACCCAACAAGTCCCTGGTCCCTTTCGCTGGTCTCCCTCCAGTCCTCTCCACCTTAAACTGCCATCTGCTAATTCTTTATCTTTCCATCACAGCCATCTTACCCTCTGTATTTTTCTTTGTCTTTTTTTTCACAATTTCATTTTCCACCCCTCATCTGCCACAGAGTTTGACATCTAGCATAATGGCTCACCTTCAGCGGTTTCCCATCACTAAGCCAAAATCAAGGCATTCCCTAAATAGGAGCCATTATGGGTCAGGAAACACAAAGGTGAGAGATGAATGTTGCTTGGTGGAACTTAAGATAGGAACAGCAGAATTTTGAAGGGCCTTAAGCTGACGCGAGGTGGATCAGCAAGAAGAGTGTTGAAATAGAGAGTGTGGTGCTGGACAAGCACATCAGGTCAGGCAGCATCTGCGGAGTAGGAGAATCGATGTTTTGGGATAAAGCCCTTCTTGCCCGAAACATCGATTCTCCTGCTCCTTGGATGCTGCCTGACCGGTTGTGCTTTTCTAGCACCACACTCTCGACTCTGATCTCCAGCATCTGCAGTCCTCATTTTCTCATAGAGTGTTGGGATAGTCAAGTCTTGGGGTCGCAAAGGCATGATGGTATTCAATAATAACTGAGCTGAGGCATTGATGAAGTTCTTCATGGAAATAGAAATGATCTTGATGACAGAACCAGAAGTCACCCGAACAGTTAGCCGGAGGAAATTTCTGCAAATCCCATTTTTGATTGTGGTTTAGCAGCCTGTCAGTGATGGACTTGAAAGATGATGGAGCAGTTGAGAGAGGCAGAGGTGAAGGAGAGCTGAAGGCTATCAGCAAATACATGGACTTTGGTGCTGTGTCTTCAGTTTAATTCATTGAAGGACAGTATATAGATGAGATAAAGGAAGGCTGAAGAAGTCAAATTAAGATTCTTAAGGAACACCAGAGGTAGTGGAGCTATTGCAGTAAGAAATACCATTGCAGGTAGTTCTCTGGCTAATACTAGATAGATTGGAATAGATCCAGGTGAGTGGAGGCTCCATGCAGCTACATGACAGTATGAGGCTCTGGAGAAGGTTGCTATGGTGAGCCATATCAACGACTGCAGAAAGCAGCAGAAAATCAAGGTGGGATAGATTACCACAGTCACATAAGATGTCACTTATGAATTTGTTAACATAAAGTTTTGTACTGTGGCAGAAATGGAGACCTTATTGTTTGAATTCAAACATGAAGGTCTGGGAAAAATGGACACCGCATTTAGGAGATAACAAAATTAACAAAGACTTTGGAGAGGACAAGGATGAAAGGTCAAGAATCTCTTTTAAGTACAGCGATTGTGATAGAAGGTGTGAAGATGAATGAAAAAATTGCTAACAACATTGATGAAGCATTGGACACGTCTAATGGGCAAGATGAGCTCCAGAGGGCGGAGGTAGATGGGAAAGAAACTGGAGAAAGATGTGGGGATTCAAGGTTTTACAGTGATCTAGAAGGATCTGTATGCAGTGAAGCACCTAGCATATGTGAGGAGGAGCAGGGACTGGATTCAGGAACAGTCAGTGTGAGAGTTTACCAGATGCTAAAGTCTTTTCACAGCTCTGCTAGGGATTTCAGAGGCACTGCTAAAAATAGCAAATTATTCCTGCTCTACAGAAATAGATCAAGGGCTTTTGACACTATGCTGACTTTGTAGAGCAGTCCATTTCTGGGCCAGTGTGGCATCAACTTGCAGGACACAAACATTCTGCTGTCTAACTGTCAGCACAGACATGATTGGCTGATGGACCTTTTTCTATGCTGTAGATCTCTATGCAGTTAGAGACCAAAAACTGCAGATGTTGGAATCCAAGGTAGACGAGTGGGAGGCTGGAAGAACATAGCAGGCCAAGCAGCATCAATAGGCAGGGAAATCAATGGTTCGGATGTAACCTTCTTCAGGCTCCTTTTGAACAAGTAGCTTCCTTGACTCAAGGAACATAATTTTCCTGCACCTTACTTCCAATTTACAAGTATTTGCCCCAACAAATTCACATTCAAATGAATGCCTTTTCTCATGCAGTTATTGCAATCACAGAATTCCTTCAGTGCTGCAAGGTAAAATCCTGGAATTCATTCCATAACAGCAAAGTACATAAAATGTACAGACTGCAATAGTTCAAGAAGGCAGCTCACCACCACCTTCTCAAGGGCAACTAGGGCCAGGCAATAAATGCTGGCCAGCTAGTGATGCCCATGTTCCATGAGTTAATTAAACAAAAACAGAACTGTTATGCCATTCGGCCTATCATGCCGAAAACTGCTCTTCAAATGAGTACCATTTCCTAGTACAAATTAATATAAGTTTTGAATCATCACTCATTTACAAGCTGGACTAATGGTACTATTGCCCAATAATCTCAAGTAGGATCCATAAACTGTACAAGCTCTTCATGTGACTTAATCACAGGTAAGGAATCAATTTTTATGCGGAATTTTTCATCTCAAATTTCTGTGATAGAATCCACAGCTAGGCAGCATAACTTGGACAGCATGTTGTAGACACACATAGTATCCTGTTAAATTTGGGTAATGCATCATTGTCACTTTAAATTAAGGAGACAGAGAATGAGCTATTTGCCTTTTTTTCCAATATTGTATGTAATAAGGTAAAAGACAATTACTCTAAAGTATGGGAAATTTTCAAAAAGTAATAGTTTCAATAATTAACTAAAGTTTTTATGACTTCAGTTAATAATGCCCTTTTTTTAGGGAGGGTGGAGGGGGAGCTTATTTTTAATCAAACACCAATCTTCTACAATTAGTACCACCTTTATAATGCATGATGGAAAAGTGAATGTAAAGAATATATGACACTTAAACACTGGTAAGTTGAGAAGGAGGAGACAGGAGGACACTTACGAATCTATTAGTTAAATTAAGAGTGGACATAAACATAAAAACAGGACAAGGCACGTTAAATATAACAGGAACAGGGCAGGTATAGGTAATGGTTTAACTTTATTAACAAAGCAAAATTGTGATTTTTACTTAAGAGTTACTGTGTTCACAACATTTTCAATACTATAGGTCAAATCTAAAGTTATTAAATTAGTCAGGAGAAAGTGATGTATCTCTGAACGTGCCAGTAATCTCAAGATGAACAAGAGACAAACTGACTTCCGGCTGAAATGCATCTTTCTCTTGCAAACAGTGGATACATTCTGCTTTTATATGGTAAATATGATCAATGATAGACAGATTTCCTGCTTGTAAATCAGCCTGATTTAGAGAATTAGGGGTGAATGACCCGCTGTCTGATCCTGGGATTGAAGGGTAGGGATACAATTCTAGCCAATGCAGAGGATGGTAATAAAAAGAGAAAATGCTGGAGAAACTGGGCAGGCTTAACAGCATCTATGGAGAGAGAAAAACAGAATTAAAGTTTTGAGAGTGATATGAATTCTTCAGAGCTGAATGGGGAAAGGAATGACGATCACCAAGGTGTTTAACTGTTTGGAGGGGTGGGGAGGTTATGGTGTTCAGGGAGAGAGGGTTGATGAACTGGGAAGTTATATTCCTGCTTCTCCTCGTCCATCAGGAGAGCATGTACAGCTGTCCTTACCTTGTTACACCGGCATGTTTTCTGATGCCATGGAGAGTGGGTTGGCTGCTCACCCAATGTTCCAAATAATTAGCAGTTATAGATTGAAATTGGTTTCCTGACACATTTTTTGGAAAAAACACACTCGACCCAGTACACTTAATCCCATGTTTTCCTATGTTAAACACTTCTATTGTCTTTCATGTATATATTGTACTCTTGTGAATTTCATGTATATTACATTCTTCTCCACAGACCTTCAATCAAATTAAAAGTTTCATTTTGAAAATTTCATGGATCTAGTATTGGAATTACAAAGTTTTCATAAAATGTGATTTCAAAGTGATTAGCAGTGAAACTTCAATACCTGGGTTACAACTGACAGAACGGTACTTATTTTCCTCATTTCCTACTTTCCAATCTCATGCAGAGAGAATTGGTAATTTTAGAAAAGAATCAAAAAAGATAATTGGTGCTTTTCAGTGATTGATAAACAATAGGATTGTTAAGAGGCCTAGCAAAATGTTTTCTATGCACTTTATGATAGTCAATAGTTTAATTAAATAACAGAAGATATAGTTTGGAGTGCTCATCACATTCATCAGTCCCTTTTATTTTAACCAGTGCAAAACCAAGAGTACTCAATATGTTGTTAGTGACAATTCCATTGTATGATAAATTTATGTTGACTGCAGCTTTGAGTCTATCAATTCAGCTTTAAATAAATCAATAACGCACTAAAATCGATTTTCACTGACCATGCATTATTTGAGGATGTTAAAGGCTACATAATATATGCTCTGTTGACATACAACACGACATTATTAATCTACTGAAGAGCACATGCTTTAATATCTAATTATTTGATTTACATATTATTATATGTTCTTTACTTGCATGGCACATTTTAGAATTCAGAATTTTTTCAACATGATTTCATCAAGTCACAACGGTGAATTTTCTTGGAATGCCCTGCAGCAGTTCATGAAGAGAGCTTGGCTAAAGATTGTAATGTCCCCTTGTGTATTTTGCTGCACCAGCTAATTTTAAACTGTTGCAACAGCATTAAAATGTCACCTTCAAAAAATGATTCCAATTTACATCAGTGCTGAAAGTGAATAGGGTTTTGTGCATAATATAGATTTTTCCTTTTTCACTTTTATGGTCTTTATCCCACATAAAGCAAGTCACTGCAAAACTGGTTTACACACTTATTTTTTCTAGCAAATCTTAAAGAAAAGCATTGTCTTGGAAGGGCAAAAGAACAATTTGAAGTGTACAGTGGCCTAGTCAAGATTGACTTGCAATGTTTAATTTAATGGGATCTCCTTAAGAATGGATACATGAATCAGAATTAGGCTCCTCAAACTTACAATTTGACAACACTACTGCAACTTGCATTTTGTAGAAAAGAACAGCCAAGCCAACACTATTACAGACAAGTTAAGAAAAACAAATTAAATAGAAATTACTAATATTATTTTCATCCCAAGTCGGTTCAGAGATTGCTGCTCCTTATAGTGTGGTGTTGGCTGTGGTTTGCTCTCAGATTATAATTTGAGTGCAATGGGAAAAATGAGTGGACTAAAATGAATTGATCTTTTATGGATTTGACAAGTAATTTACAGAACATTGGTCCAATTTTGGCAAGTCACAAAATGCAAGTAAATCTATACTACAATGAACTCTTAACATGTCAATTTACTTCTATCTCAGTCCTTTTAAACTGATTGATGCAGTCAATGCTGCAATGTTACAGTTTGAATGTGGGCAATAAGAAATGGTAGCGAAATGGTACCTTTCAAGGAGAAACAAAGATATTACCACATCAGTTTATGATAGTTGCTGACTGGGTTGACATGCTCACAAGAGTTTAGGACTCAACCAGAAAACCAGTTAAAAACCGAATTTAGACTCTCAAGTTATTCAAATATGGAGACAGCGACACAGTAGTTAGACTGGTGGCCAGAGACCATGGGATGAGTTCAAATTTCACCATAACAGCCTGTGAAATTTAGATTGAACACATTAACTTTTCATTTAGATTTTTTTTAGATTCCCTACAGTGTGGAAACATGCCTTTCGGTCCAACCAGTCCACACTGACCCTCTGAAGAGTAACCCACCCAGACCCATTTCCTTCTGACTAGCGCACCTAACACTCTGAGCAATTTAGCATGGCCAAATTCACCTGACCTGCACATCTTTGGATTGTGGGAGGAAACCGGAGCACCCGGAGGAAACCCATGCAGACACAGGGAGAATGTGCAAACTCCACACAGTCGCCCGAGGCTGGACTTGAACCTGGGATCCTGGTGTTGTGAGGCAGCAGTGCTAACCACTGAGCCACCATGCCGCCCCAATTTTTATCAAATTTAATTTCAAAATGGTGTCATGAAATTACCACTGACTGTTGTGAAAATCCATCTGGCTCCTTCATGTCCTTGAGTGAAAGAAATCTGTCACCCTCACCTGGTCTGGTCTACATGCAACTTCAGAGCCAGGGTGGTTTGCTTGACTCTAAATTGCACTCTGACCTTGCTTAGAAAGTCACTGAGTTGTACCAAACTGCTGCGGTAAAGTCCAAAAGGAATAAAATTGAATAATACACTTGGTATTGTGTTGGGCATGGGAAACAACAACAGCACACACAGCCCTGTCAACACTGTAAAGGCTTCCTGACTAAATTCTGGAGGCTTGTGCCAAAATTGGCAGCAATTTTTCCTCTTGGGATCCTCATTACTGACCATTCTCAAGATACCAGGTCATACAGGGGCAAAAAAACCCTCTTAATTATTAGCGCTGTCAGCTGATGAATTTTTAATCTTCCATACTGACCAATATTTGGAGCAAGCACTGAAGATGGCAAGGCACAGTATGTGCTTTGGGTTGAGACTTCAACGTCCATTGTAAGAGTGGCTTAGTAGGATCACTACTGGCCAATTGAGATGAGACCTCAAAGATATATCTGCCAAATTTATCCTGCAGAAGACGGTGAAGGAACCAACAAGGGGAATAAGGTTATTAGACCATATCCTTATCAAACTAACTGCCATAGATGCATCTATCCAAGACAGTATAGGGAGGCGTTACCCTTCATATTAGATGGAAGGGCTGTCCTCAGACTGAATATACCCTCCATCAGGTTGTGAGGCTGGTACTATCATGTTAGATGGGATTAATTCAGAATATATATGTTGAGTCAGAACATGCCTGTGGCCAACAGCAGCAGAATTGTATTTAACTACAACAGGATCCTCATGGCCCAGCATTTGTTCTACCATTACGTTGAGGACAAGGATCCACCTCTGGTTCAATGAAGAGTACAGGAGGGCATACTGAGTGCAGGACTGGGCATAACTAAAAATTAAGTGAAGTTGCAATACCAGCAGTGTCAAACAGTGGATGTAGCATGCAATAGATAGGCCTAAATGGATGGATCAGATCTACAGTTCTGTTACATCCAGTACCGAATAGTGGTGGGCAATTAATAACTTACAGAAGGAAGTGACACCTTCAATATCCCTATTGTCGATGCTGTGGGAGCCCATCACATCAGTGCAAAAGACAAGGCTCAAACATTTGCAATCATCTTCAGCCAGATAGCTGTAGGAGTACATCAGGGTAGTTTTTTTAGGCTGAACTATTGTCAGCAACATCAATGGCCTTTCCTGCAACAGTGATCAGAGTTGGCAATGTACACCGATGACTGCACAATGTTCACGACAATTCACAACACCTCAGAAACTGAAGCAGCCCTTTTTGTTATGCAGTAAGATCTGGACAACAGCCATGCCACACAATGTTAGGCATTGACCATACTGAACAGCACAGAATCTAACCCTCTCCTATTTACATTCAATGTCATGACCAACATTGAATCCCCCACCATAACATGCTAGGTATTACTATTGAGCAGACACTAAACTGGACTAGTCATTTAAATACTGCGCTCACATGCTGGGAATTCTGCTGAGAGTAATTCACCTCTGTCTTGCCTGAATGAGTGTGCTTCCAACCGTATCCAAGAGATCAGATGCTCAGGACCTCATCCACCAACCTAAACTTTAATTTCCTTTGCAACCAATGCACACAGTGTGTCATGTGAACGAGTTGTGCTGCAGGAATTCATCAAGGTTCCTTCAACAGCACTTGCAACTTCCAACAAATAGAAAAACAAGAGCAGCAGGCATATGGCTGTAAAAACTGAATAAGTATAATGACAATATAGGATCATAGAATATTTACAGCACTAGGGGCCATTCAGCCTGTCCTGTCCATGCTGGGTATCCTAGTCAGGTAACTTGGTACCAGGTAGGAAATGTTTGAAACTTGATCTGTAAGCATGGTAAATAATTTTGGATTTCAGAATGTATCATTGTTTTCTAAGGGTGCAACATTAGCTGAAGTTGTAGCAAGATTGCAGTATGTTATGCAACTGAGCTACCAGACATTTAGAATCTTTCAGTCATTCCAGCGCATCACTTGGCATCAAGAGGTTTTCCAGCTAATCCCTGGATAACTGGTGCAACACATTTGAATGTCTGAGAGCTCCAGGACAAGGCAGGTCGTGCAATATTTATTACTGTAGTGACAAAGAACTGCCAAATACACCAACTTAGATTAACCCTCTGAGTACAGTATGACTTACCCTTGATTTCTCTTCTAGTCTTGTCATCATTACTATAGTGACGGTTCTTTGCTCCCATACCATTCGCCAGAAGTCACTGAGTGTTTCTGGAAGTGGGCCCTGCGTAGCAATGTAGGCATTCTGTTTCCTGTATCCATCAATGTAATTGGCGTTCAGGTAGTCGCTGCCTGGCACCCCTTTGAGAGTAGAAACACTCATTAAAATAGTTTTGGAACACCTAGTAAAATCTTTAACTGTGGAAAAAAAATGGCAATTCCCTTCCAAGGAACATTACACATCATGCAAAGAACATAACACATTTTGATTCAAATCTTTTTCTTATTTTCTAGACTCCATTCAAAAATGCAGGGACACACAGCGTGACAGTTTCTTCATATAATCATTGCTCCTTCTGTTTACCATCAGTGATGACTGTTGGCAGGCTATTCAGCAGCTGGATCATCATGGCAAAATGTAATCCTTTTCTCAACCATGTCTAAAAGATATATGCTTTTCCATACAGATCAATAATAAACGTCTCTTAGAACCCTATGGAGATTTCTCATTCTTATTCCAGGCTAAGCTATGTGTTATCAGCCCAAATGTACGAACCCTGAAAAAAACAGCAAACCTGAGACTTCACAGCATGTATCACAACCAATACGCAGTGCACTTACTTGTATTGCTCTTGGATAAACATTCTGACTAATGTGGATATCACATTGTTGTGTTTTTTATAATCGTCACTGCCTTTTGATAACACTCCAACAGTTCCCTGTTTCTCTGACATTAAGGTAGAGATGTAAGTACAAGAAGAAATAAAATGAAGCACAGTACCATCCGTAATAAATTAGTGTAGCAGTGCAAGTCTCAGCATGTATTGCTTTATAATGACTGGTTGGAGTCACACCCACAACAAAGGAATATGGTTGTGGTTGCAGGACACCAGTTGCTTCAGTTCAAGGTCATCACTGCAGGACTTATTTAGGGTAGTTCTGGATCAGTGGTGCTGGAAGAGCACAGCAATTCAGGCAGCATCCGATGAGCAGCAAAATCGACGTTTCGGGCAAAAGCCCTTCATCAGGAATAAAGGCAGAGCCTGAAGCGTGGAGAGATAAGCTAGAGGAGGGTGGGGGTGGGGAGAAAGTAGCATAGAGTACAATAGGTGAGTGGGGGAGGAGATGAAGGTGATAGGTCAGGGAGGAGAGGGTGGAGTGGATAGGTGGAAAAGGAGCTAGGCAGGTTGGACAAGTCCGGACAGGTCTGGGGACAGTGCGGGCTGGAAGTTTGAAACTAGGATGAGGTGGGGGAAGGGGAAATGAAGAAGCTGTTGAAGTCCACATTAATGCCCTGGGGTTGAAGTGTTCCGAGGCGGAAGATGAGGCGTTCTTCCTCCAGGCGTCTGGTGGTGAGGGAGCGGCGGTGAAGGAGGCCCAGGACCTCCATGTCCTCGGCAGAGTGGGAGGGGGAGTTGAAATGTTGGGCCACGGGGCGGTT
>NC_057720.1:27404167-27611138 GCF_004010195.1 Chiloscyllium plagiosum | reverse complement strand
TGATCGTTCGTCCTCAGTGAGTGGGAGGTCTGGAGGGATGGTGAAAACCCGGCAGGGCTGGGAGCTGGGATCTGGTGTGGGTGTGGAGCTGGGAGTGGGGTCGGAGCCAGTACCTGGAGTGGGTGTGATGGTGGGGGGAATGGGGGTGGAGGCATGAGCAGGGGTAGTGTTCCCCTCGAGGTTCTGGGGGGTGGGGATAGTGACAGTGGGGTCTGTGGGGGGGTAGTGTCCTGTGCCCGAACATCTTCAGCTGCAACAGCAGTGACCCTCCCTCAACCCTAAAGTCAGAATTGGGGAAGTTCACCAATTATTGCACAATGCTCAGACTCATTCCTGACTCCCCTGATACCCAAGCAGTCTGTGTGCATATGAAGCAAGGTCTGGATAACATTCCATTTTGGGCTGGTGAAATGGTAAGTGTGTTTGTGCACACAAGTTCCAGGCATTGACCACCTCCAACAGAAGATAATTCAACCATTTCACTCTTACTTTAAATAGCTGTATTTCCCAATATCAATATCCTGAGGGCTACCACTGATCAGAAGCTAAGCACGTCAGCCATATAAAACTGTGGTTACAATAGCAACTCAGAGGTGCGGAAGTCTGCAGTGAATAACTCAGCTCCTGACTCCCCATAGCTTGTCCACCATCTATAAGGTAAAGTCAAGAGTGTGATGGAATTCTCTCCATTTTGCCTGGATGAATGAGGCTCCAACAATATTCAAGAAGCTTGACACTGTCAGGAGAAAGCAGGTGCTTCATTGACACTGCATCTATTAACCTAAACATTCAATCATTTCACAGCCAATGAACAGTGTGTTAGACATTCAGGAAAAACAACAGCATATTGCAAACCTCCTGTGACAAGAACCTACTAAATCTATGGCCTCTATCACTTCAAAGGACAAAGGCAGCAGAAGCATGAGAACACCACCAATGGCAAGTTCCCTTCCAAACCACACATCATTCTGATTTGGAGCGATATGATTGTTTCTTCAATTTTCCTGGAACTTGCTAGTTAACGGTACTGAGAGTGTTTGTACACGACAAAAACAGCAGCAGTTTAAGAAAGTAGCTCACGACTACCTTTTCAAGGACCATCAGGGTTGGATAATAAATGGTTGTGCAGCCAGTGACATTCATATCCCATGAAAGAGTCAATAAAAGGGACAGGAACATCAAACTATAATACACAATCGATTACACTATTGTTAAAATGTAGCATGGCATTTCATTAATGTTATAATTGCTGTGTTCATAAATTAAGGCATGAGATAACTACAGACATGATTAAGAGTTATCACCACTGGTCAGATCTATTTCTGGGATTTTTAACACATTACAAGCTACAAAGAACCACTCCACACCTACATTCTGCCACTAGGTAATTTCCTAGTTACACTGTTTATACACGCACATTGGAATGGGAACAAATTGTAATTATCACTGTCCTACGAATGTCATTTGCATTATCAATCCAAGTTCAAATTTTGCACAGGTCTTGCTGCGTATATAAATGGACAGTTCAATGAACCCTTTTCATTCCAGCATTTTTTAAGACCAATAAATTAAGATATTCAAAGATTCAAATATATAATATTGCTCATATCCTGTGACATATTTTGCTGGGTTGTTTGCGGCAGTGTCCTGGAAATTAACCTTCAATTCTGTGACCTGCTACAACTGTTTCAGGAAAAAGTTTGCACATTATCTTTCCAACTGCACAGGTCCAAAATACTAAGCTACTTAGCTTCACTTTCTTTTTAATACATTCATAGATTTGGGCATCACTGGCTTGGCCAACATCCCTAATTGGCCTGGAGAAGGTAGTGAGATATTGTCTTGAACTGCTCCAGCCCTTGAGGTGTGGATGCCCACAGCACTGTTACAAAGGGAGTTCCAGGAGTTCGACCCAGTGACAATGGTGGAATGATGATATAGTTTTAAGACAGGAAGGTGACTTGGAAGAACACTTGCAGCTTTTGGCTTCCCATGTATTTGCTGCCCTTGTAGCTCTAGGTAGTAGTTTTTCTTTGTTTAGAAGATCCTTTCAGAGAAGCCTCTGTGAGTTACTGCTGTGCATCTTGCAGATGATGCACATTGCTGCCACTGTGCATTCATGGTAAAAGGAGTTGGGTTGAAGGTAGAAAGGGTGCAAGTCAAGTGAGCTGCTTCGTCCTAAATGGTAACAAATAAAAGCAAAATACTGTGGATGCTGCAAGTTTAAAACAAACAGAGAGAATGCTGGAGAAACTTAGCAAGTCTGGCAGCATTTGTGCAAAGTCTGACTGTATCTGTGGAGAGTCGAAATGTTTTGAGTACAATATGACTCTACTTCAGAATTGAAGAATGTTGGAAAACGTTTCTTTAAATTTCTGACAGTGGTAGAAATGGGGTGAAGGACACACGGTGTAGAGGCACAGTGCAAAAGACAAAGGACTGATAATGGTGGCGAAAGGGAAAAAGAAATGTAAAATGGGTGTAATTTGAGCTGTGAAATGGAGAAAATGAATCCTCTCTACTGAGAGCAAAGTTATCAAGCAAACAAGATAAGACTGTGGGGGGAGAGAAAGAATTTTAAAAAATGGAGAACTGATGCCATATGGTCAGTTTGCAACCTTTTGGAATTCAATATTAAAACCTCAAGACTGAAATGGAATATTTAATATTAAAACCTCGAGACTGTAATTGTGAGGGGAGATACAGATGAGTTAGAAAATTGGGCAGAGAATGGCAGTTACAGTTTAATCTGACTAAGTGTGAGGTATCAGGACACAGCATAAAGTGCATAAGTGGACAATGAGATGTTCTTTCTTGAGCATGTGTTGTGCTTCATTGGAACACTGCAGAAGGCCCAGGACAGAAATGTTAGCCTATGAGAAAGGTGGTTTATTGAAATAGAAAGCAACTGCAAGGTCAGGATAATTCCTACCGACAGAAGAGAGGCGTTCTACAAGGTAGTACCTCAGTCTGTGTTTGGTCTCACCAATGTAAGATACCACATTGTGAAGAGTACCCTGACAGAAGGGAAGCACGCTGCATGCCTTCTTTACCATCTTATCAACTGTCTTGCCATTTTCAGGCAGCTATGCACTTGTGTAGTGATTGTAACGAGGTCAGCAGCTGGACCTCATAGAATATGAGGTCCCTAATTGTGGCTGCTAATTTGGAACAATCAGGGAGCCCAGGCTGACAAGCAAAAAGGGTGTGGCAGTGAAAAAGGGTTATATCCAAAATACTGACTTCTTCACCTCTTGATGCTGCCTGGCTTGCTGTGTTCTTCCAGTCTCCTGCTTGTCTACTAAATATAAAAAAGGTGAGTGTCAGAGATACTGACACTCTGGTACCTGACTCTGAATGAGACAGTTCTAAAGTCAAGAACACTTCATGTGTAATTAAAACGTGACTTGACGGAAGGACACCAGTCTCGATGTCAATGCCCAGCAAAGTCCTCCTTTGCCTCCTCAGTATCCTGGGAATAGATCCAATCAGGCCTTGGGGACCTAACTACGTTAATATTTTTCAAGACATTCCACATCACCTCCCTCTTAAAACTGACATGCCCTAAAATATCAACATTCCCTTCCCTAATCTTACCATCATCAATGACTTTGTCCTTGGTGAGTAGCAATGTGAAGTTGTCATCCATTTCCTCTGCTTCTATGGATTAATTCCCTTGAGTGGACTAAGCCTTTCCCTCATTACCCTGTTGTTTTGAATACATGTATAAAATGCCTTGGGATTCTCCTTAATCCAGTTTGGCAAGGACATTTAATGGCTGCTTTTAGCCTTCCTAATTCTTGATTTAAGTTTTTTCTGCTTCCTTTATATTGCTCAGGGCCTTTTCTCATTTCAGCTTTGTAAACTTTACAAATGTGTCCTTTTTCTCTTTGACTAAACATTCAATATCTCTTGTCATCCAGAGTTCCTGAATCTTGTTATTCTTCATTTTCATCCTCACAGGAACATGCTGGTCCAGAAATCTGAACAAATCTTTAAAAGACACCCACAAGTCAAGTCTAGATTTACCTTCAACAGACGTCCCCAATCCAATTTAGAGTCACAGAGATGTACAGCATGGAAACAGATCCTTCAGTCCAACATGTCTATGGCAAACAGATATCCCAACCTAATCTAGTCCCATTTGCCAGCACCCAACCCATATTCCCCCAAACCCTTCCTAGACATATACCCATCCAAATGCCTTTTAAATGTTGCAATGGTACCAGTCTTCACCACTTCCTCTGGCAGCTCATACCATACACACAACACGCTCTGCAGGAAAAAAATTGCCCCTTAGGTTTCTTTTATATCTTTGCCCTCTCACCCTAAACTTATGCCCTCTAGTTCTGGACTCCCTCACCCCAGGGAAAAGACTTTGCTATTTATCCTATCCATGCCCTTCATGATTTTGTAAACCTCTATAAGATCACCCCTCAGCCTCCAACGCTCCAAGGAAAACAGCCCCAGCCTATTCAACCTCGCCCTATAGCTCAAATCCTCCAACTCTGGTAATATCCTTGTAAATCTTTTCTGAACCCTTTCAAGTTTCACAACATTCTTCCAATAGGAAGGAGACCAGAATTGCATGCAATATTCCAGAAGTGGCCTAATCAATGTCCTGTATAGCCGCAACATGACCTCCCAACTCCTATACTCAATTCGCTGACCAATAAAGGAAAACATACCAAACGCCTTCTTCACTATCCTATCTACCTGTGACTCCACTTTCAAGGAGTTATGAACCTGCACTCCAAGTTCTCTTTGTTCAGCAACAATCCCTTGGACCTTACCATTAAGTGTATGTCCTGCTAATATTTGCTTTCCCAAAATGCAGCACCTCACATTTAGCTAAATTAAACTCCATCTGCACTCCTCAGCCCATTGGCTCATCTGATCAAGATTGTGTTGTAATCTCAGGTAACCTTTTTCGCTGTCCACTACACCTCCAATTTTGGTGTCATCTGCAAACTTACTAACTATACCTCCCATGTTCACATCCAAATCATTTATATAAATGTCGAAAAGTAGTGGACCCAGCACCGATCCTTGTGGCACTCCACCGGTCACAGGCATCCAGTCTGAAAAACAACGCTCCACTACCACTCTCTGTCTTCTACCTTTGATCCAGTTCTGTATTCAAATGGCTAGTTCTCCTTGTATTCCATGAGATCTAACCTTGCCAACCAGTCTTTCATGGGGAACCTTACTGAACGCCTTACTGAAGTCCATATAGACCACGTCCACTGCTCTGCCCTCATCAGTCGTCTTTGTTATATCTTCAAAACACTCAATCAAGTTTGTGAGACATGATTTCCCATGCACAAAGCCATGTTGACTATCCGTAATCAGCAGTTCAGGCAGCATCTGAGGAGCTGCTGTGCTCTTCCAGCACCATTGATCCAGAATCTGGTTTCCAGCATCTGCAGTCATTGTTTTTACCTATCCGTAATCAGTCCCTGCCTTTCCAAATACATGTATTTCCTGTCCCGCAGGGTTCCCTCTAACAACTTGCCCACCACCGATGTCAGGCTCATTGGTCTGTAATTCCCTGGCTTGTCCTTATCGCCTTTCTTAAACAGTGGTGCCAAGTTAGCCAACATCCAGTCTTCTGGCACCTCACTCCATGATACAAATATCTCAGCAAGGGGTCTAGCATTCATTTCCCTAGCTTCTGACAGAGTTCTAGGGTATACTTGATCAGGTCCTGGGGATTTATCCACCTCTATGCATTTCAAGACATCCAGCACTTGCTCCTCTGTAATATGGACATTTTTCAAGATGTCACCATCTATTTCTCTACATCCTATATCTTCCATGTCCTCTTCCACAGTAAACACTGATGCAAAATACTCATTTAGTATCTCCCCTGTCTCCTGCAGCTCCACACAAAGGCCGCGTTGAGAGACCCCAATTCTCTCCCTAGTTACTCTTTTATCCTTAATATATTTGTAAAAATCCTTTGGATTCTCCTTAACCTTACTTGCCAAAGCTATCTCATGTCCCCTTTTTTCAGTTTTCTTCAGTTTCTGCCTCATACTGTTGTAATTATCCTTCCACTAATTTAGCACTTTTATCCGAGGACTAATTTTATCCTTTTCTATAAACATCTTAAAACATAATTCCATATGTTTCATTGTTCTAAAAATGCTTCCCCAGTGAATCTTTGATGACTTGGACAGACTCATTTCCCAATACAAGTTATAGTATCGCCCCTTCCCTCATTGGACTGCGAGTTTCAAGAAGCCCTCCTAACAAATTCTGTCCCACATAAGTTCCTGGTACTAAGGAAGTCCCAGTCAATATTAGGGAAGGTAAAATCATCCATGACAACATCCTTAGTGTTTTGACCTCTTTCCATGATCTTCCAAGATCTACCTACATATGTGTTCCTTTAGCTCCCTCTGGCTATTGAGATGCCAATAGTATTACCCCATCATAGTGACTGCACCTTTCTTCTTCCTAAATGATCTTCCCTCCATCATAAGTTCATAAGTATTGATGTTCGCTGATGATTGTATACAATGTTCACCATTTTTAGAGGCTCCTCAGATAATGAAGAAGTCATGTTCAAATGCAGCAAAATTTGGACAAAACCTAGGCTTGGGACAACAAGTGACAAGAAATATTCATGCCGCTCAAGTTAGAGGCAATGGACATGCCCGATGAGAGAGCATCTAACTATCATCCTTTAACATTCAATGGCATTACTATCACTAAATCCCCATATCAACACCTTGGGGTTACCACTGACCAAAAACGGAACTGGACTACCTATATAAATATTGTGTGTACTCTCGCAGATCAGGAGTTCGGAATCCAGCAACTTAACTCTGGACTCCCGGAAGCCTGTCAACTATCTACAAGGCACAAATTAGGAGTGTAATGGAATCCTTCCCACTTTTCTGGATGAGTGTACCTCCAACAACACTCATGAAGCTTTATACCATCCACCACAAAGCAGCCTGCTAGATTGTGATCACAATCACAAACATTCACTCCCTCCAGCATTGATGCACAGTGGCAGGTATGTCCTATCTACAAAATACATTGCATAAATTCACCAAGGCTCCTTTGAAAGAGCTTTCTAAATCCACAACTATTTAGGAAATCTATATTGCACACCCTTCAAGGCAACATGTCCAACTGTGACATTGTGTCCATAACACCAAATATGGTTTAATCATAGTTTTTATACAGATGAAGCATTCTTTTTGCATTCTTATATTCTAGCCTTTTAGATATAATGGTCAGCATTCCACCAGCCCTTCTATGAATTTCTGTTTCTGCTTATGACATTTTACTGTTCTATATACCTGGACATCAAGCAATTCTAGTGTCTACAGAATCAATTTCAGCCTCATAATTTATTCAAATACTTTATAGCAATCAATTTTAAATTAGATATCGTCATAATAAGTCAGAGATTTGCAGCTATACTTGCCATCGACAGAGGTGAGGATAACCCTTGAATGGTCATATGCAATAACATTGGCATAGCGGTTTTTCGGTTTGTTCACTTCCATGTTGGAATTCTCCCATGTGAACTGTTGACCAGGATCAATTGACTAAATGTGAATAAAAGAAAGAAGAAAATTAAATAAAAGGTGACACAGAGGATAACAGGAAAAAAGCTAGAATTCAAAAGGATTCAGGTGCAAGCAACTGCCAACAAGAATTGCAATAGAGTTTTATGCTGAGATCCACCATCTATTCCTTCAATGAAGGCACAGTCAAAGTAAAAATGGACTCTTCACAGTTTATAAAATCCAAAAATGTTGAAAATACTACACTCACTATGCAGTATCCGTGGAGAAAATAAAACAGTTTTAATATTTTCAGTCAATCTGAACATCTCTGATTACAGACTGTTAACCTGAAATGTAAACAGCTCTCCGGCTGGCAGCATTTTCAGTTTTCATTTCAGATTTTCAGCAGCTACGTCATTTTGTTGCTGTCTTTTCTGATTTTATTTCCAACAATAATTTGTATAGTTCCCTTTTTATTTGATTAATATTGCATGAATGTCATGGGCTCTTTCCTTTGTTATTTCACTGTCACAAATGGAACTCAACCCCATCTTACCAAAATGAATAAAATTAAATTACAGTCCCTCACTAGCCATAACAGCTTTCGTACAAACAAGCCAATAGCATCTATCATAACGATGATAAAGTTCAAATCACATCAACTGTGTAATATACTTAATTAACTTAAACATGAATTAAAATATTGACTGGCACATTTAAAATTGAGCGATGGCCTTGATGAATGGAGCATTTTCACTTTTTGATCAGGTAAATGGTCAAGTCAAACACAGCTTTATATAGATAAAACATCTTTCTTTCATCCAACCACAACCAAAAATTGAAAAAGCATGTCATATTGTACAAATGCAACAAAGCAAATTGTTTATTCCTTCAAGAGCCAAATCTCACACAGCACCACCTTGATTAGCCACTCATTAATCTTCCAGGATAATTCTTCACATTTTGACAAAACGAGTCTCAGCCTATAATTCTTTAGAGATTTTTGACTAGATAATGTCCTGTAAATAGACCATTACTCACTACAAACTATAATCTAACATACTCACCCCACTATTAATTTTATTGATATTTTCCAAACAATGTGTTCAGGTATTATGTATTTATTGTATCCAGATGGAGATTATAAACCAGGGACTAGCTTCTGGTCAGATATTCAGCAGCAGGCTTAAAGAAGGTTTGTTGCTTGGACATACATGATATGCAATCAATATCTTTGTTGGAAAAAGTTGTCCAGTGCATAAAGTGTGGATGCCAGTTTTCTACACTTTACTGCCTAGCTATCCAAATTCGAACAATATCCCTGTAATAAGGAGCATGCTTGAGGGTGAATAGAAAACTCTCAATGTTGTATTCCAGCTTATTTTATACATCATACGTCTTTATGTTTGTCAATTTGAAGGGAGTAAAACAGCTACTTGATTAAACTATGTCAAAAACCATGAAATACCCATCAGATACATTAATATGTAAATTCATAAGCAAATGTTAGTAATGACAATCCATACGTTTGTAACAGCTACTTAACATTCTGTAAAAGATACAAACCAAGTCGTGCCACTGCTGAATTTCAATGTGAATTGCACCTGGCATAAGCAGCAATATGGATATTTTTTAAAATACATTCATGTGATCGGCATTATTGGATAGGCCAACATTTATTGCCCTCATCACTAAATTCCTCAGATGGGGTAGCTGAGAACTGTTTTCGTGAAGTACTGCATTCCATGGTGTCACAACTCAGAATACACAAACATGCTTTTTATCATTAATGACAAATTTGTTGAATTCAAACAGTTTTTAATCAATGGCAAGAAGGAATTATGAATTGCTAACGTACACCTCTACAACTTAAACTCCACCCATTTTAAAATTATGACACAAACAGACAGGTGAAGAGACAAGATGAAAATATTAGAGATGAGGAAGGAACAAGAAATTATGTGAAATACAGTTCTGGCACCAGTTCCAGATTATAGGTGATGAGTTGTTTTCTTTTGGATCTTTTTGATTCTGTTTGACCTTTTGTGATGAGGATATAAGATTTTGGATACCTCAGTTCTCAATCTTACACTTACTGATTGAAGAGTTGCCCTTTCAGCGTCTCTGATGGTGGTTTTCCGCCTTTTATTTCCAGCAAAGGTGGTTGCTGAGAGAGCCATTTATAGTAAGGTGGTGCACGGGAATGACCATCAGAAGATTCTCTGTTACTTCGCCACACAGGATGGAAAGAGAGATTTAGGTGCTTTCTCCTTCACAGGCTGGGTGTTTCTGCTGTAATGTCCAAACACAAACCCAGAGCCACTTGCCCAAGAGCCATTCAATAAATTGTTACTATGCTGTCTACTCCTGAACACACAGATACTCCTGATTGAAAAACCACACAAACGTCGGTCTCTGGGCAAAACTGCCCTGAGCATATACTCTTGGAAGAGACATGTTTGCACTCTCTCCCACTGCTTGAATAAGGCAACTTACAATGACATCCAGTAAAATGTTTATTTTGAAACAATAACGTATTCTTCCACAGTTTGTTAAGTTTAAAACAGTAGTTTGACCCAATTTTTAGTCACAATCCAAAAAAATTAAGTTACAATAGGGGTGAGGAGTAGGTACACCAACAGTACTGTTTAGGAAGGCATTTCCAGGATTAATCTCAAGTCAAGGTGATATTTGGCTTGCGGAGGAACCAATAGATGGTGGTGATCCCATACATCTGTCCTTCACTGTGGGAGAGGTTGCAGGTTTGGAAGGTGCTATTGAAGGAGCCCTGTGTTGCGATCTTAAAGATGAATCACATTGTTCTCACTTTATATTGTTGGTGAAGAGAATGAATGTTTAAGTTTATGGTTAGGATATCAATGAAAGGGTTGTTTTGTCCTGGATGGTGTTGCTGGAGCTATATTTATCCAAGAGTAGTGAAGATATATTCCATAGTATTCTATCATATTCCTGACTTGCATCTTACACATGGTGGACAGGCTTTACAAAGGCTGGAAATGAGGCATTTGTCTCTAACCTGATTTTACAGCCACAGCATGTGTATGGCTGGTTCAGTTCAACTTTTCATCAATGGTAACCTCGAGGATGTGATAGTTGGTATTCAGCAATGGTAATGACATTGAATATCAAGGGGTAATTGTTAGATTCTGTCTTACTGGAGATGGACATTGCCTGGCATTATGTGGCACTAATGTTGCTTGCCCCTTTTCTTGTCAAGCCTGGAATGCTGTCTAGGTCTTGTTGCAAACAGGCACAAACTGCTTCAGTATCTGAGTAATCATGATTTGTGCAGAGATTTATACAAATTCCACTTCTGTCCTGATGATGGAAGGAAGGCCATTGATGAAAAAGCTGAAGGTGGTTGGGTTCAGGAAACTACGCTGTGGAACTCCTGCAGTGATGTCTTGGGTTTAAGGTGATTGACCTGCAACAACTGCAATCCCACTGACTCAGTTTTTCTAGGGTTCTCTGAAGTCAGACTCAGTTAATTGCTGCTTTCATGTCTAGTGCAGTCATTTTCACTTCTGGAGTCCAGCTTTCTTCTCCAAATTTGCAGGGTTTGATGAGCAATGCTTCTTCATTACAATGATGATGATCCATCACATTGCTGATGTTCAAAGATGTAATTATGGTGTAGTGATTGGCCAGGTTTGATTTATCCTTCATTTTGTTTGCAGAAAAAGCTGGGCAATTGTCCACATTGTTGGATAGAAGCTAGCAATGTAACTGCATTAGAACAGATTAGGTACGGGTACAGTTAAGTCTAGAACATAAGTCTTCAGTCCTACTGCCACATTATAGCAGGGGCCCATAGCCTTTTGCAGTATCGTGTCTTCAGCTGTTTTTTTGACATCATATGAAGTGATAGCCCAGACTATGAGTATCTCTCAGTTGGCTTTTAATAGTTAAATTTAAAACTAAATTTAGAATGATAATTTGAAAATCTGACAGCGAGGAAAGAAAATTCAATGAATGTCAAATAAAGTCACCTATCAAACATATATCAATACAACATCCGTAATTCTCTTATAATCGAAGTGACAGGTACACAATTATTCTCAGGTGATCAATGTCACAATAAACTACACTCTAACTTCAAATCAACCTGGTTTGTTACTTATGCTAAAAGAGATACAGAGAATCCACTCATAGGAAGCAATAGAAAAACTTAAATGCATTGCTATGGGAAGTTCCTGAGTGAAGTGATTAACCTAAGGAATTGAAAACTAATAATTAATTTAGTCAATGAAGATAGAATACAGAAGGTGGTGATGGAGGATTGCTTTTCTGACTGGAGGCCTGTGACTAGCAGTGTGCCACAAGGATCGGTGCTGGGTCAACTGCTTTCATCATTGACATAGGAGGTAGAGTTAGTAAGTTTGCAATTGACACCAAGCTTGGAGGTGTAGTGGACAGCGAAGAAGGTTACCTCAGAGTACAACTGAACTTTGATCAGATGGGTCAATGGGATGAGGAGTGGCAGATGGAGTCTAATTTAGATATATGTAACTGGTGCAGTTTGGAAAGGCAAATTGGGGCAGGACTTATACCTAATGGTAAGGTCCTGGGGAGTGTTGCTGAACAAAGAGACCTTGGAATGCTGGTTCACAGTTCCTTGAAAATGGAGTCTTAGGTAGACAGGATAGTGAAGGAGGTGTTTGGTATGCTTGCCTTTTTTAGGTCAGTGCATTGAGTTGGGAGGTCATGTTGCAGCTGTACAGGACATTGGTCGGGCCACTTTTGAAATACAGTAATTCTGGTTTCCCTGCTGTGGGAAACTTGAAAGGGTCAGAAAAGCTTTACAAGGTTGTTGCCAGGATTGGAAGCTTTAAGCTATAACAAGAGGCTGAATAGGCTGGAGTAATTTTTCCAGGAGTGTCGGAGGCTGAAGGATGACCTTATAGATGTTTATAAAATCATAAGAGGCAGAGTGCGGGAGTCCAAAACTAGAGGGCATACGTTTGAAGTGAGAGGGGAAAGATTTAAAAGGGAGCTAAAGGACAACTTTTTCACGCAGAGGGTGGTACGTGTATGGAATGAGTTGCCAGTGGAAGTGGTGGCGGCTGGTACAATTACAAGATTTAAAAGGCATCTGGATGGGTATATGAATAGGAAGGAGTTGGAGCAATATAGGCTAATGGGACTAGATTAATTTAGGATATCTGGTTGGATGGACTGGTTGGATGGACGAGTTGGACCGGCAGATCTGTTTCCATGCTGTACAGCTCTATGACTCTATATGCCTTGGTTCAATGAAGAGTGAGGACATCATGCAAGGAGCAGCATCAGGCAGAACTGACAGAAGAGATGCCAAATGATTAAGCCCAGCACATTACTGCAAAAGACTAGATTGAAGCTTGTGTAACCATCTTAAGCCAGAAATGCAGAGAATGGTGTAATTCTGTCTCGTCTTGAGATCCCCAGCATCACAGATGGAAGCTTTCAGCAAATTTAAATCACTTCACTTCACAGAAGTGAACAGGTGAAAACACTGGATACAGCAAAGACTGACCACATCCAAGCAGCTGTACTTAAGAATTGTGTTCTAGTATTAGCTGCACCTCTGGAGCCTTTTCTGCCTTTTAAATATATCATGGCTGATCTATTTCATCACCATTTTCCCACAATATCCTTAATTGCTTTGATATATTTAATATCTAGAAATGCATTGATCTTTATCTTCAATATACTCTATGTCTGAACATCCACAACCCTCTGTAGTAGAGATTTCCAAACATTCACCCCACTAAGTGAAAACAATTCCTATTCTCAATCTTCAATTATTCAAAAAACTATGTCTTCTGGTTCTGGACTCTCCACGAGGAGTGGAACATCATTTCTACATCTAACCAGTAATAATTTTGCATGTTTCAATCAGATCACTTACTCTTCTAAACTCAAGACAATATGCTCCTCAATATTTCCTCACAGGAAAACCCCAGTATCCCAGGGACCAGGAAGATGAACCTCCATTGCATTCCTTTTCTGGCAAGTACATTTTTCCTTCAGATAAGGAAACGAGATGTCGCCTCATCCAGGCTCGATACAATTTCAACAAGAGTTTTTTTACGCTTGTAATCAAACTCTTTTGCAATAAAGGCCAAATACCACTTCTTTTCCTAACTGCTTGAACTGGATTCCAAACATTTATCAATGTCTCATCATTTAAGAAATATACTTGATTTATTTTTCTTACAAAATATGATAACTTCACACTTCCAAATTATTTCAGCCACATTGAACTTTCATTATTTCTATTTATTCTTTTATCAGTTTTGGTTTGGTGCTATGAACTGGGAACTGTGACCGAAAGATGACTTTTGAACAGTAGGTAACAACTTGCATTGAAAGAAAAACAGCTCAAACAAGCTTTTGTTTAGTTGTGAGACTAAGCCTGGAAGTTAGTTGCATGCTAGTTGTGATCAAAAGATCCTGCAGATGTTTTGTTACCAGGGAAAAGCATGATGTTTAACAGACAACAGAATAAGCCATTAACAAGGTCACTACCTGTTCCAGCAAGTCGAGATAAGCCCTTATGCTCAAATAGATGGCAAATGTTGAATTGCAGCTGGGACCATGTGGAGGAGACAATCAATCTGTCAGGGAGTGCTCAGCATTTCAAATGGTTTTTGGACTGTGTTTCTGTAGAGAAGGAATCTGGCTGTCGATAATACAGCATGACAATTTGAAAGCTCCTTGCCTAACCTGCTTTACTTGCTCGTGGACGTTCAGAGAATAGAAAATTAAATTATAAGTATTACTGCCTTTATCTGAGTATATTGAATTGACACCCTCAGAAAATCGACAAAGAAACTTTCATCTATGCCTGTTGAACAAATCATCATGAAAACAACTTAAATAATCTGGCAAGTTCTGTTATTTTCATTATCCTTTAACTGTGTTTGTTTGTTGTTGGTCTTTTGTGTAAATGGAGCTCAAAACAAATGTTTTAGGGTTTATAGCATAGACCAATTAGATTGCTTTGTAATTTAGATTTGCTCTAATAAAGTTATTGAATTTTCAATAAGTTGCTAAGCCTTTTTTTAAGATACAAACCGGTTTTTGGAATTGATAAATCGCAGTCTGGGATTGATTATTCAACAGTCTGGTTATGAACCATTGATTCATTTTATTTCTACTCTGTCTGTTAACTGGTTCTCAATCTGTGTGTTTTAATTTTTCTCACCCACCGCCTCTGTGGATATTATTGTCAGCCTTTTAGAAATTGAAATGTAACACCACCTGTGCCCACCTACCCCCCCGCCATTCCCCTTATCAATCCTAGCTGAAAATGTGTTGCTGGAAAAGCGCAGCAGGTCAGGCAGCATCCAAGGAGCAGGATAATCGATGTTTCGGGCACGAGCCCTTCTTCAGCCTGACCTGCTGCGCTTTTCCAGCAACACATTTTCAGCTCTGATCTCCAGCATCTGCAGTCCTCACTTTTTTCCTTATCAATCCTACTCCTGATAACTCCAAAAAAGCTTTTAACAGGTTTGTTAAAACATGATTTCCTTTTTAAAAATCCATGTTGATTTGCCAGATCCTAGCATTATATTCTAAGCATCTAGTTTGGATTCTAGCTGTTTTCCTACTGTTGAAGTCAAGCTAACACATATACATTTCCCAACTTTCTTTCTTCTACCTTTCTTGAATGGTGGGGTTACTTTTGCTAATTTCCAATCTGCAGGAATTATGCCAGAATTTACAGAATTTTGGAAAAGGATCACCAAGTATCCACTATTTCTACAGCCACTTCTTTCACCTCTGGGATGTGGATCTCACTGTACTGCAGGATTCTGCAGTCTCTCTTAACTTATTATAATCAAATAATATGCTGCTTTTCTTTTTACCAAAATGAACAAATTCACACCTTCTCATGTTCTGCCAATTTTGGCCCACATATTTAACCTACTTATATTCTTTTACAGACATTTTGTACCCTCCTCACAGTCTGCTTTCCTACCTATTATTTTTATCAACATCAAACATGGCTACAATTCATTCTGTCGCTTCATCCAGTCCAATCCGTAGATCGTAAATAGTTGAGGCCCCACAATGTTCAAGGCATCACGGTTAGTTTCAATTTGCCAACCTCAAAATAACTCGATTATCCTGATTCCAAGTGTTCTGTTTATTAGTCAATCTTCTCTTCTATATCACTCTCAACTGCATGGCTTCTTTGTTCATTACAAGTCTCTGTGCTGTTGTCATTCCATTCTCCAAAATTCCACATTCCAAACTTATTGACACCCTGATCGTGAGTAAGTCAGCTTAGTATACTTTTCTGACTAAGGGCTCTGGCCCGAACCGTCAATTTTCCTGCTCCCTGGATGCTGCCTGACCTGCTGTGCTTTTCCAGCAGCACACTCTGAACTCTGATCTCCAGCATCTGCAAACCTCACTGTCCCTTAGTATACTCATTGCTCCTGTCACATAGGTTGTGCACACTTAACTGCTAAGGACTCTAGTATCCCGAGACCAAAACAAAAGCTTTGTTATCATTTGTAAAGCAGTTCTGAGAAGTTTTTCAAGCAAAGTGAGGTGAGAGTGACAGCCGTTAACAACAAGGCTGTATTCAACTGAGTGTTGCATCAAGGTGCTCTCATAAATCAATGGGTATCATGGGACAAACTCTCTAATGGTTCGAGTCATATCTGGCACATGGGAAGATGGTTGTGGTTGTTGGAGATCAGTCATTTCACCTACAAGTTATCACTGCAGGATTTCCTCACGATAGTATCCCAGGCCCAATTATCTTCAGCTTCTTCATCTATGACCTGCCCTCCATTATAAGGTCAAAAGTGGAGATGTTTGCTGATGATTGTACCATGTTCAGCACTATTCGTGATTCTTCACTTACTGAAGCAGTCCATATTCAAATACAAAAAGATCTAGACAATATCCACGCTTGGTCTGACAAATGACAAGTAACGTTTGTGCCACACAAATGCCAAGCAATGACCATCTCCAGTTAGAGACAATCTTATCACCACTCCTTGATATTTAATGGTGTTATCATCACTGAATTCCCCACTACCAATATTTTTGGGATTACCACTGACCAGAAACTCAACTGGATTTCCACATAAACACAGTGAGTACAAAAGCAGGTCAGAGGCTAGGAATACTTCAGCCAGTATTTCACATCCTGACTCCCCAAAGCCAGTCCACCATCGACAAGGCACAAACAAGCAGTGACAATAATAGTTTTGCTTCCGAGAGGGCTACAATACAACAGCAGCGATGTACTGGTGAAGCTATATAAGATTCTGGCCAGACTGCACTTGGAATATTGTGAGCAGTTTTTGGAATCTCTATCCAAGAAACAATGTGCTGGCCTTGGAGGGGATCCAGAGTAGAATTATAAATTCATAGAATCCCTACAGTGTGGAAGCAGATCATTCAGCCCATCAAGTCCACACCAACCCTCTGAAGAGATGCTCACCCAGACCCAACTCCTACCTTATCCTCGTAACCCTGCATTTCCCATGGCTAATCCCCCTAGCCTGCACATCCCTGGACACTATTGGAAATTTAGCATGGTCAATCCACCTAACCTGTACATCTTTGGATTTTAGGAGGAAGATGGAGCACCCAGAGGAAACCCAAGAAGATACAGTTCATGTGGTTCACTCTGGGTCTTCACAAGGATGAGGAAGATCGCTTTGAAACTTACAGAGTAATGAGAGGCATAGATAGGATGTGGAGAACATGTTTCTACATGGTTCTAGGACCCTAGGCCACCACATTCCTGATGAAGGGCTTATGCCTGAAACGTCGATTCTCCTGTTCCCTGACCGGCCATGCTTTTCCAGCACCACACTCTTAGACTGTGATCTCCAGCATCTGCAGTCCTCACTTTCTCCTTGATCACATTACTGAGCAGACCTGATGGGTCGAATGGCCTAATTTTGCTCCCAAATCTTAGTTGCAAGATAAGAAAGATAGAGTTGCGAATTGAGCTTGTGTTGAACAATGGGAGGTGGCCAAAGTCAGAGACTTCACAGTGGGGTGGAGAATCGAAGTGCTAATCTGTTAATATGCTTTTCTTTCTGCCTGGCTTCTGGGCCATTGGAGTCTGGTGTTCTTCACCAGTTTTTTCATCTGTCATCCTCTTTCCTTTTAACTATTCACATACATTCTATGTATTTTACTTCTTTGTTTTTTCTAATCGCAACTTCTATTGTTTCATGCTTATAATACTCTTGCTATTTAATCATTTCTTATTTTTATTCAAGAACTGTGCGCCAATCCATTTTTTTTCCTCAGCATGGTTCTTTTTCACCTGTACTTGTCTTTCCATTTTCCTTTTCAAGTGCTGTTTATGACATATTTCTGTTCTAATCAAATTTGCAATCAAAATCTGACTTGCTTGCTACCTCACAGATGCCGCTAGAGCACTTTGTTTTTTTTCCCTTTCTAAACAGGGATAAACGTATGAACATATGAGATGGCTTTGAAGTGTTTAGGCTTACTCTTCTGTGCAAAAGACGAAGAAATGATGTACTGCTGCATCCCAGAGGGATAAAGCATTCAGGTGTCAGCCTTGGCTCTGTCATAACACCTTTACCTCAGAGTCAGAAGATTTCTGGCTCAAACCCTATGTCAAAAGTATAAGCATATAATCCAGGTTGACATTTGAATGTTGTGAAGCTTGAATTGCTGTAGATGTTTTCATTGAATGAGGCATTAAACTAGATGTTTTTTTACCTGCTGATATATACATAAAAGATTTCATTCAACAAGCAGTGCCTTCCACAGCACAGAAACAATCTTAATAAAGGTCACAAATGATATATATTATGCAACGGTGACTATGGCGCACTTTTAAGCCTTTACTTTGGAGCTGGCCTGTCATGGTCAACATAACATGCTTCTGTTACAATTCTCCTCTATTGTCAGCTTAATTAAATTGACCACAAGCTTCTATTCTTAACCAGAATCTCTGCAGCAATGTCTTCTGTTCACATTCTGATGCCCAGGATTCTATCCTTGGATCTACGTCACCTTCATTTAATTGCTGAGCAAAACTATCACTATAGTTGTTCACCTCTACCTATTCATCAACTCTCTCTACCCTTCCACAATCTCTTGTACTGTGAAGTTGATTATCCAATTCAGATCTTCGATAAGACATGATTTCTGCCAAGCTCTTCAATCTACTGCCTCTTTAGATTGCTGTTATTTCAATTTGTCTCTCTGTCAATGATTTTGTTTGAGACAGGTTATTTGAAGACAGACTATTTGGTCCTGAACTGAACTTCTAACCACATCTTCAAGCACCAAAACATTCTATTTCCACCTTTGTTACAAGGCTTCTCAGCTCATTTGTTCTTGAAACTCATCCTTTCTCATCTTCAGGCCTGAAAACTACTGCTAAATACTGGCAATCTTAAATTAAAATAAAACAAAATGTTGGAAATACTCAACAGATTTGCCTGCATCTGTGCAGAGAGAAAGAGAGTTAACTTCATCTATATAATCTAATACTGCCCTCGTGGTTTCACACTTTGTAAACATCAGCTCATTCAAAATGTTGCCATGACCTATTCTGTGCCAGGTTCTGTGCATCATCCATGCCCTTACTGATCTAAACTGGCTGTTAGTCCCCAGAAGCATCTGATTAAAAATTCTCAAGCTTGTGCTGAAAGCTTGACATGGTCTCACTTCTTTTTTTCTGTGAGCTCTACAAATGTACTGCTTTCAATTCCTCTAAATATAGCCTCTTGTGCACCCCATTTATAACTTCACAACTAGCAGCCTTCAGCTGTCTAAGACAAAAACAGAAGTTGATGGAAAAGCTTAGCAGGTCTGGCAGCACCTGTGGAGAGAAATCAGTTAACATTTTGGGTCAAGCAACCTTCAAGGGTGACTTGATCTGAAACATTAACTCTGATTTCTCTCCATAGATGCCGCCAGACCTGCTGAGCTTTTTCAGCAATTTCTATTTTTTGTCTCTGATTCACAGCATCCACAGTTCTTTCGGTTTTTATTCAGCTGTCTAGTTCTAATTAGGAACTCTCTCTTCAACCTCTCCATCTTCCTTCAAAACACACAACTTTCACCCAAAACATGTTTTCCTTCTTTGATTTAGCACCAACTTTGGATTAGAGTTTGAATTTTGCACATATGGTTTGGCATATAATTCTATAAACCGAGATATTAAAAAAAAAGCATTTTTGTTGGATGCTTCTTCTGTCACACTGTGTCAATTCTTCATTAAATGCTCAATGGTATTTTGTCATGACTCAAGTCATAACTGGGGAAGAAATCTTTTATTTCATCACATTTTGAGGTTGTACCAAAGTGAATAATTGAAATTTATTCCATCAGTCTACTAGCCAAGTGAGTTTTTATTTGTGTTTCTCACGTAATATTCCATAATTTAAGTAGTGTCGGAAAAAAGTTGCAGTAGATTTTGTGCATATGTCGATGCGAGATTTGAATTACTTCTTTCATTAATTCACCAATGTTCCAGTTTAAAATACACATCCTTATATTCTAAACCCTCCATAATCTTGCTCATTCCTGTGTCTACAATCTTTTCCAGGACTACGGCACTTGTAGAACTTGGTCATCTACCAACCAATACCTCTAACAAACCACCAGTTTATTTTACCTCACTTTTCATGGGATATAGGTCCAAACCAGAATTGCTTTTCTAAGGCTCTCCACTTCGCATTCCTGAAAATAAATTTCTTTGGTCAAGCTTTTAGCCATACTTTGAATCAGTATGAGGTCTGTGAAATTAAAACTAAGTACCTATTCTGTCAATAGAATTCAATCATTTACCTCGTGTAGCATGGTGTACAGTTTAGAGAATTGATTATAATAAACTCAACAACTAATCTGTAATTGATATTAAATAATTCTACATTTAATTATGCCCTCCTTCAGTCTTCTAACAGACAGTAAATCAATTATTAAATCCTATTGGTTGAAAAAATATTAATGTTCATATTTTAAAATTGTTACACATTGCACTACAAATGCACAAACAGAAAGGTATTAAAGTTGTAAATACAACATACAATGTCTAAAATTCTACAAATTGTAATAGATCCCAAACAGTTCTATTCTTTTTTTCTGGTTTTCAATGTATTGGGAACTTCAGACAATTTTAATTAATTTATAGAATAAAAGCAAAAACACTGGAAATGTCCAGTAGGTCAGGCAGCATCTATGGAGAGCAACAGACTTAATGATTCACATAAATGACTTTTCATTAATATCGTCTGAAACATTAACTTTTTCTCGCCACAGATCGTACCTGACCTGCTGAGTATTTCCAGCATGTTTTGTTTTCAATTGAGATTTTTCAGTTTCCACAATATTTTGGTTTTGTTTAATTAATCACCATTCAGTTCTAGACAGATTGCTCCATTTCAAATCAGTAGCAAGTTCTAACATGAATCAATGCAAACTGTATTGCCATTGAGTTATATTTTATGAGAATGGTACAAAGAAGTCAGGTACCCTCTGCTTATGTTAATAGAACTACTGCATTAAAATGACTCAAACAAAACTATTGAAATGAAAACTTGTCAATGGAAAAAATAAGGAGCACATTCACAGGATTTTTATGTTGAGTTGCACATATATACTATTTTAGATTTCTAGCAGTTGCTGAGATTTATTTTCTTGCAATTGGAGTTGTGAGGCATTCCGTCAAAATAATTAGAGGAAATTCTGCAGTGCATCTGACTTGGGAACTCTTGATATAGACAACAGATGCAAAGAAATAAACTTTTCATTTCTTATTACATGATAATTTCTAGCACTTTAAAGGACACAAATATGCTCAATGCAAAAAGAAAGTTAGCATGATGTTCAGAATACACTTATTATTTTGATTCTCAACCTACCTCATATTCCTGTGAGAACTTCAAATTATCATTGGCCTTCAATCTTTCAATGTTGTCAGCAAGATCAGTGATGGGGATTGGTGGATGGTCCCTCATGCCTAACCAAATAAGAGCCATAAAGTCAGTGAGATATTTAAATACAGAACATGACAACGTTTTTGTGAACATAAATAAAATGAAATAAGTGTTAAAAGCACATATGCATTATGCATGTAAAAAGGTTATGTGTGATATTACCAAAAAACGCTGGAATTACAATATAACATGCGCCAATATTTGTGGATTTTTAAAAATATAACTGTATGGTTGAAATTGTTCTCTACTGAACATGCTCAGATGCAACAGTCACTGATCACATAGCACACAGTTTCTAAGCGGCCCATATGCGGTTACACACAGAAAAGTGATGACAAAGGCAGATTTGAATGAAAAACATAGTAAAGGTTGTTAAAATTGCAGCAGTCCCTTTTTCTCATCTACACAGACTGAGTTGATAATCAATCCATAGTCATGTTTCGGTTTTAAAATGTAAACAGAATAATCCATCTTGCAAGAATACCCCAAAGGTTTCTTACTCTTTCTCTTTTTCCAAAAATATTAATCACTCAAGTCATCGAGGGAGTGAGGGAGAACAAGTATATATTTTTTCTGCTTCATGCATTCACATTTTTGCATCATTATTGTAATTAATAGGCACACTAGAATTATTACTACCTCTAAAAAGCTCACATTCTGTTTATACTTTTACATAGCATTTGGTAAAGCGAAACTTATAATTTACTTAAAATGGAAAACAATAATTTCAATACAATCTTGTTGTTTTTGCTGGTGCTTGGGAAGAAAATAAAAATACGCAGCAGTTCAGAATAATTCTTCACTTTGACAGTCTTCCCAGCATAACATCACTGTACAACAGATCTGGCCTTGAAAATAAAACTTTATATTTGCAGAGGGTTGTTGAATATTGCCATCATGGTTAATGACTTGAATTTTAGAACTTTTTTGTTCAAAAAGATTTCTTTCAATGGTTTTTCAGCTTCTATCTTCTTCACAATGCTTGTGTCAATTTCCATTTTGTTCTAAGTAATAAAGTTTAAAATTGATTTCATTTTAATATTTTTAATTGTCCACTTGGGAATTATTTAATTGAACTGGCTCTTGGACCAGCTTTACGCTATCACTGCAAATGGAGATTTAGAATTCGTATTAAGGGGTGCTTGGTGACAGAGTTACACCATTGGTCATAGAGATCAAAAATCTACGTGAGTTTGAAGTCAGCTGTGGGCATTCATGCTTTATTACCTGCTGATAATTTTAGATGTGTAAGTTTTTTAAGTATCAAGTATGGCAGCAATTTCATCCTTTTGTTTTAAACATCCTCAGGTTCCTTCCAATTCTCACAAACAGACCAAGTCAATAATTCTATCTGCACATAGGAGTCAAAGAAAATTGTGAAACTACAGTAACGAAGACTCACCAGTCATCAAACATTAATCTTTGAATAAAAATAATGTGAATACGTATGGGAAAAAGAAGGAGATTGGTACTGGGTAGGGATGCTCGTTTGAAGAGCTGTTGCAGGTATGACGGGCCAAATGACCTTCTTCTATGCCATAAGACTTCTATAATTTAACTGTAAAGTCAGATTTAAACTACACTGCATTTCTTTGAATTGTTTCATTAATTCATCATTCAATGAAAGGGTGGCGCCTGCCATTCTAAAAGTTGCATCCACATACAATTTTAACATTCAAAATGACTTGGTAATCCTGGACTCAGAATTCTGATATCAGCACAAATCCATGCACTAATATTAACATACGTAGGCTCTATTCCCAGAACAGGCATGACATTTCCACTTTGCATGAGGGGATTTCACTTAGTGCTGCACCAAAGTCTGGATCCAGCACTTCTACAATATTGCATAATATTTTACAGTGCTGAGCCAAGCTCATGGTTATAGCCTGACTGATGCCAATATGCAAAATCAGACACTAAATTATCACAGAGATATGTACAGGTTACCAAATACTTCAAAGGTAATTCTTCATTTTTAAATAGCTGGCAATTCATTAGAACAGGGTTACAAACAAACATCTAATGAAATCTCCACCAAAATGAAATAAATAAATCCGTACTGGAATTCAGATCAGTTACCCTTAGGAACAGAGCACTTTTATTACTGTTAAGATCAACGGTTGGGAAGCTTGGTTCCTATTCAGATATCCAGATTGAATTTTTCTATACTTGATTAACATGATCTTCAAAAATAATTGGCACAATAATGTTGTTCTACATCTTGATGTCTATCCTGTGTTCCATGATATGATTAGCCTGTTGTAATATCAATCATAACACTGGACAACTTATTCAACAGAAAAGGTATTAGAAATGTTATGATTTCACATAACAAAAATACATCTTCAGAATATAATTTTAAATTCTAATATTTAACCATTAAATGGTAGGATGTTATTGTGGTTAAGATTTTCAGTATCAATTCTGATACATAGTAAAAGGCCCTGAACTGAAATTTAATCCTGCATTAGCACAAGAGGTGCAAGTAAGTGGTTCATCTGGTTGAAATTGGTGTGAAAATCCCAGTGGGCATTTATACAATATTATTAATATGAGTCTTGTATTAGACCATTTATTAGATTTTAGAAAACCAATGGGAGAATTTGAAGATGAAGGTGAACAAAATAATGGTGCAATGATTGAACAGTGATTCTGTGATAAGTGAGTGAACAAATGTGAAATTAATAAAATCAAAATTCTAATATAAATAACAGGTGGCATCTAGTGGCAGAATATCATTACTGCACCAGTATTTTGGCATAGACTTCATCGTCTGTATCTAGTAGAAATGTCAAGTATTCTAGATCCTTGGTTATACAATTGAACAAATACCTTGAGCAGCTATTTATTAGGAAATATATTGATGGCAGAAATTGCAGCTAAATTCCAAATTGCGGAATAATTAAATGCACCCTACACTGAGACAGATGGAAATTGCAAACAGATTAGATTTTATTTCGATATTTTGTAATCAACCTGTTCAGAGATGCTATTACACACCTCTGAGGCATGTAGGATTTGAACTGGGCTTCCAGGCTCAGAGATAGGGTCATTGCCACTGCACCATAACAGTGCACTGTTTAGATTTTACCTGTTCTACAAATATATTTGAAGTCGACCACTGAGCATATTTCACAACTCTTCAGCCAATGTACACCAACATTGCAAACATTCTGCATAGCATTTATTGCATTGATTAGAATTTGTAAAGTTTGACTCACAACTTCATTAAGACTTTGTGTTTTATAACTTCAATTCTCTGCCTTCATAAAATATGGAGATACTCAAAAGACGAACTGCTTTTAATATTGCAATTCAAAATGTGCAATAGCCTTGCTTTCCAACTTTATGTTTGATAAGAAACAGAATAATGTAAAAAACCCCTACGGATATTTTGGTGCTTTTTCTTCGTATCTACGATATTTATAACATTGGCATACACAACTTAGAGACTGCAATAGAAATTAATCCACTTTAAATTTCTAAAATAAATCTTATTTCAATTTGTCTTAAGAACAGGATGTCTGAGCAAAAATTCAGTTTTATAAAGCTGAAATTTCTTTTCTCGGCTATTAAAATGCTGCATATGGAAAATGGTAAAAAGGGCTTTAAATTGCTGAGGAGTATAAATCCATTGCATTTGCATTATAAATTAAAACATGTTTAGTACTTAAAGCTGTTACTTCAATTCCTATGTATTGCTGAAAGACCTTCAAAAGTAGAAATTCAGCATTTCAGTCCTTTGAGGATGAGAGTTTGTCTGCTAGTGTGCCTATCAAACTGTTTAGCAATTCATTTTGTGACTCAGAGGTTGGAGAAAACTACAAATGTTTGCTTTTTAAAATTAATTACAAATATGATAACTTTGGAATACACACATATACCACAGAAATTGAGGCTGTGTAGATAACCAAAGGGGACACTGCTCAATTAGTCATATTGGAACTGAGATTAGGTTCTTTGTGCAAAAATGACCTTCATGGCAGAGCAAGAGGAAATATACAGAAAAAAATGCAGAAAAGACACAGGACAATTAAACTAACTTGAGTTGTTTGGGCAACTGGGGACACTTGGACCTGTGAAGAAAATGGGGCAGAAACATTTTTTTAAAAAAAGGGGGAAGAAAACGAATTAGTTTGTACCAGCGGAAAAGAAACGAATCTCAGTGTTAAATCGGTGAAGGAACACTTCTATACTCAGAGGTTTCAAATAACACAAATTGTTTCTACAGTCAGCAATTATCTCAACTGACTTGGAATATTTTCATCATGTGGACAGTGATAACTGAAACACCGATTCAAAGAATATTATCTTTTCAGTATTTTCCACCAACATAAAACACTAGCCTATATGAAGGGAAAGAATATATATTTAATATTTTTGTATTATTACTTGTCCATGAAGTACTGAAACAGCATTCTCTAGTTAATGTCTTGTAGGACTTGGTTGCACTGTAATTTGACTCTTTATTTGAACCCCTGAGTATAGTTGCTTAAAGAGTATCAATACAAAAAAAACTTAACAATGCAGACTTTGCCTTGTATTTCTAATTTAATACCTTCACTTCATGCAATTGCAGAAATAAGTCCTGTTTAGTAAGAAAAATTCCATCCCATGCACAATTTCACATTAAATCATTAGTGCTTCAAGTATTTATTTTGAGTTTCAATGGCAATTTTGAGTTCCATAAACCTATTCAAGCATACTGTTCACTTGGTGGGGTGGGGTGAAGTCTGGGGCTAAGCTGTGAACAGCGCAATATCGGGACAATCCAACTCACATACACCTCCATGGACATATTAGCATCACTGGTTTGTTGAGTAAGCGTGGGTGTTCTGAAGAAGGGTCACTGGACCCGAAGCATTAACTCTGATTTCTCTCTATAGATGCTGCCAGATCTGCTGAGATTTTCCAGAAATTTATGTTTTTGTTTCAGTTTTTCAGGATCCGCAGTTCTTTTGGGTTTTTGTGTGTTTGGCATCCCTAGACAAACTTAAACAGCTCAGTTTTGGGGAAAATTGCGAGATTGCAAAACTATTGCTTACTAGGAACATTTTGCAGGTTAGTCACTGAAATAAATCACTAAAGCTGGATTTATAGAGGGCATACCTCACCATCAGCCTTTTTCTTGACACTGCTTTTGAGTTGTGTGTATTTGTGGTCTATAGTTCTTTAGGTGATCCATGAGCCAGACTCACTATTAAATTACTTGTTTCAGATATGAAGTTTAAAGACTAGCATTTAAATTGGGCTAAACTGGCTCATTTCATCTCATTCTTTTTGAAAAAACTTTAAAAATTTCTGCTTAGCCCATTTGTAGAATGTGTATCTTTAGGACTGCAGTGGTGTTTTTCCATCAGCATCCACAAGTGCACGGCCCATCTTCCAGAAATGCTCAACGGCTTCAGTAGATACAGCCCAGTAAGGAAATTTTAAAAATCTTTTACCGTTATCGATCAATCCAACATACATGATTCATATATAATGAGAAATGTTTTACTATGGTTGCAGTGTTTAGATTCATCATTTGATAATAGTGACAATCGAATCATTGGAACATCAGAGAGTTAAAATGAAAGATCGAGGATGTAACACTTTGGCTTTAATTTGAAGAAGATAATTATTTTGCATTATGCTAATTTTAACTGGTACCTTGCTTATTTGCTAATCTTACTGTGCAATGCTAATTTCACCTGTTAATCCCTTCATTTGCAAGACCATTAAATTCGGATAACCAATTAGGCAGTAGTTCAGAATTTTGAAATTCGTTACGACATTACCAGTCTTTTAACACCAGCAGTTTCTTAGATCTTTTTGTATGTAACAAATAAACGAATACATATGAGAAGTGAATGCCTCTACTTAAGAGTGAGGACAGTAAGGCAGCCTTTGAACATATCTAGTTTGGAGTGACACATACTGAATCTGTTCCATACAAAAGGCATGATGCTTACTCTGCAAAGTGGTGGGATCATAAAAACAATATGTAAATTGGTTCCTTTCATTGTCATGGAATCATAGCATGAGACACTACAAAAGGTCATTTACACCATGTGCTAGCTCTTGGGAGAGCTATCAAGTCACTCTGCTCCATGTATCTTCCTCTTTGCCATGAGATTTTCTTCTCCTTATGACTCACTTTCTATCCAAAATGTCACTGGAATGAAGTGAACCAAGGTAACTGCAGGCCAACTTTATGTCTGGATGGGCAGAAGTGTGAGTTGTACAAAATCTCAGCCTCAAAACATTAATTTCAGTAACATTCAGTTTAAGTGTGTGGAGCCACAGGAGATAGGCGAGATACTAAACAAATATTTTACGTCAGTTTACACTTTGGAGAAGGACATTAAAGCTAGGTAACGTGGGAAAATAAACAGTGATATCTTGAAAAAAGTCCATATTACAGAAGAGGAAGTGGTGGTGGTCTTAAAATGCTTAAAGGTAGATAAATCCTCTCGACTTGATCAGGTGTTTCCCAGAACTTTGTGAGAAGCTAGTGAAAAAGATTGCTGGATCCCTTGCTGAAATATCTGCATCATCACTGGCCACAGATGACGTACTAGAAGACTGCAGGGTGGCTAATGTGGTGCCATTATTTAAGAGAGGTGGTAAGGAAAAGTCAGGGAACTACAGATTTGCGAGTCTTGCGTCAGCAATGGTAAGTTGTTGGAGGGGATTCTGATGGACAGAATTTACGTGCATTTGGAATGGCAAGGACTGATTAGTGATAATCAACATGGAAATTGGAAATTGTGTCTCACTAACATGATTCAATTTTTTGAAGAGGTGACAAAGAAGATGGATAAAGGCAGAGAGGTAGACATTGCCTGTATTGACTTCATTGATGAAGGGCTTTTGCCCGAAACGTTGACTTTCCTGCTCCTTGGATGCTGCCTGATCTGCTGTGCTTTTCCAGCACCACCCTAATCTAGAATCTGATCTCCAGCATCTGCAGTCTTCACTTTCGCCCCATTGTCTATATGGACTTCAGCAAAGCTTTTGACAAGGTTCCGCACGGTAGAATGGTTACTAAGGTTAGGTCACATGGGATCCAGGAGGAGCTGGCCGACTGAATACAAGATTGGCTTGAAGGTAAGAGACAGAAGGTGGCGGTGGAGAATTTGGTCTGGAGACCTGTGACCAGAGGTGCACCACAAGGATCAGTGCTGGGTCCACTGCTTTGTGTCATTTGTATAAATGATTTGGTTGTGAATATAGGAGGTATAGTTAGTTAGTTTGCAGCTGACACCAAATTAGCTGGCGTAGTGACAGGGAAGAAGATTATCTCAGAGTACAACGGCACCTTGATCAGATGGGCCAATAGGCTGAGGCAGGGCAGATAGAGTTTAATTTAGATAAATATGAGATGTTGCATTTTGCCTAGGCAAACCAGGGCAATGCTTATACAATTAATGGCAGGGCCCTGCAAAGTGTTATCAAACAAAGAGACCTAGGAGTGCAGGTGCATAGTTCATTGAAAGCGGAGTTGGAACTACACAGGGTGGTAAGGAAGGCATTTGGGATGCTTGACTTCATTGGTCAGCACTGAGTACAGGAGTTGAGATATCATATTGTGGCTGTACTGGACATTGGTGAGGCCACTTTTTAAATATTGTGTACAATTCTGGTCACCCTTCTATAACAAGGACATTGTTAAACTTGAGAGGGTTCAGAAAAGATTTACAAGGATGTTGCTGGATCTGGAAGGTTTGAGTTAGACAGAGAGGCTGTTTAGGCTGGGGTCTTTTTTCCCCAGAGCGTCAGAGGCTGAGGGGAGACCTTATAGAGTTTTTTAATATCATGAGTGGCATGGATAGGATACTAATATGTTTTTCCGAGGATGGGGGAGTCCAAAACTAGAGAGCATAAGTTTAAGGTGAAAGGGGAAAGATTTAAAAGGGACCTGATGCATGTATGGAATGAGTTACCAGAAGACTCAATTATTTTAATTATTTTAGATTTATTCATTCCGTCAACATTTAACAATTTCAATACAATCTTTGTCTTCAGGTAATTTAGTTTATCTTTTTAAATTCTGCTCTGGGTTATTTTTTCTTTTTTGGGGAGAAGAGTAGAGGAATGATCTTGAAAATATCATCAATTCAAAAGTTATATTCAAAATTACAAATCAAAAAATAGAAGGTCTTAAAAACAGAAATAAATGAAAAGTGAATGACAAATGTTTTTATTGTCTGGCTAAGTATTAATGCAGTAATAAGATAAAAATTTGGGACCAATAACATGTAAAATTACTCATATATTAGTTCCCGTATATAAATCAGGTTCTTCCCATGGGAAGCAAAATAAACCTAACTGAAGGTGTGAACTTTATATATCATAGTGGAGTAGGGCAAAGTCCAAATATCTCTCAAATTTAAAGTTCCTTTCTTAATAATGTGACCTCTAAAACCATCAATGCACAAAAGAGTCTGGAACATTCATCATCCTATTCTCATTATGGAGAACTTGCCACGCTCATGATCTACACATTGATAAGGGTGTTAATGGACAAAGTATGATTAGGTTGTCAAAAGAAACCTATGAAAAACACCTGTATTAACTTCACAAAATGTCATGTTGGGGTAAAATACAACAGAAATCATTTTCTAAAGTGTTGATTCCAACCCATCTTCTATTACTCATACAATCAAGAAATTGTTTTGCAGACATGATTTATTTGAGCTGACTACTAGATATTTCAAGTGTGACAAATATCCCCTTTAGTATCATTGAAACTGAAGTAAATTATCAAATATTTCCAGTTTGTAGGGGGATTGTGCTATGAACAAGGATTGGGAAAACTGAGCTTGTATTCTCTGGTGTTTTGAAGAATGAGAGGTGATCTCATTGAAACCTACAAAATACCTAAAGGGACAGAGAAGGTTGGTTTAAGTAGGATGTGTCCTTTAGTTGAGAAATCTGGAACCAGGGAGCACAATTTAAAATAAGGGTTTAGGGTCAAGAGGAGGAAAATATATTTTAATCATAGGGTTGTGAATCTTGGAATTCTCTATCACAGAGGTCAGTGGAAGTTCGGTCTTTGAGTATATTTAGTGGAGGTTGATAGATTTTTAATTATCAATGGTGTAAAGTGGAATGAGGATTGTGTGGATAAAGACACTGAAGTGGTTGATCAATCATGATAGCAAGGTCAATAGGCAGAATGGTCTACTCCTGTTCCTCCATTCACAAGTTGATTATAAGCAAAATAAATCTAAAACTAAAATTAAAAATAATTTGTAATTATATTTAAAGAGAGAAAAACAGAATGAACAGTCAATTCTCCATATTGTAAGGGATAGTTGCACATTCAACGTCTGCCTAAATCTGCCAAATATTAAGGCAATTCCACTGAACAAATGAATTAAAATGTAAACTAAACTGTAATAAAAATGGGAATTTCTCTAATTTAGAATAGTTTAAGGGTTTCTGAAATGGTCATTAAATTGGAAAAGGAGGCCTATTTCAGTCAGGAATCAAGGCTGGACAGGTAGTTTACACATGTCAATGTATGTTGATTTTGTTATCATTTCCAGTAGCCCAAAAAAAACTTCTAATCTATGCATTTGTAAATCAAGTTCAAACTGAACGTGAAATACACTGTAATAAATTCACGTGTTGATTTATGTAAAACAATTTTAAATCATGTAGTTATATTAGCATAAGTTACAGTGACAAAAAACACTGCATTTTCTATGTGGAATAAATCAGGGAATAAATATTTCAATAATTCTTTAGTTGTTCTAACAAACACACAGCTACACAAAACATTTAAAACTGCTATTTCTAACTTCAACATTTAAAGTAAACAAATTAGACAGGTGAAAGAATAGAAATTTGCGAAGTCTACCTCAGGTAGGACAAGAAACACTTCATATGAGATCTTTTGACTACAAAAACCTTTTGTTTGAGTTCTGTGTTGCTTTCAATTCCACCAGTCTAATCAAAGGAATTTAAGACTTGACATTCCATTTTTTTTGAGCTGACACCTATACTTTTTTGAAAGGCATATTCATTGTAAAATACAGCTCATTGTCATTATGAAACAATTGGATTTTGTCTCAGTCCATGAGCCCATATTAATAATCGCTTCACATGACACTTGGCCTTTGAAAATTTAACTACTACACATTAACACTTTGACTGCTGAAGTGCAGGATAGTTCATCACTGTTAACATGATCAGCTCAAATTTTAAGCAAAGTATTTATCATTGCTGTGAAACAAAATGACTACTGAACACAGGGATATGATTCTCTATAGTGTACTTTGATTTGTTATAAAATCATCAGATCGATTATTTGAATGTAGACATCAATCTAACGTGAGTCCTTGATGACTGCACACTTTACAACCAATGCTCCCAAAACAGTAAACTCCTGATCTTAGTTGTGACATCAGCATGTATTAAGCAGAAGTAGTGCACCCTCTTATAGGAAGTGGGAGAAATGTTCAAGTGTTCCACTGGGAGAGGTAAGAAATCAAGTTTCTTCACTGCTTCAGTCGGAGTGACCCAAATATGCGAAATGAAAATAAAATGCAGAATGAGATATCTAAAATATTTCTGGGGCCTAGCTAATGTAGGTGAGTAGGAATTAGATTGCCTTGTTTTGTAAAAATCTACGTCATTTATGTAGGTATGATATTTCAGTAGTTACAAGAATCAAATACGCAATTTAAAAAAAATTGAACTCTTAAATCATTTGTAATCTGTTGAGATTGCCATTAGGACATCAGGCAGAATTAGAACCTTAAGTGGACAAGGTATGATGACCTCCTGTGACTGTATAAACTTTTTAAAACTGGAATCTTGTTCCTTATCCAAAGTACCTGAATTTCACTGCCAAATAGGTACACTAAAATGATTGTTTTTTTGTCTAATTACACAGCACATACAGTTACTGTCATTTATTTCATAACCTAGAAGTAATGCTGATATTGCATAATCTTAGGCCATTATTGGTCACATTCATCACAACATGAAAAAAAAAGAAAATATGTAATTGGGATTATTATATTAAAGGAATGCAAGTGCACAGGAATATAATGTGGCTTAGCACATCTGTCCTTATGGTTTGAAGTTAAATTTTCTCTAATCCCTTCATGGCCTAACATTATTAGCTTCTTTCCCTTCCTATGATTTGAAGATAGGGCTAGGTTTAGGGTGAAAAGCCAGTTCTGGGGTGAGTTATCACCTAACTAGGTCAAATGAGGTAGTTCCAGAGGAATACCAAGGAAAAAAAAATATTTTATAAAGGTTTAGAACAAATACAGTCAAAATGATGTTTTCATTAGTGCGCAAAGTCATCTCTGATGATGTTGAGTAATTATCCGATCAAAAATTTGCGATGCCATCAGTTGCAAGTACTATTACATCAATCTAAAGTTTACTTCATATAACTTTTGATAATCAAACTACTCGGAGAGATAAGGATCATGAACACCTAATCTTATACAGTTTGAAATTTAATCCTAAATTCAAATGAAGACTTCATAATCTTCTCTAATAACTTCTCCTCCCTCCTCCAAAAAGATGGGAGTTGTATAATTTTACATGATGTGGGTTATATTACAAGTTTGATTATTAATCATATTTATTCATAATAATTTGTACAGAGCATCAGTTTATAAGTACGTTGTTGCATATGATGATCAGCAGATTGACAAAAGGTGCATCAGAGTTCAAATTTATTGCAAGTAATTTTATTTGTGCAAAGGTTGATACAAATTACCTAGTTATCGAATGAGTACACAAATTAGCTTTCAGGAAGTAAACACTAGCATTTTATCGTGGGATTTGAGTTATAATGAAAGACTTTTGAAGCTTTATAAAGCTATTCTTGAAAATTGAACCATTCAGAAGAAATGCCTATACTCAGATATTGTTTCTGTAAGAATTGTTAAATCTAGGGCAGAATTTTATTATACATGTCATTTGATTTGGATTGGATTGAACTAATAGGCTTAACTACACGTTAAACAAATAAGTAATGAGAAAAAAAAAAATTCCATCAAGTTATCTCAGCAGTAATATGCATAACTGCATATATTACATTAAATTAATGTATTAAATTAAATACATTAATCTCAACAGTCTGAACAAATGACATTATTGTCTAGAAACGTTAACTTGACTTTTCTTTCCAACAATACTAATACATCTGCTGTGTTTTGCACCACTTTCTGGTTTATGTTAGCTGCATATGTTCTCAGTCTGCAGTCCTATGATTTCCTAATTCCTTAATTCATGTTTCCCTAAATTAGCCATAAATTTTGAAAACAAGTTGTATTATCTGAATTTTGCTCTGGTTGTGATCAGTCTCTGTACGTATTGTTAAGTATTACACTGGATTGTACATCCAGTCATTTAGCCAGTGAATTCTCTAAAAAAAATTGCAACTATGTCTTTGAAATAACCATAAATGTAGAAATTCACCACTGCCATTAGAAAATAAAATATTCAATTAAGTAGGACATTTGTGATCTTCGTTTTAAATAAATTTAACTTGCTAACAAAAACAGCAAAGAACTGTTTAATTTAAACATTAATTGATAGTCTCCAAGCTAATCAGAAATTCAATAAGTGATTCCTTTGAGTTTCAATCTCAAGTGTTTACCTGGAGTTTGATAGTTTAGCCTTCTCATCTCCACAGGGTCTGAAGAGTGTGCCAGCAGTGGGTCTTTTCCACCAGGAACATCATCCTTAGCAGATGGAGAACTTGCTCTTTTCCTGAACCAACCACATGGTATTATTACTTCAGCTAATGATAGATTTGCACTGATATCTACTATTGACATGCAATGTTGTAATTCAGAAACAAAAAAGTAGGCGTTTGCTTGGTAGTTAAGTACTTGCTTCTGCTCAGTTATGCTACATGCATGAAATTTGTTTTAAAAATATCCCTTTGGTCAAAGCAAGAGAAACTGATTAATTCACTCATTATTTTGTCTGATCCATTACATACCATATGTCCAGATGTATAAGAGCAAAATACTATCTTTTTATAATATCTGTTTATGAAAATGATGTTAAAATGCTGTACAAATGTATACATAAGGAATGAGCAAGAAAGTAAAGATGATTGACCCTTCAACGGTGTCCTTTTACCAATCCCAATGCTTTATTTGACAAACTGTGAAAGCTTAAAAGCAGATCCTCTGTTTGCTTTCTTTGAATGCATATGCAGGAATTGGAATAATGGTTTGACTGTCCAGTTTAAGGAAACTTAATGAAGCTCCACACTTACTGCTGTTCTAATAACATTTGCATTCCAATTAGGAAAACATTTTTACAATTAAATACATTAGGTAAATTAATTGCTGGTAAAAGTCCGTCATTGTACTTGAATTATTATTATAAAGCCATGATTCATAAGCAAACGTACAATATGCACCATTTCTATGACTACACTAGTGGTTTCCACCTTTGACTTTTACATGTCAACTCATTAACCTAAATTATAAAAAAGACCTGAGAATATTGGAAATTATACATATAAACAGAAGTGTTGAAAATTCAACAGATGTTCTCCTGGTTAGGAAAATCAACTTCCAACAAATAAGCTTCCCACCTCAAATATCAATTTATTTTTTTCTCAAGTCCCTCAATGAATGAACCTGCAGTGTATTTACTAGTATTTACAAGCAGTTTAATTATCACTATTATTTATTCATTTGTGGGACATGGGCTTTGCTGACTGACGAGCATTTATTGCGTGTTCTTTCTGCCCTTGAGAAAGTGGTGAGCTGCCAAATTGAACTGCTACAGTCCACGTGCTGTAGATTGACTCACAATGCCCTTAGGCAGGTAATTCCAGGATTTAGACCCAGCAACAGTGAAAGAATAGTGATATATTTCCAAGTCAGGATGATATATTGTTCTATTAGATCACTGCCATTTAAGACAGGCACATGAATTTGAACAAGCTTGCTTAATATAAATAAAGATTAAGATTGTTATTATCACAGACCATATTATTTTGATATCTGTCATAGATTTTATTTAACACCTATATACATGTAATATTTCGATTCTAAAACATTAAGGAATGGAACTGTTCTGAAAAAGGGTCACTTTAACTTTGTTTTCTCCCCACAGATGCTGCCAGACTTGTTATGTTTTTCCAGCAATCTCTGTAATGTTTCTGATATTAACCATCAAATTATATTTATTAAGGAATGGAACTATTTCTGTAGCACACCCTTCCATACAATAATAAAATGTTAGCTCTTGTCCACAGTATCAATCATGCCAGTCTCAGAAACACCAAGATTAGGGTCTAAACATCATCCCCTCTCCTAAAACATGTGGGAAGGGAACAAAAGGTTAAAAATGATTGACTAGCCATCGGTCTTTTTACCAATCCCTAATGCCTTACTTGCCAAATTACGAAACTTTAAAAAGCAGGCCTTCTGATTGCTTTCTTTGATGCACATGCAAGAATGTCTGGACTGTCCAGTTTAAGGCAATGTTATGGTTTTTAGTAAGAGTCTTACCTTTCTTGCTTACTGTATCCATGAGATGGCAAAAAGAGGAAACATCAGAAATGAGTGATTATTTCCCATATCCCACGGTTAAATTAAACTGTGGAAATTTCTCCCTCTGCCTCGTTTCTTCAATTGAAAGGCAAAGGAGATCATTTGAAACCAATTTTATAAATTGCTTATATATCATCTCCATAAAGTCTTTCATTATGTTTAACTCTGTAAATTACCACAATGCCATTAAGTTCAAAACATTTTCTACACTATTCTTCCAATCAGCTTTGTACATTTGCCAATTTAACTCTCTGTGACAAGTGATATACATATATGTTGAAATTCTAACAGTTTATAACTGTGAAGCACTAATCACTCGACAGAACACTTGGTGAGAGGAAAACGTCATCTTTGCGGCTATAGCTGTTTGATAAAATTCAAAAATTTTGAAATAAAATTGTAAATAGAAAACACTTAATAAATTTTACAAACTATTTTTACAGACTAATATTGCTCTTGATCAATTAAAAGAAGTACAGGTAATTGGGGCTGAATTTCCCCGGTTGGTTCATGGTCTCCAATGTCATTCTTGATTTTTGGTTAGGAAACCAGAAGCAGCACTGCCATCATTTAAATGAGGCATTTATAGCTCTTCTGTCGAGTGTTCACCTCCAAGCAATAGCCACTTTGGCATCAGCAGTGGAGGTCTCCACCTATGTGAAGATCTTGGTGGTGCCACTAATTTTGTATTAACAAAATTAGCTGTCTGTCACTGTCGAGTGGATAGCTGATGCAATTTAAATCCTGCTTCCAACAAGATAGCTTGAAAGCGGGTTGGCATCGAGCAGCTATTCTTTGGCGAGATCCTCAAATTTTGCTCCTGGTCCTGTCTCAACCTTCAATACATAGGACTAGGAAAATTTGGTAGCAGTGAAGATAGTCTATCTTGCTTGGGAACAATGTAATAGATTTCTTTCTTACAGTAAAGTAACAAAATGTTGACGAGAAAGATCTCCCAAAAGCTCAAGCAAAAGCAAACCTGTCAGCATAAACAGTTAAAAAAAAGGGAGTAAACCTCAGAACAAATCAGATAATGTATTATGTAGATATGTATGAGTATTTCTTGGAAAAAATGCTGAGCAGCAATCTTCACAAATGTTATTACATAAACTCTTGCTGGATCATAGTAAGATCATAGATTTACCTAAGGATAGTCATCTACCAATGGAGAAAGCAAGAAAAATAAATAATATGTGTGTAATAGCTGAGAAAGTGAGATACAAAAATAAAAGATGATACAGAACTGAAGAACAAACTGGCTCTCCACTGTGTTTTTTCCCTATTTCTTGGTTCACTTTGTCTTACTGTGAGACTAAAGCAAATCTGTTCACATTCTTGGCATCACATTTGACCATAAGATTCCAAACACATCTTCATGCCATCATTTAGAACACCTTTTCTCACCTTTGTAACATGGCAAGACTTGCATCTACCTTCTCCCATCTGCTGCTGAAACTCTCATTACACCTTTGCTAGCTCTAGACATCATTATTTCAAAGCAGTCCTAGCTGATTTCTCACATGCTACTCTCCATAAACTTAAGGTCATCCAAAACTTTGTTGCCCATGTCACAACCCGCATAATGAGTTCATCAACTATCAGGGAGAAAGTCAGGACTGCAGATGCTGGAGATCAGAGTCGACTCTGTGGTGTTAGAAAAACACAGCAGGTCAGGCAGCATCCGAGGAGCAGGAGAATCGATGTTTTGGGCATAACCCTTCATCAACTATCACCCCTCTGCTCACTAATCAACATTGGCTGCCTTAATTTTAAGATTCTTATTCTTATTTTCAAATCTATCCTTGGCTTTGCTCCTACCTTTCTCTATAATCGCCTTCAGCCTCTCATCCTTCTGACATAGCTGCATTTTTCTAATCCTGATCTCTTATGCCTCTCCAGTTTAAATTGTTCCAAAATCATGCCTTCTGTTGCCTTAACTCTGAAACTTCCCTCTCTACACTTCTTTGTCCCTTTATCTCAATTTTCTTCTTTGTAAAACCATAACTAAATCCTACCTCTTTGTTCAAGGTTTTCATTGTCGTATTGCATATTTCCTTATGTAGCTCCATGTCATATTTTGTTTTATATTACTTCTGCAAAGTGCCATTGAATATTTTAATAAAAGCATGATACAACTACAAGTTACTGTGGTGGTTGTTGTTAACTATTTAACAACAGATTCAATGTATGGAAAGCATGGTGGTTAGTAAGACTTAGGTCCAAAAGATAAATGTGTTCTTCCAGTTGAAAGATAGTCAAAGAATCATAATATTATTTGTACAATGAATTAAAATCCTTGCAGCACATATTTAAAAAATAATTAAGCTTAATGAGCTAGCATTTATGGACCATTTTAATTGCTGGAAAAGGTGGTGGCGAAATGCTACTTGAATTACTGCAACCTGTAAGATCCTGGTCCTCTCACAATGTTCTCAGTTAAAGAGTTACAGGATTTTGACCCAGCAATGATAAACAAATAATGATATATTTCCAAGTCAGGATAGTTTTTCACATGGAAGGAAACATGTTTTGATACATCTGCTGCCCTTATCGTTTGAGGTGACATAGGTCACACATTTGGGAAATGCAAGAAACCTTAATGAGTTGTTGCCATGGTACATCACTGGTGGAGGAATTAAATGTTTAAGGTGGATGTACTGTCAATATAATGAGCTGCTTTGTCTTGAATGATGGCAAGCTTCTTGAGTGCTTTTGGAGCTACTGACACTAGGTAAAAGGACATTACTTAATCACATACTTGACTTATGGTTAGTAGTACTGGCTTTGGGGAGTTAGGAGCTTAGTCATTTGCCAAAGAGTATCCAGTCTCTGATCTGCTGTGGCTGATTCAGTTAAATTTCTGGTCAATGATGACCCACACCCTTGAAGGCATGGATTTTGTTGATGGTGATTGTGACAAGGTCAGTTCGGTGATCCTACGATTTCCCTGTTTGGGGCTGTCAATCTGGTCCAATCAGGAAGCCACTGGCTGACAGATATAAACAGCAGTGTTGAGGTTCTGTTCACTCTGAGAGCTGGTTCTGAGGAAGCTGGATTAGTGTCAAGGATTCCCTATGTGTTAATAAAGGGTGACCAGCCTCTATGGAGTATTTCAGTAATGCCACTGAATGTACAGTTGATATGTGACTTGACTCTCACTTATTGATGGCACATGTATGGTACAAATATTACTTCTTGCTTATCACCTAAAGCAAGTCCAGACATTTCTACATGGCAGAAAGATACTTCATTATCTGAGGAGAACTGAACATCATCAGCCTGACACAGGGAAGGTTTTTGATGAAGCAGCTGAAAGTGGTTGGGACCTGAGGCACTCCTGCGGTGATGTCTTGGGGATGAGGTGAATCATCTCCAAAAACAATAAACATCTTTCTTTATGATATGCATGACTTCAATCAATTGTGTTTTGTCCCCAATTCTCACTTTTATTAGGACTTCTCGATGGGGGCCAGAATCCACCAAATGATGCAATGGTGTCAAGGATGGCTACTCTCAGCTCATCTCTCAAATTTAGCTTAATGGTTTTTATTTAGATCAAGTTTACTATGAGTTCTAAAAGTGAATGTCCTTGTAACTTATAAGCTGAGTAATGGCAAGCAAGCTATTAGTGAACAAACACCACTTAATAGCATTGTGCAGCATGAATGCCACTGGTCAGGTCAAGCCTCAGTGTTCTCTAGGTCTTGTTGCAAGCAGTCATGAACTGCTTCATTATGTAGGGAGTAACAAACACAACTGAACATGTAAGTGTCAGTGAATGGCTACACCTCTGATGTTATGGCGGTCAGTAATGAAACAGATCCAGATGTTTGGGCCAAGGACCTGTCCTGAAGAACTCCCATGATAATGTCCTAGAGTCAAGATGATTGGCCTCCAACAATCACAGTTATCTTTCTTTGTGTCAGCATGGCTTGAGCTGGTGAAGAATTTTCTCAATGACTCCTTATCAATTTCAAATTTGTTGGAGCTTCCTAATGCCATACTCAGTCAAATTCTGCCTTAACATCAAGGGCAGTCATTCTCACCTCACCAGTGACATTTAGATCTTTTGCCAGTCTTCGAACCAAGGCTGTAAATGAGGTCTAGAGTAGGATGATCCTGACAAAACCTAAATGGGCTTTCTTTTAGTTTGTAATTTGAGATCATCACCTTTGAAAGTTTATGCTATAAAGATAAAATGTTCAGCAGTGATCTTGGTTACACAGTCCTATTTTCAATTTATAATTTTACAATTAACTTTATAATTATCTCACCTTTTGAAAAGAAGTATAGCAATAACAATGATGATAATTAACACAACAGCAAGTACTGGTCCCATCACCCACAGCATCTCAGGATCATCCTGTGCATTCGGCGATGGGGTTACCTCCACCAGAATTGTATCAGAGTAGGGGCTAGCAGCATACATCTGCTGAACAGAAAAAGAACACAAGAGAAATAATATTAACATCTATAGCAATTAATGAAATGATGCGTGTCACTTTATTCCATGGTTATTTATTATTGAATTAAGACATAATACCGTACTTAAATAAAATAGTCAGTTCCCCACCAAAGTAAATAATAAATTATTCATTTATAAAGCTTTTGTAGTTAAGTATTTTTCTAAGTTTGTCTTCTAAACATAAAAATCTGGCTACTGTTCTTCAAACTATTAAGCGCTTGAAGTAGTAATCTCCACTTGTGAAACTAACTTAGCGAATATGAGTTGTTTATTTGATTTTGGAGATTAGGGAGGAGAAGGGAGACAAGTTCCCTTCTACAGCATGGAAGCAGACCCTTCGGTCCAACTAGTCCATGCCAAACATGTTCCCAAATTAAGCTCGTCCCACTTGTATGCGTTTGGCCCATATCCCTCCAAACCTTTCCTATTCATATACTTATCCAATGTCTTTTAAAAGTTATAACCGTATCTGCATCCAGTGGTTGACTCTCTAAAATAGCTCTAGCAAGCTACAGAGTTCAAGGGGTATTTTCCTCATATAAATGACAATAAATGAGGAAAAGGCATTTATATTGGTTGCTGAATCAGTGGGCAGATGTTTATAGAGATGCAGTTAGCTTGTCTGCTCAAAAAGAAAGTTGGCTGGAAGTCAGTTTGCTCCTTGTAAGTCTGTCCTGCAACTATGTTGTTCTGCAGATGGGCTAAATTGGTTAACAGCATGGCTTCTGCTCCTCACTCAGCAGGAAGTCCTTCCCTCGGAATTAACCGACAGCTCCATCACTCATGGCAGCACAAGATTTCAAGTAATGAGTACTGCTGGGACTGTACAAAGGAGCTGAAAGAGCGCTATACTGCTCCAAGAAGGTTAGTCCTGGGGTTTCATGGTTGGGAGAGATCATATAGCTCAGGAGGCAGGGAGAGAGTGGTAGGGACCAAGTCCTGATAGGCAGCAGCATGGTAAAATAAGGTCTTGGGGTGGGACTGCCCTCCAATGTACTCGGGGCATCAACAAACTGAAATGTCCCCAATCTTTCCTGCTTTTGTTCATGCAGGTGTTTAAAAACAGGCTGTCCAGTTATGTCCCACACTCCACCCCAATATAATGTAAACTAAAATACTTAAGATTGACTATGACAAAATGAAATATGATGCCCAATGTCCAGTCAACTCATAGTCCGGTTTATATCAGTTCAAATTTAGATTACTTACAGTGTGGAAACAGGCCCTTCGGCCCAACAAGTCCACACCGACCCGCCAAGGCACAACCCACCCAGACCTAGCCCCTACATTTACCCCTGTACCCAACACTACGGGCAATTTAGCATGGCCAATTCAACCGAAACCGGGAGGAAACCGGAGCACCTGGAGGAAACCCATGCAGACACGGGGAGAATATGCAAACTCCACACAGTCAGTCACCTGAGGCGGGAATTGAACCCGGGTCTCTGGCACTGTGAGGCAGCAGTGCTAACCACTGTGCCACCGTGCCACCCACGTGTGCTACCGTGCTGCCCACAATATTTGAGATTTAAATGAGACTCAATTGTTCGAACAGCCTCCAATCAACAAGCAGGGTTATCATTTTTTTGTTGTAAAACCCAGAAGTTTACGACATAAAACAAGATATTTAGGGTGTAGGTTTGCTCGCTGAGCTGTAGGTTTGATATCCAGACGTTTCATTACCTGGCCTGGTAACATCATCAGTGGCGACCTCCAAGTGAAGCGAAGCTGTTGTCTCCTGCTTTCTATTTATATCTTTCTCCTGGATGGGGTTCCTGGGGTTTGTGGTGATGTCATTTCCTGTTCGTTTTCTGAGGGGTTAATAGATGGTATCTAGATCTATGTGTTTGTTTATGGCGTTGCGGTTGGAGTGCCAGGCCTCTAGGAATATTCCTTTTCTTGTCCAACACTATACAGACTTCTGTAGTGTTCAGAGTATTAGTGTACTCTGGACAGCAGCATTAGGGCATAGCTAATATCAGGATTTAACCAGATTTAACCAAAAACAAATATTCCCTGATTACAAACTGATAAGAATTACACTCCTTAAAAAACACAACAGAAGGTAGAAAAACAACTGGCAATACAATGGATGTGTAGCAAATTTCTCAGCCAGCCTGTACTATGTCTGAATTGCAATCTATGCAAAAAAAAAATCAGTTTAAGCAACTTTCCTTTAAGGTCCCTCAAGCAAGGAATTAAGCCACTTGTAACAATCAACAAGTCCTTACACTGCCAAATTATTGCAATATTTATATAAATTTCAAAACCCATCAACTGTTTGTACAATTCTCTTATTTATAAACCTCAAGAGCCTGATAAAACCACTTTCTTTGACATTACTTCCTACAACAGAACTAATTGCCTGTGCAAGATGATCACCCCTGAAATATGACAACATTAAACTCTAATTCAATACAGGAGGAATGATTTTTCTTGCAGTCAGATAAATTTAGTGTTCAATTTTTCTTTGCGGCTGTGCGATCCTACATAGAATGAAATCTGGGCTGATGAATACTGCAGAATTTGACCAGACCTAATGAGTTTTCACCAAAAAATGAACTCAGAACTTGTTAGCAATGTGAGGAGAAAATATGCATTTTGATGTCGACATAAATGTTTCATCTGAGTCCTCAGTACACAATCCAACTGCAGCAGGTACAACTCTTTGCGAAAGTAAATCAAAACGGTAACATTCCGCTACAGTGATGAATACTCTGCTTTGTTCACTACTGTGCTTTACTGACATTTTCTAACTATTCTTCAGATTTTGCAAATTTCTCCACCTTGATTTTGTTCACAAAGACTTTTTAAAAATCGTATCCAAGAGAGATGAAAAAATGTTTACAATTTAAATCTGCAAAACTTAAAGAAGTACATAATACATAGTCATGATGGTTTTACAAGAAAAAATCAAAGTATAATTGCAAAGGAAGTGATATATTTAATTAAGAAATTGAAGCGCTAATTAAACTAATCAATGTGAAAATTAAAACTGATTCATTGCCAATAAGCTTGTAAACACACATGGAAATAGCGGGAATTCTTAAAAAAACTAACAACTTACATGAAGAGAGCCAAACACCTGTAAGAAAAGTGGACTGTAAGCAGTTGACCCTCATAGATTCAATGAAAGAAAGATATGGCTGTGTTTCTAACAGCGACAGAAGCAAAGACATTTTTTAAAGCTAACATATTAATAGATAATACAACAGAGATAGGTCAGCCATCTTATTGGATACAAACTGATTTCTAATATAATACCCCTTAAAAGCTGACCATACTTTTAAGAAATTATATAGGATTGTGAGTATGACCTTAATCACATATACTTGTTTTGACATTCAATTGCTTCTTCAGGTGAATTTGAAGATTGCATTTAAATTTAAAGTAGAATTGTCATTTTATCACTATTCTTATTATGATACACTCTATGACATTACCTTTTTTTTTGCTAAATTGCCCAGTCTCTTAGGTGCATTAGTCAGGGGTAAATATAGGGTAGGGGAATTATCTGGATGGGTTACAATTCGGAGGGCTGGTGTGGACTTGTTAGGCTAAATGGCCTGTTTCCATACTATAGGGAATCTGATCTAATCTTATAGTGTCATACAGCACAGTAACAGACCCTTCAGCCCAACTCATTCACACTGACTAGGTTTCCTAACTCGTTCAATTTGTCTGCATTTGGCCCAAATCCCCCTAAACCTTTCTTATTCATGTACTTGTCCAAATGTATTTTATTATTTTTTTTTAAAATACAGAATCCTGACAGTATGGACGTGGGCCACTCAGCCCATCATATACATGCAGACACTCCAAAGAGCATCCCGCCCAGATCCTCCTTCCATCCCATCCTAATAACTCTGCATTTCCCATGCCTAACTCACCTAGCTTGTTCATCTCTGGAAACTACGGGCAACTTAGCATGGCCAATCCACTTAACCTGCACATCTTTGGACTGTGGGAGAAGACCGGAGCACCCGGAGGAAATCCATGTCGACACAGGAAGAATGCACAAATTCCACACAGTCGCCTGAAGCTGGAATCAAACCTGGGTCCCTGGCGCTGTGAGACAGCAGTGCTAATCACTGAGCCATTATGCTGCCACACCTTTTAAACATTGTAATTGTACATCTCTCTACCACTGCCTGCGGCAGCTCATTCCATTTACGCACCACTCTCGGTGCAAAAAAGTTGCCCCTCAGGTCCCTGTTAAATCTTTCCCCTCTCACGTTAAACCTATGCCATCTAGATTTGGACTCCTCTACCCTTGGAAAAAGAATTTGGCTATTTACCTTATCATCCCGTGATGATTTTATAAACCTCTATAAAGTCAGCCAAACTTTTTCCCACTATGATTCCATTTGAAGCTTGACAATTGTTTGACAATTTGAGGAGGTCAGAGCTCCATGACAGCCACTGCCTCCAAATTTCAATTCACTTCCCATTTGGGGTCCTGATACCATTTTGGGAAATCCTGCTCTATGATATAATGTTCATTACTATAATGTAATTCAGAATTAATTCTTGTAGTAAACAGCTATTTGCAAGTATTAAAACGTTGTAGTAACAATGAGTTTGAAATAGTGAAAAATCTAATTCTGAAAATTAAAATATTGTACAGAAATTGTTGATAAACATAAAAACAAACTCACAATTAAATTTTGTGTTGTGTGATATAATCTGACTCAATATTTTGCTACTCTCCTTCAAACTTGTGCAATGGGATCTTCTAAATGCACCCAAGCAAACAGATGGGCCACAATCTAATATGTCATCTGAAAGATGGCATGTCCAAGCAGCACTACAGTGAGAAGTATCAATATTGGATCTGAACTTTATGCAATATCTGCAGCTGGGTAAACAGAATCCACAAATTAAGATGTCATGACATCAATTGTGTACCAGTCAGTCACCCATGTCCTCCATAATTTTACAGGTGGTGTTCTAGATTTTTGTAGAATTCCCACCTGCGGTTCAAATGAAGGCCTTAAATGTGCAATTAATGCACAATTAAGGGTCTCATCCTGTCAGTGCTCTGATCTCGCACAAATCAGGAGCCAAATTAGACCATTTGGCCCCTCTAGCAAGCTCTACTGTTCAGAAAGGTCATGGATTCCTCAGAATTGTGGGTAGCCTTTCATCACCTTGTTTACCACCAATGTATTGACCTTTACTTTAAAAATATTCAAACTGCTGTTTCCACCACCATTTAAGTTAGAGTTACAAAAGACTTCATTCCCCTGTTAGAGCAAGAAATTCTCATCTCAGCCTTAAATGTGCAACCCCTTATTTATAAAATGTGATCAAAATTTCTAAATTCTCCATAAGTCAAAATACCATTCTCATATACATTGTGTCAAGATACCTCAGAATTTCATATTTCAGTTAAGTTGACTCATTTTCATCTCAGCTTCAGTGGATACAAGTCTATTCTGTCAAAGCTTATCTCATAAGACAATCTACTGACTCCAGACATTAGTCAAATAAACCTTCTCTGAACTGCTTTGATCACATTTATATCTTTCCTGAAATAAGGAGGTCAGTACTGTACAAAGTACTACAGATGTGGTCTCACCACTGCCCTATATAATTAAAGCATAAACTCTTTACTTCTTGCTTTGAATTATATTTATAATAACTAAATTTATTAGCTTTCCTAATTACTTACTGTACTTGCATAATGACCTATTGCAATTCACGCAGCACGGCACCCATATCCTTCCTGCCTCTCAAGCGTTCTGCAATATTTTACCATTCAAATAATATGTTTTTAAACATTCTTCTCATTAAAATGCAATGATCGCAGGAAAAGATTGTGCCCAACGTGCAGCCCAGCAGTTACAACCCTGCCGGCAACTGTGTCAATCGGGATAAGTCCACCCATTGATTTTCCTCTCCCAAGTCTATGCTCTTCAAGTCCAATATCTAATCCCTGCTCCTGTCAGCCTGGTGCCAGCAATATCTCAGACTAACTGGAATGCATGAGGCAATTGCTGAATGCCACCTTCCTGTCTTACCGGCAACAGCAGCTTTGGCCACCATTCCTGCATGATACTGTCAGTTTGCACAGCTGCCAGCCAGTCCATGAGATCGGACATCCTCCTGCAGACGCATAAGACTCCCAAATCTCATCCAAATGAAAGGGCCATCAGCCAGAAACTTAAAAAAAGGATGAGCTTCCTAAGTGTCTGAGGCTACTTCCCCAAAATTTGGGTTTGGGTGCAAAGATCCCACCTTCAGTTTGAAATCCAGCCTTAATTTTTGTGTGTTAAGTCCTGCAGTAAGAATTAAGGCCAGAACATTGTGATTCAAAGTTTAGAGCATTAACAATTCCACTAGGACTTGATCCTGAAATGGGAATAGAAATTATTTGATGTATCATGTTACTCATATTTATTATTTGACACCAAACTTGTAGCAGATTTAAAATGTATGAATTGAACTTACTGAAAATCAGCATGTTTGCTTTTTTTGTCATTTATATTATAAAACATTGTTGAAAGTTATTACACAAACTTGACTGAGTTTTTTGAAGAAGTAACAAAGAGGATTGATGAGGGCAGAACGGTAGATGTGATCTATATGGACTTCAGTAAGGCATTTGACAAGGTTCCCCATGGGAGACTGGTTAGCAAGGTTAGATCTCATGGAATACAGGGAGAACTAGCCATTTGGATATAAAACTGGCTCAAAGGTAGAACACAGAGGGTGGTAGTGGAGGGTTGTTTTTCAGACTGGAGGCCTGTGACCAGTGGAGTGCCACAAGGATTGGTGCTGGGCCCTCTACTTTTTGTCATTTACAGAAATGATTTGGATGCTAGCATAAGAGGTACAGATAGTAGGTTTGCAGATGACACCAAAATTGGAGGTGTAGTGGACAGCGAAGAGGGTTACCCCAGATTACAACAGGATCTGGACCAGTTGGGCCAATGGGCTGAGAAGTGGCAGATGGAGTTTTATTCAGATAAATGCGAGGTGCTGGATTTTGGGAAAGCAAATCTTAGCAGGACTTATATACTTAACAGAAAGGTCCTAGGGAGTGTTGCTGAACAAAGAGACCTTGGAGTGTAGGTTCATAGCTCCTTGAAAGTTGAGCTATAGGGAGAGACTGAACAGGCTGGGGTTGTTTTCCCTGGAGCGTTGGAGGCTGAGGGGTGACCTTATAGAGATTTACAAAATTATGAGGGGCATGGATAGGATAAATAGGCAAAGTCTTTTCCCTGAGCTGGGGGAGTCCAGAACTAGAGGGCACAGGTTTAGGGTGAGAGGGGAAAGATATGAGAGAGACCTAAGGGGCAACCTTTTTATGCACAGGGCAGTACAGGTACGGAATGACCTGCCAAAGGAAGTGGTGGAGGCTGGTACAATTGCAACATTTAAGAGGCATTTGGATGGATATGTGAATAGGAAGGGTTTGGAGGGATATGGGCTGGGTGCTGGCAGATGGGACTAGATTGGATTGGGACATCTGGCCGGCATGAACTGGTTGGACCGAAGGGTCTGTTTCCATGCTGTACATCTCTATGACTCGATGACATCTTTTTGTTCATTCATGGATATCATGGTTAAGCAACATTTATTGTCCATTGCTAACTGCCTTTGAGATTATGGTGATGATGATGAGCTGCCTTCTTGAACCACTCAGTCATATTTGGACAGTCATGATTTAGAGATGCCAGTGTTGAACTGGGGTGTACAAAGTTAAAAGTCACATAACACCAGGTTATAGTCCATCAGGTTTATTTGGAAGCACTAGCTTTCGTAGCACTGCTCCTTCATCAGGTGGTTGTGGAGATCGTAAGCCACAGAATTTTGCTGTGATGCATTTTTGCTGTGTGATGTAATTGAAGTTATGTATTGAAAAAGACCTGGATTGTTTGTTAAGTCTCTCATCTTTTAGAATGAACATATTGGTTTCAGTTCTTTCATATGTAAATTGCAGAACATTTAAAAGTTACAAGAATGTAACAGGAGAGACACTATGAAATTGCTTTCTCTTAACTGGGGAATTGTAATATGGCTTTGGCATAAGAGTATGATCATGTAGGACTGAGATGGGAGGACATTTCTTGACTCAAATTACTGTGAAACTTTGGAATTAGCTCCCCTAAGAAGTTGTGGGTGCCCCATTATTGCATATAATGGAGGCTGAGATAGACTAAGTTTTGATCTATCATTGAATCAAGTATTATGGAAAGTGTGCTGGGAAGTGGAAGATCAGCTATGTTGAATGGAGGGCAGCGATGATATACCATACGGTATACTTATGTTTCTTATATTCTTATTTTCTAACAATGGGATTCCATGTAGTGACTTTATCCCTTCAATTAAAAAAACACAGTTAAGGCAGAGGTTTATCTTAAGCATGGAAATTTTAGCCAAGTATTCAAGAAAATGACAATGTTCTAAAAATTCCAAAATACTATATGTATACTTACTGTATCCTTCTCCTCTAATGCTGCCAAAACAAAGCACAGGTAACTGTGGTTGGGAGATAGTGGTTTATTGTAAAACCCTCCATAGGTCTGTTCATCTCCAAGTGTGAATGTGTCTGGTAGTTTCTGCAGCTGGGCAGCAATATATGGCTTTGGTTTCTCAGACTGACGTCGTTGCCGAATATTATGATGGTGGTTTATCCCTTCAAACAGCTAAACATATACATACATGTATTTTAGTAACATTTCAATTTTTTATTTAGATGATTTGACTAACAAAGCACAGATTCTGCACTACTGTGATACACGTAGGAGTGCATAACCTGTTCATCCTGCCAAAATTAAACCAATAAAAGACCACACAATTCCCATTCTCAGCCAAATGGTCTGTGTAAGTGCCAGAGATCAAATGTTTCACGACAAAAACAGGGAGACAAAAGTGCTGGATTGGAAGTTAATATTCTTCAATTATATGTCAGACACTGCAGAAACTTAGAAGATCACCTTGCTGAAACCATGGCCAATAGCAGTAGTAGGGAGAGAAAAAAAGCTGTAAGAATGGAAATGGAATGGAAGAATGGTTCAGCTGTACATTTTAATACAATGGTTTCAGAAAGAGATCTCCATTGTCAAACAGGGCCTAGGATATTCTTTACTGTGGCTCTTTATATTCCATAATATTTAACACTGATTCATAATTTTAGTTTTATATGAACTAATCATGAACTGAATAAAATTTGCAAAATTCTTCTCAACTTTTGTATGAAGAACACAAAAGAATTTTTTTCTCGAACATTAAACTGCATAAAGCTTTAAGAAGATCAAAACAATACAAGGGTTTCTCTCATGTACTAATCACTGCTGGGGATTTAATTTGTTCCAGAATAGGGCTGATATACAAGTGAGTGAGTGAAACGCTTCTAAATTTGAACTGATAGCTAACGGATGAGCATTGCTGGGTGCATTTTCTTCCATTCAGATCAATAGATTAGATACTTTTATGTAAAAATTGATAAGGGAACAAGAATATATACCTGTGTACAGCTGCAATTTAGATATTGCTTCCCTCATTTTCTCAGGAGAAACAGCCCCTGCATTTAATTTACTAAATTGCCATTCAATTTTTGATTGAGGTTGAGGGGAGAAAAGAATAAAATGAAGCACTGGCCCACTTGCTATCCAAACAGATAGCTTTCTACACATTTATCAACTCTCATTGTAAATGTAAACTGATGACAATAAATTTCCAGAACACGCAACATAAAACTTTCATTAAATATACATGGTATCATTCTGATTATAAAGTCTTACATCATCAAGGTCCATCTCCTCAGGATTTTGCAATTTGTCTGTAACAGCACGTTGGGTTCTATCAAATGGTACCACTACAATAAAATACCACCTAAAAGAGAGATTCTATAGATTAGATGGAAAGGCGGAAAAGGATAGTCACATTTTCTGAACAATATGAGAGCTGGTTTTAACCTGCAACATCTGGCAGGAACTGTGCAGGAAGAGAAAAAGGTCCTGTAACATTCCTGTAGTGATTGGAACAAGGTTAATCAGGTGGACCTCATTCAGTAGGATTTCACTGACTGAGGCTTTTAACCTGGTCCAATCAGGGAATCCTGGCTGACAGAGATAAACAGGAGTGCCCCCTCTTCCGCGGTTACGTTAGAGCCCGGGTGTCTCTGGAGAAGGATCATGTGGTGTCCACCAACACCCTGGAGTTGTTCAGGGAGTGGTGGGCACCGCGGGGTGTGGAGTGCATTATTTCCCCCTCAACTCTATTTTGATTTAATTCCTGCTCTCCCCTTCACTGTTTGATCACACAGCATTGCCCTTTGATGTCAAGGGCACTGCTTGTCACTGGCCACTTGGGTGTTTCCTTTCTTCCTGGTGGTGGAAACTGAATAAAGATTTGTGCACCTTGTGAAAAAAAAATAAACAAACAGGAGTGTCCCCTCTTTCGCAGTTCCATTAAATTTAGATTAGATTTAGATTACTTACAGTGTGGAAACAGGCCCTTCAGCCCAACAAGTCCACACTGACCCTCCGAAGAGCAACCCACCCAGACCCATTCCTCTGCATTTACCCCTTCACCTAACACTAGGGCAATTTAGCATGGCCAATTCACCTCACCTGCACATTTTTTTTGGACTGTGGGAGGAAACCGGAGCACCTGGAGGAAACCCATGCAGACACTGGGAGAATGTGCAAACTCCACACAGACAGTTGCCTGAGGCAAGAATTGAATCTGGGTCTCTGGCGCTGTGAGGCAGCAGTGCTAGCCACTGTGACACCGTGCCACCCACAAGGTTAGAGCCCGGGTGTCTCTGGAAAAGGAGCATGCGGTGTCCACCCACATCCTGGAGTTGTTCAGGGAGAGGTGGGCGCTGCAGGGAGTGGAGTGTATTATTTCCCCATCCAATTCTATTTTGAATTAATCCCTGCCCTCCCCTTCAATGTTTGATCACGCAGCATTGCCCATTGATGTGAAGGGCACTGCTTGTCACTGGCCACTTGGGTGTTTCCTTTCTTCCTGGTGGTGGAAACTGAATAAAGATTCGTACACCTTGTGTCTTTCACTGTGTCTCACACCTGCACACACACAACATGGGTGCTGGGGAAAAAAGAAAAAAAAAACAAACAGGAGTGTCAGTGGATCTGTTCACTCTAGAAGCCAGCTATGATCTGGCTGGTTCTGTGTCATGTACTGTGCATGTGTAAATAAAGGGTAATTCGGTGACGGGATACCGGCCTTTGTGGGAGATATTTCAGGTTCCTGTCCAAAATTTCGCATGTCTGAATGCAGCTTTCGTCTCTGTTTTAATAAGGCATGCTGCAATTAAAATCCCAATATGATTTCAAGTTTTATCGGCAACAAAGTTCTCCAGTTTAAAATATTTAACTCTAGTTCTTAATGCAGATGAGACAGTGACATCATGTAATGTACATGTACAATCATGTGACATTTTGTTTGAAGTGGTCTTTTCTAAATTTATAACCATCCCCACCGACCCAGACACAGTCATTAGAACAAGCAAAGTTTATGTGACGATATAATCATTTGCACCATCTCACAGACTTTCCGCATAGTTTACAAAAACAAACCTACAGAAATGGGTTAGCATATTAATATAAATTTCACAAATCCAGTGATTTCATTCTTAAATTAGGTCACAACTTACTTGACAATGGATGTGGTCTGCACCTTTGGCAGATTTATTGGCAATTTGCCATCCTGGATATTTTTGCTGTACACAACTGGTTTTGTGCGCAGCAGGTTAGGAGCAGTTCGGATCGATACCACCTGCTGTAGTCCACCAGCACTATTTCCACGGTTTGTTAACACAAAGGAGTATTCGGTGTCAGGCTGAAGCTTTGTAATAAGTTTTCGCATGGATTGTCCATCAACCTCTATGCTTTGGCCATTGTACAGGATCTGAGATAGGGATAAGAAAAGGCACTCATAATAAATTTTTAAAAAGTTTATATTTAACTTCATTTTTGTTTGCTTCCTTTCAAAGCAGATGATCAACATCAATTGTGCTATAAAAAGAGGCACTATAGTAAGCTCCAGTTTGTTAATGGAAGATCACCAGGTTGTAGAACAATTTGACAGCAATTTGTTACTATCTATAATTACTTCATGGCAGTTTCACAATTAAATCAAAGTATTCAGTTACAACAGAAAGAAAATACAAGTTAATAAACTGCTTGCAGAGCTTAGAAGTTTCACCAACAATTTTTCTTTCCAGGCAACTACAGCAGTTAAAATGTTAGATCACCTTTTTCAAACAAAGATTCCTGAATAATCAAACATCTCATTGCTCAACCTGTCCTTTGCCTGTTACTCACCATGTATTAATGGATGGCCTGTCGGCCAGGTGATTTTCTGTCCATTTCAGGGAGGAACTTGAGTGTCATTATTTAAGCGAGACCCAGGAGTTAAAATAATTTGGTCCTGATTTCTAAAGTGGTGAGGGAGTTTCCAAGTCAACTTGTCACTCACCTGCTGAAAACTTATCTGAAGTTCAAATCAAGGCCTTTAATTTGCATTAATTTTGGTTTATTTTGGATGGCAGCTGTTCGACATTTTTAAGAATGTAAGAATACAAATCATATTTGTAACTACATTTCCGTTGCCATGCATTCATATGCATAAAGATGCTATTACAATTTGAATAATTTCCAGACACTTATTTGAGTCTCGCATAAAGACTTCTTTTCAAAGGCAAAGTTATGTACTGAAATATAATCTAAGGTGTGAAGTAATCTGGAAAGTAGCTTCAAATGAGTAAAAATTACATTTATTAAGCTGAATAAAATTAATATAATCCTGATACAGTTCCCCTCTTTGATTGAAGAACAAATAAAAATGATATCTCCCATATCTTTGGCTATAACAGTGTCAATGAATAGAACTAAACACAAGAACAAACAACTAGATTTCATTAGATTGTGATCGTTAAAATAATTTCCTGGTGTTCCTTTCAAAGCAATAAAACCCAAGAATCCTTCAATTCTCTGTAGCACTTTAAACAATGTTTCTTTAATGAAAAGTTTTTCTGTGAGAAAAAACAAATTTAAGGAGTCCTTCAAAACTGTAGAACAAGTGGAAGAACTATTAAATGGGGAAAAACATGTCATTCGTTATCCAAATTAAGCAACTAATGGCTAGAACTTTGGACTCCTTCCAGTTATTTGTCATTTCAATGCACCATCTTGCTCCCATACAAACATTTCCTTATGAGGTCTGTGCAGCATTCCAATGAAGCCCAAGCTGGAGGAACTATACCTCACTTTTCTGTTGAAGGACTTGATAGCTATTAAGACTCAACAACAATTTAAATAATTTCAGAGCACGACCTAGCTTCTATTATTCACATCTATCATTAACACATATTTTGAAGCTAAATCTTTCCTTTACTACTATTTGAATTCCCTATGTCCTTTTGCTCAGGGCACCCTCACCACCTCTTCCACATGTGCAATCTACCCTGCATGAAAGCAGTTATTTTTCAGCCATCATCAGTTTCAAGAGTCATTGTACTCAAAACATCAACTTTGTTTCTCTCTCCACAGATGCTGAGTATCTTCAGCACTTTATTTTAATGGCTAAAGGTGTCAACCAAAAATTAACTTTGGAGATTTCAGAATAACATGAAGAACTGCAGATGTTGAAAGTTTAAAACAAAAGCAGAAATTGTGGAGAAATTCAACAGATCTGTCAACATCTGCAGCAAAAGGCAGAGTTAACCTTTATATAACCTATAAGTTATCCTTCTTTAGAACTGTTAGTAGCTCGGAAAAAGTGGTATTTATGCTGATGACAGGAGGTTGGGGAAAGGAGTTATCAGATAGAATGAGATGGATCCCAGAGAGAAAAAAAGAAAGTTAGACAGACAGTGAGATGGTAGATACTAAGTCAGGGAAGGAGAAAAGCTGAAAATTGGGACAACGAGTCGGTGAAAATGGGTTGGCTGTGCTGAAAGCAGTCCATGTTATGACAGGGTTCAGGGTATGGGGACGGGTAAAGGACATGGAAGGAGGTGGTTAGACTCTAAATTAGACCACAAGACCGTAAGACATAGGAGCAGAAATTATGCCATTCAGCCCATCGAGTCTGCTCTGCCATTCAATCATGGTGAATAAGTTTCTCATCCTCATTCTCCCATTTTCTCCCCCTAACTCTTGATACTTAAGAACCTATCTATTTCAGTCTTAAATATACTCAATGACCTGGCCTCCACAGTCTTCCGTAGCAATGAATTCCGTAGATTCACCACTCTCTGGCTGAAAAGGTTTCTGCTTATCTCCGTTCTAAAAGGTCTTTCCTTTGATCTAAGGCCAAGCCCTCCAGTCCTAATCTCTCCTACCAATGGAAACATCTTCCCAACATCTACTCTGACAAGGCCATTCAGTATTCTGTATGTTTCAATCAGATCCCCCCCTCATCCACCTACATTCCATCAAGTATAGTCCCAAAGTCCTCAAAAGTTTCTTGTAAGTTAAGCTTTTCATTCCAGGGACCATTATAGTGAACCTCCTTTGAACATGTTCCAGGGCCATTACATCCTTCCTGAGATATGGGACACAAAACTGAGCACAATACTCCAAACGTGGTCAGACCAGAGCCTTGTAGAGCCTCAGAAGTACATCCCTGTTTTTATATTCAAGTCCTCTCAAAATAAATGCCATCATTACATTTGCCTTGCTAACATCTCATTCAACCTGCAAGGTTTACCTTGAGAGAATCCTGGTCTGGAACTCCCAAGTCTCTTTGCATTTCAGACTTCTGAATTTTCTCCCCATTTAGAAAATAGTCCATGCCTGTAATCTTCCTACCAAAGTGCATGACCTCACACTTTCCCACGTTGTACTCCATCTGCCATTTCTTTGCCCACTCTCCAAACCTGTCCAAATCCTTCTGCAGTCTCCCTGCCTCCTTAAGGCCAGAATGCCCTCAGTTCCTTCAGCTAGATTGTTAATGTATAAAGTGAAAAATTGTGGTCCCAACACTGAGCCTTGTGGTCCCAACACCTGCTTCCATCCTGAGGAGGACTCTTAACCGCACTCTCTGCTTTCTGCCAGACAACCAAGCTATTATCCCTGCTAGCACCTTGCCTCTGACACTATGGGCCCTTATCATACTCAGTAACCTCCTGTGCAGCACCTTGTCAAAAGCCTCCTTGAAGTCCAGGTAGATAACATCCATTGCATCTCCTTGGTCTAACCTGCTTGTTACTTCCTCAAAGAATTCTAGCAGATTTGTCAGGCATGATCTCGCCTTGATTAACCATGTTAACTTTGCCTTATTTTACCATATACTTCCAAGTATTCAGAAATCTCATCCTTCACAACGGATTCCAAGATCAACCGAGGATGGGTTATTGGTCTGTAATTTTCTGCCTTTTGCCTTACTCACCTTTTAAACAGGGGTATCATGTTAGCAATTTTCCAGTCCTCTGGGACCCATCCTGATTCTAGCGATTCCTGAACGATCACCACTAAACCTCCACTATCTTTTCAGCTACCTCCCTCAGAACTCTAGGGTGTAGTCCATCTGGTCCAGGTGCTTTATCCACCTTCAGGCCATTCAGTTTCTTAGCACCTTCTCTTTGGTGATGGCCACCATACTCAGCTCTGCCTCCTCACTCTCTTGAGTTTTTGGGATATTACTCATGTCTTGTTCCCCACTCTATCTCTCTAGCATCATTTTTCAGTGGCTCAATGTCCAGTTTTGCCTCTCTTTTGCCCTTTATATATCGAAAGAAACTCTTACAGCTTTCCTTTGTATTACTGGGTAGCTTACCCTCATATTTAATCTCTCCCTCCTCATTTCTTTTTTTGTTGCCCTCTGTTGGTCTTTGTAAGCTTCCCAATCCTCTGGTTTCCCATCGCCCTTTGCCATATTATATGCTTTCTCATTTGCTTTTATCCTATCCCTGACTTTCCTAATCAACCATGATCGCCTCATCCTCCCAAGGGATGTATCTCTGCCGTGTCTCCTAAATTACTCCCAGAAAGTCCTACCATTGCATTTTCACTGTCTTTCCTGCGAGGCTTCTCTCCCAGTCAATTCCAACCAGCTCCTCCCTCATGCCTCTGTAGTTGCCTTTATTCAGCTGTAATACTGATATCTCTGATTCTAAATTCTACCTCTCAAATTGCACAGTAAATTCAATCATATTATGATCACTGCCTCTTGAAGGTTCCTTCAATTTAAACTCCCTTATCAAGTCTGCCTCATTGCTCAAAACTAAATCCAATATCGCCTGCTCCCTAGTGGGCTCCACCTCCAGCTACTCCAAAAAGCCATCTCATAGACATTCTACAAATTCGTTTTTTTACAGTCCACCACCAACCTGACTCTCCCAGTCCACCTGCATATTGAAATCCCCCATGATCATTGTTATTCTTTTCTATCTCCTGGTGTATCTTGTGCCCCAGCTCCTGACTACTTTTCAGAGGCCTGTACATAACTTCAACAATATTTTTTTAAATCTTTGCAGTTCCTCAATTCTACACCATGTGACCCTATTTCGTTTCTCACTATTGATTTAATTTCATTTCTTTCTAATAAGGCAACCCACTCCCTCTGCCCACCTGCCTATCTTTTCGATAGGATGTTTATCCTTGAATATTCAACTCCCAATCCTGATCCCCTTGAAGCCACATCTCCGTGATGCCCACTACATCATTCCTGCCATTTTGATATGCGCCACAAGCTCATTTACCATATTCTTCATATTGCATGCATTCAGATATAACATCTTCAGTCCTGTATTAACTGTCCCTCTTCTCATGCTCATTCATTTGCCCAGTGTGCTTGAAGTTTGATTGCTAACCCTTTCCATTCACTCTGTCCTATTTGTGTCTGTTCTGGAGATTTTAATAACCTCTCCTCAGTTCTGCAATCTTACCTCCTCTTTTACTTTGGGTTTTATAATTTCCCTTATAACTGAGTCCTCTCTCCCCCTATTTAATTTAAAGCCCTGTCTACAGCCCAAGTTATTGAACTTCAATAACTGAAGGCCGCAGGGTCCCCACGCAGAAGATGAATGCTGTTCTTTCAGCATGCACTGAACCTCAATGGAACATTACAGTAGGCCCAAGACAAAAATTTTGGCAGACAGCGCACCACTATGTTGAAGTGGCAGGTAACTGGAAGCTTGGGGCCAAATTTACAGATAGAACATAAATGTTCTGCAAAGTAGTCACCCAGTCTGTGTTTTGTCTCCCCACTGTGGAGGAGACAGGGATTTCAGAAGTTTATTTAGATCCTTCAACTGCTTACTTATTGAGTTAAGTTGTCCAAATTAAATCACCAGTCTGGATCGATCAAAACCCTATTAATCCATAATAATACCAACTGCTTATCGATTAGGTGGTAACAGTGTAACATTCTAATTGAGTAGAAAACTTTTACAATATTACTTGGATAATATTAAATGTAAAAAGCAAATGAAATATTAGCAAATGAGCATTAAATTTTAAAGTAGGCAAAAAGTGTGCCAAAAAATTCAAATAATACATTTCAACTCAGGCAAGAAGGGCTACAAGAAACTCAACATACAAAATTATTTTTTATATTATTTTTGGTATGGCCTGTACCCCAGGGTCGGTCATGGCAATGGACTGCTTTTAGAAAACCCATTTTCACCTATTCATTGTCCCCTATATCAGCTTTTCTTTTTACCTGGCTTACTATCTATCATCTCTTTGTCTGTCTAACTTTGTCTCTCTCTCTCAGGGTTCAGTGTCCACCTATCTGATCAATCCTTTCCCTCAATCTCCTGTCATTAGCATAAATACCACCTTGTCCTAATTACTATCAGTTCTGAAGATGGGTCACTGGACTCAACACTCTCCTCCAGTTTATCCTGGTGTATCGTTTTGGTTTCCATGTAGCCCTAATGACACCAGATTAGCTTAGGTCTGAGGGTACAGATTAAATATGATACTTCCAAACTTCAGAAATGACAAATTCTTATTGTCAAAATTAGATAGGGCATTTATCAAGTTTCTTGAAACACTGAGTTAGCTCATATTTTTCACCTATGCAGATCATACTACAATTCTACAACAGTTGGGTTTTGGAACTCACTTGACAATAATCTAACGAAGTGATCAAACATGGTTCCATAATTTACTTTCCAGAAATAAACCATCGTAATCTGACAACAGATTTGTAGGTCCACATTTTTGTGTGACGACAAATTTTACGACGACAAATTTACGACTATAAGTTTAGTGAACATAAGACTATTTACATTTAGGAAGTCAGTCAACTGAAGAATCATGTGTCTGATTCCAAATGTATTTTTATATACTACACAAATCCTTTGAAATAGCATATTTTAATCTCGTCTTGATAATAAAACAAAAAGAAGATGAAATCTCAATATGAACTTTGAATGGGCGTGAAAGGAGGAAATGAATCCAATACTTTAAAAGAGCAAATCATGGGATGTTTGAGAAAAGGAAAACTTTATTTCAGATGTCATCGAGTGAAGCAAATCTTTCTGTCAGAATACCATACTAAGACTAAAATTGGGCCCTTGAAGACAGAAACAGGTGAATTTATTACGGGGATCAAAGAAATGGCAGAAGAGTTGAACTGGAACTTTAGATCTGTCTTCACTGGGGAAGATACGAGCAATCTCCCTGATGTAGTAGTGGCTGAAGGACCTGAACAGAAGGGAATTTATATTAGGCAGGAAATGGTGTTGGAGAGACTGTTAGGTCTGAAGGCTGCATTTTGAGTGCGAGCAGCAGCAGAGTGTAAAGGAACCCGGAAGGCTACAGCTAAGGTAAGACAGTTTGTTTTAAAATTACTTACCGGTAGTGGGCAGCGGTGTTTTTTTTTTCTCTTCACAGAAAGAGCGGGAGCAGCAGGGGGAAGTGACGAAGACCAGAGGGGCAGCCGGGAAGGAAAGCAGTGAGTATAAATACTCACCCTTCGACGCCAACGGTCATTTTGAGTGCAAGCAGCAGCAGAGTGTAAAGGAACCCGGAAGGCTACAGCTAAGGTGAGACAGTTTGTTTTAAAATTACTTACCGGCAGTGGGCAGCGGTGTTTTTTTTTTCTTTTCACAGAAAAAGCGGGAGCAGCAGGGGGAAGTGACGAAGACCAGAGGGGCAGCCAGATAGGTTTTTTCCCTATAAAAGCGCGCAGGAGAAGAACCCGAGGCACTACAGAGGTAGTGCCTCCCACCCTCCCTCCTCCTCTAACCTAATAATAAAACCCGTTGTGGTAAGTAGGTAAGTGCTGCATTTTGCTTGTTCTATTCTTTAGACCCAGTTTTTTTTTTTAAAAAGGTTACTTTTAGAGGGATGGCAGTGAAGGCAGTGCAATGTTCCTCTTGCAACATGTTTGAGGTGAGGGATGCCATGGACGTCCCTGCTGATTACACTTGCAGGAAGTGCACCCATCTCCAGCTCCTCCAAGACCGTGTGAGGGAACTGGAGCTGGAGTTGGATGAACTTAGGATCATTCGGGAGGCAGAGTGGGTCATAAATCGGAGCATTAGGGAAGTAGTAACTCCAAAGATTGCAGACCGATGGGTGACAGTGAGGGGGACTGGGAGGAAGCAGCCAGTGCAGAGACCCCTTGCGACCGTTCCCCTCAAGAACAAGTATACCGTTTTGGATACTTGTGGGGGAACGACTTACCAGGGGTAAGTAATGGGGCTCAGGCCTCTGGCACGGAGCCTATCCCCGTTGCTCAGAAGGGAAGGGTGGAGAAGAGCAGAGCACTAGTAATTGGGGATTCGATAGTTCGGGGCACAGATAGGCGGTTTTGTGGGGGCGAGAGAGACTCACGTTTGGTATGTTGCCTCCCAGGTGCAAGGGTACGTGATGTCTCTGATCGTGTTTTCCGGGTCCTTAAGGGGGAGGGGGAGCAGCCCGAAGTCGTGGTCCACATTGGCACCAATGACATAGGTAGGAGGAGGGCTGAGGATAATTCTCATCCTAGTTTTCAAAGCCCTCCATTGCATCACACCCCCAATCTCTGTAACCATTTACAGCTCTACAACTAATTATGTATTCTGGATGCCTTCAATTCTGGACCCATGCATTTATAAGTTTCTTTATTCCTACATTGGTAGCCATGTTTTCAGCAGTGGAAGCTGTGAATTCCTTTCCTAAACACCATTTTGCCTCCTTCTTTAAGACACTTGTTCAAATTTACCTTTTTGATAAAGCATTTCACTCCTTTGGCTTTAGTCATTTTAAAAATGTTATTGCTGTTGGAATATTTCACAACCTTAATGGATAAATGGCAGTATTGTTATTGTTAATGTGTGCAAGAGGATCTTTGAAATCTGCACAAGTCAGGAGGAATTTGCAACATTAGCTGCAGTGAAATAAAGAAATTTAAAAATAAACACACTTGAAAGATGATTCAATAATTTTATTGCTTCAGAGATATCATGTACACAATCAATCACATTTAATCTGGTCTGATCACTCAGTATAACACTGTTATTTGTAAAAGAAACATACCATACAAGGGCCCACATATAAGTTTAACTTTAAAGTAAGATTTTACAGATAAAGAAACATTAAAACGTATACTGCTGAAATGTAATATTTTACTTACTTGTGACTAAGCTCAAGATCAGTAAATCCAGATTAATTAAATGCTGTACTGTCATTGTTTGTCATGAAATACCAGGGATAGTTCTCATTTAGATCGACAGTAAGAGCACCAACCTCAGGATATTAATATAGTGTCATGCTGAGATCCTGGGAAAGGTAAGCCTTTATTTACCAAAATCCACTTTCTTATTATTATTGCCATGTCATAGAGATAAGCATTTAAAAATCTGTCTCTAGAGAAACTCAGAAAAGGAGACCAACCAAAAATGAAATTGAAGTATGCGATTGCTGAGCTGTTTGTGTTTCAAACTGCATCTGCCAGGAATGTCAGCTTTGGAAAATTCAAACCTAAAAAGTGTTGTACACTAATCCCAGCAGCATGCATTATAAGGCAAGTAACTTTTCATTAGTTCAAGTATTTTAGTTCCATTCACAAGTCACAAATAGTCTTTGACAGGTGGGATATCCTACTGCAGTTACAAATCCTTAATATTCAACCATGTCAGAACTTGGTTTGTGTTATAGGTTATAACAAACATAATTACAGGTACCATTTTACAAAAACCTCTCAGTTTCATCATGTACAAATAATGATCAAAACATCTTTGCTAGACCTTTTAAACAAGATGTTCCAGTTATTTCTATTTAACTTTTTTAAGAAAAAAAACTTGTTTATGGGATGTGAGTATTATTAGCAAAGTCTGAATTTGTTACCCTGCCCAATTGCTGTGAAGAAGGTAGTGGTGAGCTACATTCTGGGATTTTGACCCAGACAGTGAATGAGCAATGATATCACGTGTCACTTGGAGGTGAAAGTTCCACTTAGTATTATAGTGCAAACCTTCCACTCAGTTGCTTAAAAAATATAATCTATATATGTTAGCATTATTACAATACAATAAACCTATTCTCTGAGCATGAACGCTTATAAGATACTGACCTTAGCTGTGGTATGTTGTATAGTTCTGGGTGCCTGACTATAGGAAGGAATGCATTAGAGAAAGTACATAAGAGTTTACAAGAGTAGGCTCAGCAACAAGTCACTTCAGCTATGAAGAAAGATTGGATAAGTTGGGACTGTTTTCCTTGGAAAGATGACTAAAAGAACAGTTGACAGAAGTTTTCAAAATCATCAACAGTCTGGTCAGAGCAGATAGGGAGAAACTGTTACACTTGTAAATGGATCGAGAATCAAATGGTAGTTTTAAAATGTTTTGCAAACAAAGTAAACATGAGAGGAGGAAAAAGTTTCAAACACAGCAAGTAAATAGGGTATGGAAATATGGTGGAGGCAGTTCAACTGCGGAATTCAAGAAGGCGTGATTATTCGATGATAATCCAATCATTATTTAAATAGAAACAATGTTGAGCTTTGCAAGGAAGAGGAAGATTGGCACCAAGTTAAAATACATGGAAAGCCAATGCAGACATGATATGCTGAATGGCTTCTTTCTGCACTGTCGCAAATTTGTGACCAACAATTTTGGCAGACCAAAAATATGTCTATCTCAATCTTAAATAGATGAAATTCACAATCCTCTGCTGTAGACAACATAAGATTCACAACTCTTTGAATGAAGAAATTTCTCTTCATCTCAGTCCTAAGTAATTGGACTCATATCCTGGCACAATGCCCCAGTGTTTTAAGATTCCTCAGTCAGGTGAAACAATCTCTCTTTGTCTATGTTGACAAATCCCTTAAGAATTTTACATACTTCAATTAGATCATCTCTCAATCTTCTATCTCAGGAGAATACAGGCCAAATTTACTTATTCTGTCTTCAAAGGTCAACCCTCCCACTCTTAGAAACAATCTACTGAGCCGACCAACAATTCAAGTATGTCCTCCTACAATTATGGAATCAAACACTGTGCACAATACTCCAGGAATGGTCTCATCAATGCAGTGGGAATATTCTCAGCCTATATGGTGTAGCAAGACTTCCTAATTACTAAACTCCAATCCCATTGCAGTCTGGGCCAACATGAAGTGTGCTTTCTAATTGTTTGCCATATCTGCGTGCAAACTTTGTGTTCCTTGTACAAGTACGCTCAGCTGTCTCAGAACATCTACACTGACAAGTTTCATGCCTTTTGAAATGTATTCTACTTTTCCACTCTTACAATCAAGTGAATAACCTCACACTTGCCCAAACTATAGTCCATCTGCCAACTTGTTGCCTACTCATTAATTCTGACTATATGGACTCAATCTTACTTTTCTTTGACTAAGTCTGAGTTGCACTGAATACCTTTGGAAGGATTTCCATCCTTTGGGACTGGACCAACTTTAAATGGCATCTGTGCACCTGGACGAGCACTGGCATTATGAAGCTATCTTGCTCATTGACGGTCGGAATCTGAACATGTTGGAGAAGGAGAAGATGATACCACAATTCCCCAATAGGGACCTGGAGGTCTTGTTGGACGTTGTAGTGTAATGCCCTCTACTCGGAGGACCAGCAGAGGAATTGTGACAGCAGAACCATCTGCCAATAAGGCTCAAGCACTGCAACTCTCACTATTGCCTGCAACATCATCCTCCAGTGGTTCTCACCTTCTCCACTACTTCCCACAATATGAATGTTGTCTGTGATGCCTCCTTATTGCTGCGTGACACCTCATCACTATACTCCACTTACATCAGGACTAAAAACCCACTTACATTTCATTTAATCTTCCCTTTCACTCATAACAGGAGGAGTCAAATCATAACTACGCAGAGACAGCTTGTATAGGAGAAGAGGTGTCAGATATCTGGCTCTTCATCCCATATAGAGAAAGAATCTTGGCTCTCGCAGACTACTGGGACTTCTTCTACAGGGATGTCAAGACATCCACGTGCCACCAACTGAATAAGTACCTGTTTTGACTACAGTGCAGTTCTCATAGTAACCGTGCTATCAGTCTCATTAATTAGATATCACTTCTAACACCTGGCTGCAATGCCTTCTCTTTCTTTTGTCTTGCAGGTAATGCAGCATATTCACCAGCATTACGGAGAAATGACCAGCCCTCTCAGAAATCAGCTCCTTAACATTTGAGGAGGAGAGTATTGCTTCCACTGACAGGTTAACAGGTGCCAAGGAGAGCCGGTTCCAACACCCTCTGGGTCTGCTGGAGAGCTGGCATATCTGCATCTCATCACCCCAGCTACTAGTCCTCAGGGCTGAAGGCTTGGCGCAAGGAGATGGAGAACTTGGTATGCGAAATAGGTGCCTTTTCTCACACAAGGCAATGTGATGAGAGATTCAGCTGCAACAGGAACTATATGCAACATTCACAAAATCTCCACTCAGGACTCTCCAGAAAGGGTCATGCAGGGCTGCCATCACTCTGCCTGCCTCTCTCTGATGAACTACCCTAGGCATGTCTTGTGCCACCAGACACAAATGCCCCTGGGGGTCTCTGACCAAATTTCCAGGGTTAACAAGCTCCCTCTACCTGCAGAATGACAGAGAACACTATGATGTAGTAGGAGTGAGTGAAAGAAGGAAACTTATTTAGAACACTTAGAAATATAGGTGACAAAATACTGTGTATTACTTATACTTCTTTATAAATAGCACTGCTTTGACCTTACTTCTGGTCTGTTTAAAAATAAGGGGTAGGCCATTTAGAACAGAGTTGAGGAGAAACTTCTTCACCCAGAGAGTGGTGGGTGTATGGAATGCTCTGCCACAGAAGGCTGTGGAGGCCAAGTCTCTGGATACTTTCAAGAAAGAGTTGGATAGAGCTCTTAAGGTTAGTGGAATCAAGGGTTATGGGGATAAGGCAGGAACAGGATACTGATTGAGGATGATCAGCCATGATCATAATGAATGGTGGTGCTGGCTTGAAGGGCAGAATGGCCTACTCCTGCACCTACTGTTTATTGTCATACCAACCTTAAAAGAGACGCCTGGCTTGTATGTTTCTGGTACTTCCCAGCTCAATAACACTGATGTCTGCATCACTGCCTTGACCCGAAAGTTCTTCGCAAACACTGTGGAAAAGATCAAAAGTATCAGTTCCTGTACATATGTGCATCTAAATGAGGATAGATTTTATAGAACATGAAACCTGTAGCAACCCATTTGGGACCAATACTACATTACCAGCATGATTTTCAAGTGCTTCTTAGCTGTACAGTCAGAGAGGTTTAATTATTCATTCTTTGGTGCAGGTTCGAGATATTTTCCAGGGATGTTACATACCTCTGGAACAAGTAGGGTCTGAACCCGGGCTTCCTAAACTTTGTAGGGACCCTACCACTGCACCACAAGAATACCTGCTGTGAAGCTTTGGTATTTGTTTCCAAAACATCATTTATGTAGTGGCAGGAAGGCAACGAACACTTCCTTGACACCAATCTGCTTGATTTTCTTCTCCTTTTGCCACTTTCTACACCATTTCTCTTTTTGGAAGGGGAAGATTAAGCTTTTTACCTCAAGTTCTGGTAATGCTCTTGGGATTTCCTCAATAGTATGGCTGTGACTGCAACTCTAGCATTCTGGAGAATACATGAGCTAAGTAATTCCTCATTACTACACAAAACAAAATCAGTCTCCAGTGTAATGCAATAGTAATCTATAAAAAATTTAAATAAAAAAAGGTGCTGCACAAACGTATCATGCAATAAAGACAAACCATCAGTGAAATCCATAAATTGGCATAATTGATCAGGAATAAAGTCTTAAAGAAACTCATTAAATCCAAACTTCCAGTGGTTGAAAAGAGATTAAGAATGAGGGCAATAACAATCACACACTTTGCAGCCCAAGTAATTTCAAGACATTCCAACGAATATAAGAACTATTTTGACAATTGGAGATGTGGTAGGGATGACAGTAAGAATGCTCTTCGGAAGGTGGTATAAACCAGATATGTCCAGGTCTGCCCAAAAGGTAGCAATTTTAGAGGGAATAATCTTTGGGCCTTTCAGGTTTTTTGTACAAGTGAATGTTTGCCTTTGTTGCATCGGTCTGTAAATTATCAAAACCAATGATGTAGGACACTGCTAGCTCACAGCAACTGAGCAGGTATTTCATTTCAGTAATGGAGAAATGTTTTTGGAATTTTGGGTTCATTGCCAACCATCATTCACGCAAGGTTTTGATTTGACAAAATTCCTTACCTTGGTCAACTGGCATGGTACGGGACTGAATACTAGGACTGTATGGACCATGCCCTTTGGAAGTGTGAGCTCTCACTCGAATGTCATAAGTAGTGTCTGGTTTTAGACTGCTCAGTGTTATCTGAGTTTCGTTAGTAGTATTGGTGAGATCCTTTTGGCTGTTGATATCACGGAACAACACTGTGTAGAGGATCACTTTCCCATTCCTCTCCGCCATAACTGGTGGGTCCCATGAAAGCTCAGTGGTGGATGTTGTAAGTCCCACAACATGTAGGTTTTGGGGGAACCCATTTGGCACATCTTCTGGTGTTACGATTTTTTTCACAGTCTCCTCACCAAATCCTGCTTTGTTTTTGGCACTCAACCGGAAGATGTATGTGGCCCCTTTGTGTAAGTTCATTACTGTGTAATGGTTATCATTCTTACTAAGTTCAATAATGTTTGGCTTATCTTCATCAGTCCGACTATACTGTAATCGGAAACCTAGCAGATCATCCACCATTTGTTGTGGTGGCTGCCACTGAATGAGGGCAGTGTTCATTTTAGTGACACTGATAACCATTGCAGGCATACCTGGAACTGAAGAATAAAGCAAAGTTAAGCTGAATATTGGTTAACTCATGAGTACATCTCCATTACTCACTCTTGTAGGCATTAGTTCTAAAATAATTACACATTGCAAAGACAATGAATCAGAAACAAATCCAAGTCAATACTTCCAAAACACTGTTAGTTGTTTAGCATTTGGCTCATGATATTTATAAATACTGAGTTCATTGACACTGAGTCTTTCTTTTTCTAATCTATTTGAAGAAATTAATAAAGATGTGCTCCATAAAACAATAACAATAATTTTCCAATTAAACTTTTTCTCCGATCTTGCTAATTTCGTCATCAGTGCAATATTACCAGGTCTATATAACGACACACCATCATTACAGGTGACAGTAACCACCTACTTCACCTATGCAAAGAATCCTACAAGGCCTACAGACCTTGATATCCTGGCAGGACTCCAGTTATCTTATGGTTCTTTTTGAAAGGTGAAGCACATACTGATGGGATCTTGCCTCAATTTAACAAGTCCTCTTTTAATAAAGCATTGTATTAACAACTTTCAACATTATACCCACAGAAAAGCATATGGTACATTTTCATTCTGCACGTGTATTATTTCATTTGCTCTTAACATGTTGCCATTTTCTATTTTATGCTAATGTTGGAAGTGTAATCTATTTATAAGTAATGTGGCATTGGTGTAGTGAGGAATGGGAGTGCAGTGTCAATACCAAGTTGCATTAAAAACTTCTCTCGATTTTTTTTTGCCAGAAGAACTCATCTGAGGCTACGGTTAATGTAAGATGATCTCCCCACTTACCAGATCCTGAAGTAGTAACCAGCCTGGGTTTGCTACGGGCTCCATCCCCCCTGGTCGTATATGCTGCCACAGTAATGGAATATGTTGTTTCAGGCATCAGTCCCCCAATAATGGCTTCCTATTGTTAAATGTATGAAAAGCAAATAGTTTATTTAATGTTCATCTATCCATACAGAACACCTGCATAACAAACAATTAGGATCCAATGGGTTATACAAAAGAGGTCTGACTGGCACAGGGCAAGGGGGAAAACATGAACCAACATGGAAGAGTTAATGAGATATATGAAGGTTTCAACAATTTAGTACAATAGCATGATACATAAATAGTTCATGATTTTCATAAATACATTTTGCAATTGATTAATAATTAGCATGGATTTAAATATTTCATTATCAGTGGTGAGAAAAATCAGAATGCTTTTAAAGGAACTCAGACTGAGATTGTATTAATTAATTTAAAGGAATAAAAGTGCACATCAAAGTTGAAAATAATTAGAAACAATTTAGCAATGCACTTAGCATCAATGATTGCAATTAAATTTCCATCCTAGCTAATTAAATTCTTTTGGTGTGTAATCCAGGTGAAGTGACCACATCTTCCATCAGTCCTTGTTTGAACTAAAATGCTGAACTCAACAAAGCACAGAAATATCACAAAAATTAATAACATAAAAAGGGAATAATGCATTAAATCAACTAAGATTAACTCAGGCAATATATTTTAGAAATCAAAAAGCAACACCAATGCACTGCTAACCACCATTTCCACACATGCACACAGCTGTACATATTCCCAACTTTATCTAATCTCTTACTGTCAACTGTATAAGGCTCTGACTGGTCCAGGTCATCATTAAAAGCTGTTCGTTTTTGAACGGATAGAGATACTCTTTGTTCATTTGAAAATAATGCAACCCTTGATTTTCCCTATGATAGAGCCTACTCACACAGGTTGATATTTCCATCCATGGACTGGGTGTATGCTAAAATGATTTTTAATTTTACCAAATTGGTCATCTGAACATTAAACTGTATAACCAGATTGCTTTCTTGCCCTTTTCCAAATTAGGAATTGAAGCTCTGCTGTTTTAAAATCTGTGTCAAGCAATATTCTGTTTGGAAAGCAATATATAACTTGGGGTGGAAAATTGCTCTATACCTGGCCACACCATTTCACTAAATATACCATTCAACTAAACATACTGACTTGTGTGTCTATTCTACAACAATCCCACTACTTTTAGTAGCTATGGTGGAAATTACTAACTAAACAAGTTTGGCTGAATTTCCCTCTTACGTCTAATTTACTTCATGACCCTGGCATAGTCAGCAGAGTTGGTGGATTATTAAGTATTCATGCTGACATCCCAGCAGGTGTAGACTGTTAGTGGCTCTTTATAAACAGTATGAAGTGTAAAAGTGCCAATAGGGTCAGCATTAAAGGGGCAGCAATGTCCCAAAAACTTGGAACAAAAGAGGCATTCAACAGGGCAATGGATGATTATTTGGATCCAAATAATGTGCACAAGTAGGGCGGAAAGCAAGAGGTTAGCACTAGGTAATGATGCTCTTTTAACAAGTTGGTGCAGGCACGATATGCCGAATCGGCCCCTTCTGTCCCATAACACTTCTGTGACTTTGTGAAAAGGATTATAGCAAGACCGTCAACAAGAGTACAGTGAGGGAAATTTCAATTTGGGCATTACTGATAAATTAGATCTAGCTCTTAGAAATTTGCCATCTTGAAATTTACAGTCTATAATACAAATAAAAAGAATTGATAAAGGACTGTCAGTCTATTTGGTGGAAAGCATGCTCTCAAAAAGTATCCTCAGGCAAAGAATCAGAAATTTACATTTATAAAGAGATTTGCTTGCTTCCTGCACTGCAAATACAGTTGACTGTGGGCTTTGTTCGCTCTCACTGATCCTTTCCAGTTTATTATCACAAATCTTTCAGTGTATGTTAAAAACAAGACAGGCTGATCTTTATCAAGGTTTGTTGCCTATACCTTCTGGAGAACTGCCCAGTTCTGTGATCCAGCCCTACTGGATTTATACAAAACCAGTTCAAAACCAGGAAGCAAATCTCAACAAGCAACACATCACACGCAACACAGCAAACAAAAAGCACAGATTGTGCCAGCATCATTGCAACACATCTACAAATAGAATGTCCATTAGATTCTTCGAGCAAGATTATTTCTCATGCAACTGGGTTAGTTCAGAGAAAGCACAGAAATCTCAGTGCAAAATGGTAATGCAGGGATGTCAAAGAGAAGTGGTCAACAAAACTATATGCTGCATGTTTTCCATTTTCTTAATTTCCACAAAAGACTCAACAATTGAATACTATTTCATCTTTTCTTTTTAGCTTGTCCACATAGTTTTACATTTAAATTCTAAACAGATTTTCTTAGCATAACATACTTATTGCCACTGCTATCAATCAGAAGACACTGAACAAATATTAGTTGAAAACAACCAGTTTAAAATTTACTGGGAATCTAGCATGTGATTTGGCCTGGATTTCATAATAAAGGCCTAAATCAAGACTACTTTGATCATAATTTACATAAAATTTCTCTAACATTAGAGTGAAAGGTCATGGAAAAGTTACATGTGTACAAATTATGCCAATTAATAGTTTTACAATTCACTAAACAGAACAAGAATGATACTATTATTGAGTTCTCCATTATATGTTCCAATATTCACATACTGAACTTCCATAATCAGGGCAGTGAATACGTTGAGCCTTTTTCATTAAGAGGGGCATCAAAAACAGAAGTTGTTGGAAAAGCTCAGCAGGTCTGATAGCAGCAGTGAAGAGAAATCAGAGATAACATTTCAGATCCGGTGACCTTTCCTCAGAACTCATGAGTTCTAAGGAAAGGTCACCAGACCTGAAACGTTACCTCTGATTTCTCTACACAGATGCTACCAGCCCTGCCCAGCTTTTCCATCAACTTCTGATTTTGTTTCTGACTTACAGCATCTGCAGTTGCTTCCGTTTTTATTCATTTAGGGGCTCTGCTAAGACATGCAATTTCACAATTTAGGTGAAGTGTGTGGTGTACGAAAATTCTATTTTGTGGGTCAGAAGCACTATTAGTGTTAGGATGATTGAAACCCTTTGAATCACATCTCAGCAATTCTCTCCTTGTGGGATTGTGTTGTAAATAATAGCACTTACTGAGCTTGGCAAGCATATTTAATTCCAAAGATAGATTAACCATTAATAGGAGACTTCACCACCACCTTTCTGATTCTTTTATGCGATAGTAAATATAGATCTCAGCAAACTGCATGATCTCGTGAGTTTTGAATATTATATATTTTTCAAAACTGGGTAAATCAGTTAGCACTGAAAAAAGCAAATTTGTTTATCACACATAGTCGTGAATTAATTTATTGAATAATCTAATAAAATCTGTATTCTGCCAAGACTTCGATCTCTAATGCTGTTCACTTTCAGCCCAGAAAACAATTCTTACACCAAGGTTAATGAATGTACTGCTACTACTACTACTACCGACTTCCCTTCATGCAGTGACTCTAATAAAGACATTAATATTATACTTTACACAGAATTCTTAAATTCTTCAAAGATCCTACACATTTCTTCGCTATTTATCTCTGTTACATTCATCTTTGACATCCCCCTGATTACTTGATAGAAAGCCCATGCCCAGATTTGCACATGTTTGTTACTCACATATTCCTGGGTGTCCTCAGACTCCCACTGAACGATGGGTTTGGGGAAAATAAAGACAATTAGAAAGAGGGTTTAGAGGAAAGGCAATCTGGACTAGATTAGTAAGGATACATGCTAACTATGAACAGAGAAAATAACAAGAAACATATTTTAAAATAGCAACTTTCAGACTACATTGCACAGCGATTAGTATAGTTTATTACTTATTTGCACAAACTAGAAGGTTCAGCCATCTGCATTCACAGCAGTAGTCTTTGGGATTTGCTCTCGTTAATACCTGCTGCTTACACGTTGTTTAACAGTTACTTTTTATAGGACGCAGCTTTTGGCTGCCATGTAACAATTATTTCATGTCTCATACTTCAAGTCATCTAATGCCAATTCAATGACATGGTACAGATAAAAAATCTGGAAGTTTTACACACAAACAGACCCACAAATGATATACTGTTAAATCTCCCCATCAACCCATATCTAGAAGAGCATACAATCACAATGTCACAGCCACCTTCAATTTTTTTCTGCTAATTTAAACATTTCTTTTAATGATATGCACTTGTTATGCATTATATGTTATTATTCATTAATTTCATAATGACTAAAATTATTCTTGAAATTGCAACATATATAGTTATAAATACAGGAGACAATAACCAACTGGTCATCTCAAGCACAATGGAATTTTAGTCAATACAAGGAAAATGCTTATTGTTACACAAAATGCAATAAGATTTTGACTCAGTTTATGAATAAATAATTGCTGCAGGGCATCAAATTTAGACAGACCTTAACTAAAGCTTTGCACCAGGATGAATCATATCAGGTACATTTATAAATAAGGCAATCCAGTGATCACCGTGATGTTCAACATCGATTTCCTGCTGTTCTTAGCAATAAGAAGGCAAATTTAATATGCGATGCATAATGGAGATTTAAGTAATCAACTGCAGAAAGTAATTCAGATGTGTGGCTGGTAAAGAAGCAGAAGTAGTGGTGAATAAGTATTTTTGAAGTTGGATAAAAGGATATAGCTAAGCCACAGAGAGGTTGATACCAGAACTATTTAATTCTTATTAGATACACACAGAAATGTTCAAAATATTAAGGAGTTTTTGATAGAGGATAGGATAGAAACTGTTTCCCTTGACAGATGTGTTGGCAGCCTTCACAAATTATCCAAGCCTCGAGTCTGTTGCCTGCATCAGGGAATTGAGCATGAAGGAAACTTCTACAAAGTAGGGCAATGTGCCAGGAGAGTGAGGAGGAGCATGATATCCAGCAGGCGGCCATGATCATGCAACATTTCTCCTCCCTCAACTTTCTAATGAGGATGGTACTGAGTTATGTCACCAGCTTCAAGCCATGTATTAAATAGCACTGCCCATAGCTTTCATGATCATGGTCACTCAACTCTCTGTCAGAGGCTAATTTAGGCTGCAATAAGCAATATTAGCACCATCTAGAGATATATCAAGGAAGTCAGAAATCTCTGCACCGTAACAGAAACATATTTTTCTCTATCAATATGAGAGGGGATAAGAAGAGACAGCTTAAGTTTTGCCCGCATGACATGCTTCAAGGTTGCAATTGCCTGTAAACATATTGTAAGGCATGTTCCCATGAGAACGTTGCAATATTGAACAATTAAAAGTAATTCAATTTTCATCAACGTTCAGCCACTGTCACCTATACAACTGTGTTCTCCAGGGGTCAGTTTTAGGGCCACTGTTCATATTAACGTAAAGCATAATTTCAACTTTGCAGGTGGAAAGAAACTGAAATATGGTGAACAAGTACATAGCAAGGGACATCAGGAGGATACAAGCCTGGTAAAGTGTGAATGTGGCTTAGGACTGCATAATGTTCAGCATTATTCATAACTCTTCAGATATTAGCAAGACCTGAATAAAAATCAAATTTGGGCTGAAAAGTGACAAGTAAGATTCTTGCCAGATGATGACCATTTCCAACATTTCAGACCATCATCCCTGATATTCAATGGCATTATATCACTAAATCTCCCACTATCATCATCCTGGGGGTTACCGTTGACCAGAAACTCAACTGGACTAGCCAAATGTGTACTGTGGCTACAAGAGAAAGGTAGAGGTTAGGAACCTTTCAACAAGTAACTCACCTCCTGACTCCTCAAAGCTGCCCATCATCTATTAGTCACAAGTCAAGAGGGTGATAGAATGTTTTCCTGAATAAGCACAGCTCTAAACTACTCAGGATGCTTGACACTATCCAGGACAAAGCAGCCTGCTTGACTGGTATCATTTCCACAATCATTCACTCTCTCCACCACTGGTGCTTAACAGCAGAAATGTCCCCCATCCAGAAGATACACCACAGAAATTCTCCAAGGCTTTTTAGACAGCACCTTTCAAACCCATGAACACTACTATCTGGAAGGACAAAGGCAGGGACTGCATAGGAACACCACAACCTGAAAGTTCCAGTTCAAGTCTCACACCATCCTCACTTGGAAATATATAACTCTTCCTTCAGTGTTGCTGGATCAAAATCCTGGAACTCCCTACAATGAAATAGATTATGGCAGAGAGAACAATGTGGCATGTTTGAAATACAATTTTTCAAGGATGTAGTGAAATAATTAGAAGTCATAATGTGAATTATAATCAATAAACTTTGTGCTAGATCAGTTCAAATAAATATCTGTGCTGGATGATTACAGATACAACTGATATTGTCATTATCAGGATACCACATTATATCAAGCACAAACTCCACAAATCAATGCACACCAACAAAGCATATTGTAATAAAAATATTAATAAGTTTTGAGAAGAATACATTTCAGACAATTTGTTTTTCATTTATCATTTTATACTTTAGAAACATAAATCATAATAAAGGGCAATTTCTTTCTTCTTCCTCTATGATCAGTAATTTTTGATAACTCAACTATGAACAAATAACTATGCTTACTTGTTCTTCTGCTAGCATCACATCTTTAATTATTGGTTGTCCCTGTGGTTCCCCTTTATCCAAACGCACATAGGTGACCTGGTATCCCCGTATCAGTCCATGTTGCTTGCTTGATATTGGAGGTTTCCACGTTACTTTGATTGTAGTTGAGTTCACTGACTCTGCTTCTACTTTCCGTGGTGGTGCACTAGGCACTGTGAGAAAATATATAGTTATTACTGGAAAAAATTCTTCAGGTTTATTAAGAACTTGTAAAACTTTATACATACTTCGTATTTCTTTCATCATGTGCTTAACAGACTTGTGGTGTGTACTAGCAGAAAGTGAGGTCTGCAGATGCTGGAGATCAGAGCTGAAAAATGTATTGGAAGAAAAGCACAGCAGGTCAGGCAGCATCAAAGGAGCAGGAGAATCGACGTTTCGGGCATAAGCCCTTCTTCAGGCTTATGCCTGAAACGTCGATTCTCCTGCCCCTTTGATGCTGCCTGACCGGCTGCGCTTTTCCAGCAACACATCTTTCAGCCTTGTGGTGTGTACTATCAAACTTTCAACAACGATGGCAATTTCCTTCAAAAAAATTACACATTAGATATGTACATCCCCTCCCAAAAAAAATCAAAAATACCTCAAAAAATTATCACGTTGGAATTAAGGCAAAGATTCTCAATGTCAGACAAAGCTGAAAACGATTGAAAAGACCTAGTAGCTGCTTTAAAAATAACACAACTCTAACTCCAGTTCAGAAGTTCCTAACTTCCTTCAACCTATAGGATCACTGCTTTCGATTCTATTTGTTCTTGTTCTCCCAGACAAATAACTGGGAATGACTTCAAAGTAGGAATTTTAAAAAAATCATTCATGGGACGTGGGCCCGCATTTGCTACCAATCTGTAGTTCAGCAGGTGGCGATGAGCTGTAGCTAAGGGTGGACAATAAATGCTGGCCCACATCTGATGAATAAGCAAAAAAATTCCCCACTCTGGAGTTATTTGAGACAGAGAACTAATCAATAATTAAAAAGTAACATCTGAAATCAACTGCTGAGACTAGAATTGTCAATGATGAATACTGTAAAATGATATCCCATTTTTCAGGTTACCGAACTAAGAAATATGATGAACAGACTGAGCCAAGGAAAAGAAACAAGATTTTTACCTTAATACAGTATTACATTTATATGCATTTAAAGCAGCTTCTGTAATATTGTTTATTCACGATTTGGACAGTGAATATGTTTGCACACAATTTAACAAATGAGCCCATCATTGCTGATTTTAATGTTGCCCTCACTTTACATTCACATAAACTCTCTTTTGGCAGTTATCACTGGATAATGATTGAGTGGCTAATTTTCACTTTCATAGCCTGGGGACATCCACTATTGTGAAGTCATTTTGCATTATTAAGAAGAATGAATATAATGATGCATTTACTAGATAGCAACTATAAAATCATTTTACATAGTTTTGTAACTAAAATCCCTCATTCTTTACGGCATATATTTTTGAACTTCGATATGCTGCAATTAAAACAGCTAGCAGTTAACATTAATTGTTATATTTCTTGCTTCTCAAAGAGATCAAATGCATTATATGCATTAAATCACCATGTTTTGCTACGTTCAGAGATTGTGCAAAATAACAGTTGGATATCAGTTTTCAGATGCACAGTTACTGAGCAGTCAATGTTGTTTAACAAATTAGGTGCGCAGGAATCTGATTACACGATGTCAGCAAAAATGCCTGCTTCACACCTGCGTTGAATTAAAATATCCATCTATCATCCACTTGACAAACCTTCTAACTAATTAGTAGTTATTTTACATGCAGAGCCCACCTTAAAAATTACTCTCACCTTTGAATCTGAAAATGGCCGCAAAGTTGGTTCAAAATGCCAATTTTTCTCCCAAAAGAAGAAAGACATTTTTATATGTAAAAGCACTTAACATTTTTCAGGAGAGTTATGTGCTTTTCCATGATGATTAATTGGTAATGCTTAACAATTGGAATGTTAATTTCATCAATGAAACTTGCTCTGTCTTTGTGACATTGCTTTTGGCATTTTCTGCTTATCATTGACAGTTACCATAGAGATTTAAATTGATGGTGAATACTTTGTAAAAAATTAACATACAGCCAGTAAATTTAATAAGCTCACCACCGACTTTATCAAATATAATTAGAGACTGTCAAGAAATGCTGGCCTTGCAAACACCAATGGTCCGATAAAAGAATAAAAACCTCAAATGTTGGAACAATTGAGAAACAGGATTTCTCTTTCCATGTAGTATGCAAGCACTGATGGACTCTAAATGCAAGATTAGCATAAATCAGTTTCCAATGTAATACCAACTTTCAACATAGAGTATAATTTGTTCCCTACATATACAAAGCTATGTTTGAAATATTATATCTTTCAGTAAATACTAAATCACCTAATGTAAAATCAGAATAGGAGGGGTGGTGTGTTGATATCCAATAATAGGATTAAAGGAATAACAATACTGAATATTAGGGCTTATTAATACATTAAATCAATTGAAAGAAACAGTAGAAGTTCCAGCAAATAGACAATTAATTTCAAATGGTAACGGAAGCATAAAAGAGAAGGAAAATAATTACACTGTAAAGTAACTGTGGATACATATACATAGTGGTGAAACCAAGAATATTAAAGTATAGGAGGTTAAGAAACCAGACTCAAGACCTAGAATAGAAAATCAGACAAGCAAGAATCCAGGAAAGTAGAGCTCACTGAAATCAATATTTATCATAGGTGAAGTAAAAGAAGATATTCTTGGAGAGGGTATAAAATAGCAATTAGACAAACTGACAAACCAAGAAAAAAGTGGATTTGTAGAAGTGAGCTTTCTGAAGCAATTATACCTAAAATTCTTCAAAGATGGACCAAAGGGTCTGTTTCCATGCTTTATGACTCTAAGTGATGGACCCATTGACAAGAGAAATTCTACAGACAGATTTCAGTAAGATATCCTGGCACACTTAATTACTCCAAAATGTAGAAAGTATGGTATAAAGTTTAAAAACTAAATATATCAGACAAAAGAATGTTTATGATTGTCAAGATGTCACAAGAATCACAGTTGGGTTAACTATTGAAAAGAGTGTGAAATAAATTGGGATAAGAGTGAACAAACAGCTACCAACAAACTGAGGAAAAGTGATCAAGCAATAAGGGAGCACACAAACCAAACACAAAGACATTTAAATGAACTCACAACAGCACAGAACGAGTTTTTTTTCCCCGATAAGTTCATGCTAGCAGTCTACAGAACAAACTAGGCAGTCTCATTCCCTTACTATAACCCACTTTATGTCCTTCAAATATCTATCCTATTTAAGGACAAACCAGGGAACTATAGACTAGTGAGCCTGACGTCGATGGTGGGCAAGTTGTTGGAGGGGATCCTGAGGGACAGGACGTACATGTATTTGGAAAGGCAAGGACTGATTAGGGATAGTCAACATGGCTTTGTGCGTGGGAAATCATGTCTCACAAATTTGATTGAGTTTTTTGAGGAAGTAACAAAGAGAATTGATGAGGGCAGAGCGGTAGATGTGATCTATATGGACTTCAGTAAGACGTTCGACAAGGTTCCCCATGGGAGACTGATTAGCAAGGTTAGACCTCACAGATTACAGGGAGAACTAGCCATTTGGATACAGAACAAGCTCAAAGGTAGGAGATAGAGGATGACTCTATTTCATTTTAAAATCAAATCATTGTCTGTCCCCATTTGGACCACCCTTGAAGGCAGTGAATTCCAGGTGGTGACTGCTTGCTGTGTAGAAGTTCTTTCTCACTTCCATACCCCTCCATCTCTCGCCCAAAATCTTAAAATTGCCTCTTATTCCTTGTATCATCAGCTAATAGGCACAGTTTTTTTTTCTCCCTGACATCATCTTAACCACATTTACCAGGTTTTCCCTCAATTATCTTTGCTCCAAGAACACGCCCAGCAGCTTCAATTTATCCGTGTAACTAAAATTCACTTAATCCTGAACACATCCGTCAATTGCCCCAGTACCCTCTCAAGCACGTTATACAGGTTCATAACTTCCCTACATTGTACTCAACACCTTCACTTATGAGATCCAAAATTCCAAATGAATGGCTTACTATTCTCTCAATATGTCATGTATGTTCATAATTTTGTAAACATTAACCTGTAGGATTAAACTAATTTTCAATAACTAATCATTTTGAATAAGCAAATGACAAATTACATTATACATTTTTTAATTGTGGTTACCATTTCTGTAAGGAAGATAGCCATATGACTCAGGTGAAAAGCAAGGTATTGCGCTTATAGTTACTTTTGTGGCCCATGTAAATGAAAACTTAGACAAACACAATTAAGACTGCTTTGAGGGAAAAAGCTTTTACTCAGAATACAGCTATATTTTAAAATGGTTTAGTTTTGTAAATTAAAATATGTAATAAGCCTATGAATATAATTGTGAATGTATATAGGTATTCTGCTATTTTTGAAAAGATTTGTAGCTCAGGTTGAGGTTCAGGCTGTAAGGTTGCTTGCTGAACTGGTAGGTTTGTTCTCAGACATATCGTCACCATGCTAGGTAACATCATCAGTGAGTCTCTGCTGAAGCACTGGTGTTCTGTCCTGCTTTCTATTTATGTGTCGTGGTCTGTTACGGTGGGTGATGTCATTTCTGGTTCTTTCTCTCAGAGGTTGGTAAATGGAGTCCTAAATACTGAATAGAAAACTCATGCCACTCCATCCACGAATTCCTGAACATCATCAAAATCACCAAGATAGAAGAGGACGAAGTCACGGTCTCCTTCAACGTAATGCCCTATTCACATCAATTAACATCAGCCTGACCAAAGAAACACTCACCTCCCTACTAGATGAACCCAGGATACGAACACCAGGCAGCACCAACTCCATCTGCAAGAACAGCATCCTCAAGCTGGTAGACCTGTGCCTTACTACCCACTTCACCTTCAACAAGACCTCCAAACAAATCAACAAGACACCCCTGGGATCACCAATATCAGGATTCTTAGCAGAAGCAGTTATGCAGAGACTAGAACAGACAGCTCTCCCCACGATCCAACCCAAGCTTTGGGTCAGCTATGTTGATGGCACATTAACAACATCCTTACTGGGCAAACGTGAGGACTGCAGATACTGGAAATCAGAGTTTTGATTAGAGTGGTGTTGGAAAAGCACAGCAGGTCAGTCAGCATCCGAGGAGCAGGAAGATCGACGTTTCAGGCAAAAGCCCTTCATCAGGTTTCCAGCACCATTCTAATCTCAACATCCTTACTGGCACAAATTTCACCAAAGAGGGACAAAACAACAGACTCCCCTTCTTAGATGTTACAGTAGAATGAACAGTCAGTGGAGAACTGCAGACCAGTGTCTACAGAAAAGCAACACACACACTGACCAGATACTCAGCTACAGGAGCAATTATCCCAACACCCACAAACAGAGCTGCATCAGGTCATTATTTAAATGGGCTACAACATATTGTAGCACCCAGGAACTATGAGCAGCAGAAGAAAAATACCTATACAACATATTCAAGAACAACTGGTACCCAATAAGCAGTTCGCCAATTCTTAGACAACAAACCCAAACAAGAAGATACAAGATGCCTGGAGGCTCCAATCACACTACCATACATCAAAGACATCCGTGAGATGACGACCAGACTACTCTGACCCCTTGGCATCATAGTAGCCCACAAACCTACCAACACACTGTAACAGTTACTGATGAACCTAAAAGACCCTGTTCCAAGGGCCAGCAAAATGAATGTCATATACAAAATACCCTGCAAAGACTGCAACAAGCACTACATTGGACAGGAAACTAGCCACCAGGATACATGAGCACCAACTAGCCACCAAATGACATGACCAACTATCACTAGTATCTTTATACACCGATGAAGAAGGACACCACTTCGACTGGGACAACACATCCATCCTAGGACAGGTTAAACAAACAAAGACACACATGGGAATTCCTAGAGGCCTGGCATTCAAACCAGAACTTCATCAATAATCACATCGATTTGGACCCCATTACCAGTCTCTGAGAAAAAGAACAGGAAATGATATCACCCACCATAACAGACCAAGACACATAAATAGAAAGTGGGACAGAACACCAGTGCCTCACAGAAGGCTCACTGATGATGTTACCTAGCATGGTGGAGAAATGTCTGAGAAGTAGCCTACCAGCTCAGCCAGCAAGCTTACAATCTGAATATATGCATTCTAATTTAGAATTAGGTTTTGTAGTGAATTTTGTAGTCTTGTTGTTGTCTTAGTCTTTTTAGAAGCAATAATTGAGACAGTTGGGATGATAGCTAATCACTAAGAGGTCACATTACATTCTCTGGCAGATAAATAAATGGGCTTACTGGTGCCATTTTATCTTGGAATAGATATATGGAGTTGGTAGGAGAAAGTGAGGTCTGCAGATGCTGGAGATCAAAGTTGAAACTTTATTGCTGGAACAGCACAGCAGGTCAGGCAGCATCCAGGGAACAGGAGATTCGACGTTTCGGGCACAGGCCCTTCTTCAGGAATCCTGAAGATTCCTGAAGAAGGGCCTGTGCCCGAAACGTCGAATCTCCTGTTCCCTGGATGCTGCCTGACCTGCTGTGCTGTTCCAGCAATAAAGTTTCAACATATGGAGTTGGTACACCATAAGCAAGAAGCCAATACAAAAGGGACAATCAAACAAAATGATCAGCATGTCAAAAACTGAATCAGGACTTAATATGAAGTGTTGCCACTAAGATGAACATTGGTTTCTTTAAAAACAAGCAGGAATGATGCATTGCATACTGTTTCTCCAATCCAAGATGGTCATGAACTCTTCATATACTGACAAGCCAATTAGTTTAGGACATTTCTGAACATATGCAGAGTGTAGTGGTTCACAGTGGTTACAGTGGACCACAGTATGTGGTCATTTTTATGATTCATTGGAGAAGAAGACTGAAGATAGAAGGACAACTTCAGTCAACAGAACAGAAAAAGAAACCTGTGCCCAGTCATCCAGTATTACTGGTGTTTCCAAATGGACTGACTGAGAAACCACTGCTTTTATTAAATATAATTTATTTTTCACTTCTATAATAAACTTAACAAATTCCATAAAGATTGTAAACTTGTGAAGACATAGCTATACCTGGAATGGGCCTGGTAACTAACAGGATCAATAAACCTTTAAATTGCTTCTCTCAAACGCAATCTATAACTGTAATTGACTAAAATCCTACAGTTAAAGTGTAACATAAAATCTTTCTAATCAGTAGGCCACATATCACTCTTTAAACCTGTTTTGCTTCTTCCTATCTCTTCCACCAAAATGTATTACTGCACACTTGGGTGCATTACATTTCAACTGACACTTACCTGCCCATTCTGTTATCCTAACTATGTGATGCTACAATTGACTGATATTATTGTCTAGGTTTACCACAATTCCAAGTTTGGTACTGCATCAAATTTTGAATGTTTACTCTTCATTTCAGTATCCAAGTCCTCCAACATTTCTACTGTTTTCTGGTCTTTGTGTTCAAATGTGTTGACATGAATGAATTGGTCAGAGATTTCTGGGAAAGGGAGATGCACAGCAAACAAGGGGCAATACATTACGATGGCCAGGAATTAGGGAACCTGCAGGTCTATGTCTGTAGTCCTCTCCCTCACAGGGTGAGTCACTTACTGCACCCACTCCAACAGGGGTCATTGCATTTTTCTTCCTCATTTTATACTTTACAGCATGATTGAATTTGACACTGAGTGCTGCTCAGTCAGTGGCTTGCAGCTGCTCCCCATACATGTCAGTAGTCTCCCAAAGATCCAAATGCCCTTCATGGTAGCCCTTCCTCAAAATCCCATAGGCTTTGCACATCTCAGGGTCTCCCCAACCTACTTACATGAACCTGCACCTGCCCATCTTTCCCACCCAGCCCAATCACGGCCAGTGGTCATACACTGACTCTCCTTGAAGCAAGTCTGTTCCTAAACATAAATGAAGTACCCCCCCTCCCCCCATCCATGCTTTACCATATCTCCTCTCCACCCCCTCCCTTGCAGACACTGTTGCCCTCTTCATAGCTGTCATCCCCCATTCCCTCCTACTTCACCAAAATTTTCAGACAAGGCCGTTTGCTTGCTGCACATAGTGTGTCTTTGTTGAGTAAGGTGCTGCCATACAGAGTAGACATGAGACTGTCGTATTATACTGCCATTAAGCATGATGTATGCTACCTTAACTGAGGACTGCTGACCAGTAAGGCAAGCTGCATAGTTGCGTCACTGCACTAAATTGCACAGCAAGGCAAGGCATGGACAATGTGAACATGAAGATAAGCATTAATGGAGCAGGCATTCAGTCCTTAAGATGCAGCATGGTCCAATTCTTAGCTGCATGCTGCTGGGCTCACAAGGTATCCCTGCAGTAGCTTTTCAGTGCTATTTGCTGGTGTACGCTATGATGCAAGTCTGTACTTCTACAGTGCCCTGCCAGTGGAACAGAAAGATGTCATGATGGTTGAGGGGTTGGCAAATGCAACAAGCCAATTTACATGGACGGGGAGTGCACGAGGCTGGTGTCCTGGAACATCCCTGAGATGTGTGGATATAGAGTCATACAGCAAGGAAATGCACCCTTTGGTCCAACAGGTCCATGCTGATCATAATTCCAACCTAAGCTAGTCTAAACTTTTCTTATTTGTGTAGTTATTCAAGTGTTTTTTAAACATTGTAACTATACCGTATTCCACCACTTCCTTTGGAAGTTCATTTCACACACGAACCACTCTGTAAAAAAAAAAGTCCCCCCTCATGTCTTAAAAAAAATCTTTTGCCTCTCACCTTAAAAATATGCCTTCTAGCCTTGAAATCTCCCACAACTGGGAAAAGACAGTTGCTATTCACCTTATCTATACCCCTCATGATTTAAAAAACTTCTATATGGTCACCCCTTAACCTCCTACACTCCAGTGAAAAATGTCCCAGCCAATCCAGCTTCTCCCGATAACTCAAAACCTTCTATTTCCAGCAATATTCTGGTAAATCTTTTCTGAACCCTCTCCAGCTTGATGATATCCTTCCTGTATCTATTAGAGAAAGCAGCAAGCAAAGTTCACCAGTTCTAATTTCTGTTGAGTGTTCCAGACATCTAGTTTGACTGATGCAGTTGGTAAGATAGAAAGCTGAATATTAATGAGGTGAGTTAGGCCATTAATAATCTATTTAACATGCAAAAACTGGCAGCTCACTGCTGCCTCGTGAGAAACTCGCTCTGACACTTGTCAAAAGCATAACAAGTGAAGTGAGATGCACCTAAGTTTGAGATTAGCCACTGGACTTCTCATCCAAGTCTGCCACAAATCTCAAAATAGCCCATGTTATTCAGGGCCATATAAGATTCTATGCTTGGTCTCCAAGCCACATGAACTGCCCTGAAATTTCTATATGGTGCAGGAATTACACGTCTCAGCTGCCCATTCATCATCTGAAATAAAACTCTCTTTCTTTTGATAGATCTCGTTAGTAATTTATTCAACCTATACATTTTTATAAATTTCTCCAGAACTCAAATGTCAGCTGTTTCCATCTCCTCCTTCCTCATTCAGGACACTGCTTCTTTATGTTTTAAAATACCAGAGTTGGAACTATTGCTCACTCCCAAAATTCTAAGTTTAATACTTATTAGAAGTGTTTTTCAAAGAACTAAACTCCATGCATTTGCAAAAGCCTCCTACAGCTATAATACAAAGAAACTCTGAAGACCTGAACAGCCACTGCTGATAGTAATATGCCAACGACATCAATCTCATAACTTAAGTACTTTTTAGAAAGACATAACCCCTTAAAATTCCTTCAATCACCAAATTCACCATGTTTAATATTCAGTGCAAACTGTCAGCTTTAAAACTGGACTTATGCCACGTGAATTGGGAGCGTGAGATGATGAATGGTAAATGACCTGCACAAATTTTAAAATTTCAGGAAAAACAAATAAACAATAGTAACATGATGACACAGCAAAATGAGGTGGCACTGCGAATTTATATTTTCTCTAGGACCAAATAATAAGATTTAACTTCAAATTTCAGTCATTTTTCTGGCCTACAACCCATCTGTAACTTAACAGTTTGACTGATTGCATCTCAGTGAATTGATGGTTTTTCAGCTTTATGTTCCAGTGGATTCTAGGCTGAAAGTCACTTCTTGTGGATAAAAGTCAATTTCTTTACTGTTATTGGCCCAAATAATGAACATAACATAGGGACAGTTTTCAACATCTTCTGTTACTTGCACTTTTACTGTGCTCTCAATTTTATGCTCTTCTGGCAGGAAGTTTTCAATCTAAATTGAGTTATCTTTGATTTGTTTCTGCTGAATCTCATCCTGCTGTGAGGATTCTGCTCCACTGCTGCAAAACACCTTTGTTGTACTGCTTTCTGCCTGCTTTCCATTATATCTGACTCTACCTGTTCCTCACTGCTGGTGTGCAGTTCTAATAATCAAAACCACTGTTTACCTCTGCTGACCTCGGGTGTTAAGCAATGACAGACCATGGACAATGCTCAATATTGCTCGAATCTCAAATCTTTAATAGAAATACTTTTACCAGAATACCAGCCACCCTCATTTCATACAATTCCTGGATTCACTCATGTTCACTGATCCTAGGCATCAGTGCTCCAAGTCAATTCTATCCAAAAATTATCATGGTCATACCAAAGGATCTTGAATTTAACTTCTTGCCTTATCCCTACTCTCTATTTACAACCAGACATATCTAGTTTAATCTTTCCCAGGATTAAATGTGTATATTGGAAGGTTTAATTTCCATGGTTGGAAACTTCTCAAATCAATAGTTTGTGGCAAAATTATGAGTTTTGATTGATGATACCTTCCTGCTTTCTAATGTTTCTTCATCCAATTACACTTTCTACTACATCTGTCTTCCAAACTAGCTTAGTAGCATCTTGCTGAGATATTCATTTTGCTTTTTGGATTCATCCTTGCATTATGGTGATTTCTACCTATATCTCAAATCACCCTTAACCTCTTTCCCTTGATTTCATAGACTCCCTATCTTCCCATGTATTCTCCATTCATGTGAAATGGTCTACTCATTTTCTAATCACAAACGTGGTCATTATTCTTCATTTCCATATATTCTCCACCAATCAATTCCTCATTTAATCCACTTCCCCAGAAATTAGTCTCCCAAAAGTTGTTTACAATGGCATTTGAAACTTCAAGTCTTTCATTGGAGATTAGGGCTTAGAAGCAGGAAAAACCATTCAGCTTTTCAACATTCAATAAGATTGTGACTGATCTGGTTGCAGTCTCAATTCCACCTTCTTGTCTTTGGCCTTCTATTGGTCATAAAACTTCTACAGTTATCAAAGTGCTCAATTCATTTCCATTTTTTGACTTTGCTGTCTTACTTTCTCCCATTCTAGTCATTCCCCATGGTATGATCTCAATCTTTGTTGACTGATGTCCATGGGAGATAGGTATCAATACTTCAGGCACATGACTGACTTAGTCATACTTCAAACACCACTGGGCTTGCTCTCTTTTGTAAAAGCTGTTCACTACTCCAGCATTTTTCTTCTTTTCACCACTATCGATGACTTCATAAAATCCCATTCCACCATCACCAACAAGAAGAATGGAGAACTTGCTTACATTTTTCTCAATAAAATTCTGGCCAATATGCAGTATCAGAAGGTTGAAGGGTCTCAACTCGATTACTCTGGAGAACAGAAAGCTAAGAGATCTTAATATTCAGGTATTCAAGATAATTGAGATTGATAAAATGAACACTGATAATACGTTAGTAATAATGACAAACTTTAGAATGCAGGGCCATGTTCAAAGTTTAAGAAAGAAATGGTGCAGACATGTTTAACTGTTTGGCGTAAAAGGTGATGATCATCTGGAATGTACTTGATAAGGAATGTACTTGATAAGGGGGTGGACATTGTGAGAAAAGAAGTAAGAAAGAATTAAATAGTTATTGTTGCTGAATAAGGTGTATACGTTTTCAGGAAGAGATAGAGTGCAGCGACTTTTCAGCTGAATGTTCCATAATACTCCGTAAGGCACAAATATGATGAAATACTCTTCAATTGTCTGGACTGGTACAACTCCAACAATAGTCAAGAAGCTTTTCATCACAGGACAAAGTAGCCAGCTTATTTGGCACTCCATCCACTACCTTCACTTTCATACCCTTCAGCATCGACACAGCAGTGTGTACAATATGCACTACAACAACTCTCCAAACTTCCAAACCTACTAGCTCTAGGGCAGTAAACATGACAGCACCACCATTTACAACCATTGTTGACTTAGAGCTATATCATCATTCTTTCACTATTCCTGGACTGAAAACCTCAAATTCCCTTCCCAATGGCACTGTATCCAAAGACTACAGGGATTCAAAAAGGCATTCCACCATCTCCTTCATTGAATGCTGATCAAGCCAGCCATATACACATCCAATCAAAATAGGCAATGGTAAATATACATTCAAGAGCTTTGTATATCAACATTTTCAGAATAATTGTGAATGAACAGTAGATGTTGTTTCATATTCAAATGTGCCAACTTTAATAGATCAAATACCAAGAAATAAGTTAGGGACAAAAATTTCTGGTTTCAGCTGTTCACATCGTCATTTTCAACTGAAAATGAATCAGCAACAGATGATGGAAATATTGATTTCTACATGATGCTACTGATGAAATCGGTTTTCTCATTTTCTAGGTGAGATTAATTCATACGATATAAATATAATCATAAACATATCTATGAAAATACAAGGGAATATATTCCATATTCAATTAGAAACATAACTTTTTAATAACTATGAAAGGAACTGTGGTACCCCTTTGCTAAATAAACTGGTCACTAATTATCCAGAATTTTTTAAAATCAAATTAAACATTTGTTGTGAACTGCAGGTGCTCTTATGTATTTTGTTGCATGAAAAATATGGGAGAACAAACTGATCATATTATTATGTACCAAATTAATTTTTCTGTAACAAATTTTATTTGTATTATAATTTACAGTGAAATAATTTATGAAATCATAGCAGCCTTCAAATGTTTTATAAAATGTCTGTCTTCGAGAATATGGTGAAAGGGGTATCACAACACGAAACTACTTTAATTTGATTTCCAAATAACCTACCATCCTCATCCGTGCGGACACTCACAGGTGTGCTCTTCGGACCTGGCCCAACGTTGGTGTGAGCTCTTACCCACACCTGATATTCAGTCCACTTCTCCAGGTCCTCGATTACTGAGCTGGTTGCATCCGCCGCAAGGTTGTCCAAAACATGCTTTCCGCTGTCCTCACTATCCACTGCTTGATATATAATGGAGTATTTGGTAATGACGCCATTACGACTGTTTGCTGGTGGTGGATACCAACTTACCCGAATGCTGGTGGAGCTGATGGAAAATCCATGGACATCCTGAGGTGGGGCGGAGGGGGCTAGTGGATAAATGAAGGGGTATGAAGGGTAATGAATGAAATAAGATGGCAAAAAACTAACCAGAAAATATGTACAAGAACAAAACATGCATGCTGACAGCAAAAAGAAATTCAAAATTTTAACTTCAGTTTTAACATTTAATCTTACTAAATGTTAACATTTGGTCATGCAGAAATACAGTAAAATAATATTATGGTAGGATAAATAATATAGAAATTAAATGTTGAAATTCATGCAAAGTACCTACCTTAAATAGTACAGAATACATAATTAATTATTCTGCACTTTATTTACAGCAAAAGTGGCTTGATTCAGTGCTTATAGTATGAACAATTTGTGTTGCCTGTACATATATATTACAATCCATCCATTCTTGAACATGGGATAATATTCTTTAATCGGTCCATACAGATTATGTCTTCCAAAGGTTAAGCCTAAGTGTAAACCTAATCCTGTCCTTATCTGACTGCAGCAGAGCACCAATTTTGTTGTATTTCATTGAAATTGTATATACTACTAGAATGCTTTTAATACTGTCTGTGTCAGTAATTGGGATGGGCCTGTGGACCAAGAAGTTAATCAGCTCTCCACATGCATGATTACTATACCACCAAATCTGGGTTGCCAACATTTCAGTATGTACCGTTCACCATCATAAAGTAACATTCCAGGATAATACATTGTAATGAATTTATCCTCAAGCACATGTGTAGATTCTTAATTATCATGAGGAAGCTGGCCCCCAAATTGGAAATGCCAGTTTTTCACTGATTATGGCTAGATATTGAAGTATAATTTATAATTAAGCTTTAGGTGCCAGCAATCCGTCACTGCTTCACTGCTTTCCATTGTCCCAGCAGGAATACTAATTTGATCTTTAAATTAAGAAACTTGGCTTAAGAAGTCAAGGCCTTTAGCAGAAGTTTTTGCAAAGATTGTGAAATGAGAGAAACTATATAAAGAATATTTGCTTAGTTGGTGTAAAGTTAACTTTACATAGTCTACAGATCTGTAGGAGAAATGACAATCTGAATGTGGCAAGACCTTCCTTTTTTTGTTAAAACTAATACATGAAGTTGAGTACCAAGGTAATAGTTTTAATTTCATCATTGCAAGATTGCAATGCAAGATGCACAGAATATATTTGAAGGCATAAAGAATAAGACAAAAGTGTTTAAAGAGATAAGTGGCAAATAGATAATGGAAATCTAACAGAAAAAGAATGTAAGCTCAATGGATAAATCACAGATTTCATAAGGTTGGTTTTGATTCCCGGTTTTTGTGGACCTATGGAGCCAGTAATACAAGTGCTTCCTATTAGGCATAATTTTTGTCCTGGATTATCTATGGTGAGTAAGCTCAGTATTCAAGTCTTGGATAAATGCAACCTTATCATAAAAAGTAAACTTGAACATTTGAAAATCTCTTCAGAAATAAATGGGAGTTGAGATGTTTCATGGAGATCATAAGATGTCAATAAAGACATTTGAAAGATAATGGATAGAGTCTGAAATAAAATACTAGGTGGGTCAACTTGTATAAAGCTCGTAGGAATGCAAAAGAGAACAAAATAAGTTGATTCTAATAATTTCAATGCAAGAAGAATGCAGGTTCTGGTTACTAGGGTTACTGATGACTAGTTGAAGAGGCTATTAAGGTACAGAGAAAATACAACAGTAGAAATGACATGTCTGGAGAAATCTTATGTCAGAGAATCAACCCTTAAAATCCATAAAGAGTATATTAATAACGATAGAGGAAAAGAACATGTAAATACATCTCAACTCCAAAAATCATTGGGCGCCTCAAATCTAAATTTATAATAGAAAATGGCATCCTAAATTTATCATTCTGTTGAAGCAATCTGTGCACAGGATTGCTGTAATTCTCTCCAACTGCCTTTTGAGCCATGTTTAAGTTTTCTTCCCTCTTCTGAGATACTTACATGCGCAAATTAAGGGTTAATGAAATAAAAATAAATTAGATGAGTCCTCTTGCCATATTCCTGTATTGAGAAAAAGTAAAACTGGAGACAAAGGATAGGGGACAAGGGTAAGAGCTAGGAGGCAGTGAAAAAGTGTGTGTAGGGTTTGAATGGACCCAGAAATGATAATGAAGTAGGAGACTCTGTCCTGTGAAGGTAGCAATGGAAGAGTATTGAAATTTATGACGCAGTGCATTGCGCTGGCCAATTCTTGGCAACAACAGGTGGACAATTAAGTTTAAGTATCTATGGGGTGAAACATGTGTTGTGAGTGTGTTATTCATTAAAATTTTGGCATGCAAAAAGAAGAAGGTTAGAAAGCTGGATTTACAAAATAATGTTTTTTAGGCAACAAGAAACTCCACAGGAATAAATCTGAGTTGCTTTTACTCCAGACTCAACACCACCACTCTGGTTAAAAGGATTCAGATCCCACCAACCGAGCTAATGGAATTTAAACTCCATGTATAATTCTGGAATTAGTCACTCAAAGGTGGTGATCATGAAACCATTGTCAGCTGTAGTAAAAATTCAACTGGTTCACTAATGTCCTTCAGGGAAGAAAGTCTGCCATCCTTACCTGGCCTGGCCTACACATGAACTGCAGCAATGTGGCTAATTTTAATTGTGCTCTGAAATGGCCCAAATAGCCACTCAATTCAAGGGTCATTTGCAATGGGTTATAATTGCTGGTGTTGCCAGTGACGCCCATATGCACGGAAAAATTAAAGAAAAACACTCACTACTGGAAATAACATTCCCCTCTACTGGGAATAACATGACCTGTATACAGGTTGGGTTGGCCTCTGGCTGTTTGATACTGCACTGACCTGAAACCAGTTAGCTGTAGTGGGTTTGCAGCTCAATGGTTTGTATAAAGTAAGGTCTAATTCTTAAAATAGACCGCTTGCTTTACTGCCCAGCTGACTTGCTATTTTCTTCAACTAATTATGAACGTTTTCATCCATGATGCACCATAACTACTACAAGATACTATTTAACAATTAAATTGCAAATTTAATCTTCAGAAAAATACCCAACTAATAGAATGACTTGCCACTGGTAACTGGAGAAGTGGAATACTACAAAGTCCACATACATAAGCAATGACTGAAGAAAACCCAATGGCTAACACGGCATTCCCTATGTGTAATGTTAATGGAACATTGTCCCAGTTGTTGCTTATTGGATGACTTTTTAGTTTAAAAAAAAGGTATAAACAACTACTTATTCTTGAAAGTTACAAAATCAGGTTTTGATCACAACTGAAGATATACACTTTTCAAACTGGATTGATAAGTGATCAATGAGTTATAACTAATGGTAACTAAACTTGTAAAGTCTGAAATACTAGGACAACAATTGTTGACCAACATTATGAACAATAATTCAACTAAAACATCTCCTCAAAACTAAACAGATAGGAATAATGAATGTTTGGCTCAAGAAAAAGACAGGACTGGGTATAAATTGAGAAATATGCCTGAGGATAAAGTGATCAGAAAAGATAGCAGTGGAAAGAAAGGAGTTATAAACTCCAAACAATCCAGGCCATCTGTCCAGTTTTCCCTCTACGATAATCCCTTTACTCCAACAGCCAGTTGAATGAACCTTTTCTGAACCTTCTGATGCAATTAATATGAGCATATGTTACCTAGGAATTGTTTTGCTTGAATTTTGCTTCATTTTACAATATTCTTACAGAGCAGAGGGAAGCCACTTGGTCTGTTATGTCCGTGCCATTCTCTGGAAGAACAATTTAGCTTGTCACATTCCTCAAACCCCTTCTTGCTGGCCTATATATTGTCAGATGCCACAGCTTGATAGATGTGAACGCTAATGGTGTGGGATTGTTGAGCTGGGGTGATTACAATCATTTTGTAAAATTAAATTCCCATGAAAGCTACTTCTCACTAATGCTGCTCATCTCCCCAAGCAATCACTCACATGAAAGTTCTAGGAGAAGCAGAGTGAGAGTATATAATAAACCTATAGATTATGATAGATAGATTTGGGCTATTCGATATCATTGCAACCTGCATTCTCAAACCCCAGAACTCTTGCTTGAAGGGAGTTTGAAGGGATTGTGAGCAGAGTGGAGAGAATTGACAAAGGAGAAAGTGCAACCACAGATGCTGGAGATCATAGCGTGGCGCTGAAAAGCCACAGGAGGTCAGACAGCATCCGGAGAGCAGAAAAGTCAACATTTCGGGCATAAGCCTTTCATCAGGAATTTTGAAGGGTTTATGCCCAAAACATCAACTCTCCTGCTCCTTGGATGCTGCCTGACCTGCTGTGCTTTTTCAGTGAGAATTGACAAAAAGATGAATTGGGGAGGGACAGTGGCTGAAAGTCAGATGGCCTGGTACAGAAAAAGGTCTGAAATATGAGGTCAGGGAGAGAGAGAGGCTACAAAAGGAGGATTCAAGATGGAGAGAGGCTTTAAGTTGGAAACTTCAGAATGGGTAAGCGCGCAGGATTAGAGAGCAAGAGAGGCCTCTTTAAGATGGGGCCAATTGGTCACATTCAATATTATGCTAAAATTATTCCTGCTGTGTTGAACTAGATTACATGCCCTATTAACTTATCGCAGTTAAAGCAAAATAACAGTAAACAGAGCAACATTAGACAGGGACTTACTGCCTCTGGAAAGCAATACCTAAATAACAAATTGAAAGGTTGGGTACATCAAAAGACAATAAAAATAGTTGGCTTGGAATATATTACATTTATTAAACAATATTAAGTTTCAAATGCGCTTTAAGAAGTCATTAAAATGTATTCACTATACAACAGCATTGTAAACGTATCAAGCATTTATTTTTCTATTTTTGATGCAATATTTAATTGGATTCTTTCATTCAAATTTTCACTTAATTATTAGGATTAAATTGATCGAAATTGAGGACTTATACAACAATCCCTTAGAGATGCAGGAATGAACATTTGCTAAAGAAACAAATTGAGCAGCATTGTCAAATGCCAGTGGCTTACCAGTCATGTCACTGTGTTTCCTAAACTTGAAACTGGCACAAACCATGATAAAGACTCAAACACTTACTGGATTGCATGGTTTTAGCAGAAATTCTTTGTGTGTATGCTCCTAAACCATGATCTGATCGTGCTGCCAAACGGAAGTAGTACATTTTATCTGGCTTCAAGCCTTCCACAGTGTATGAAGATTTAGGGTCAAATATTACTTGTTCCTGTAAATAATACAATGAAAACCGAATGAATTTTTAAAACGTTAATTGATCTATTGCTCCGAGTTAGGATTTTCTTTGATCCCTATGTTCTTCATACCAAAATACAATTAGAGAAATAGTCTAACAAATTCATACAGCTAATTAGTGTGATGAGTGGATCAGTAATAGTCTGATTATACTTTTGAAAACCAAGTTCTATAGTTGGCTAGTAAAAATTACATGACATTTAATTTAGTTTCTTAAATCTAGGAAAAGCAGATTGTAACTGCTAAATCTAATGGGAATAAAAGTCTGTATGTAAGTCCTCCACACCGTGGGCAGCACGGTGGCACAGTGGTTAGCACTGCTGCCTCACAGCGCCTGAGACCCGGGTTCAATTCCCGCCTCAGGCGACTGACTGTGTGGAGTTTGCACGTTCTCCCCGTGTCTGCGTGGGTTTCCTCCGGGTGCTCCGGTTTCCTCCCACAGTCCAAAAGATGTGCAGGGTCAGGTGAATCGGCCATGCTAAATTGCCCGTAGTGTTAGGTAAGGGGTAAATGTAGGGGTATGGGTGGGTTTCGCTTTGGCGGGTCGGTGTGGACTTGTTGGGCCGAAGGGCCTGTTTCTACACTGTAATGTAATCTAATAATCTAATCTAAATGATTACTGACCTAGTGTTAGGCTTAACGTCCTATTTCATGGGTTCATCCATGAGCTATTAATCACTGTGGTGGAATACTGTCAAATATTTTCTCAAACTTTAAGAACACGCCAATTGCATTTGCTTTATTTAGCACACTATTATCATCTTTTTAAAAATTCCAGTTGACCACTCCTTACTCAATTTTGTGTAGAAAGAGATGTTTCAACTCTTAACATAATAAATAATTTAATCATACAAAGATCTTCCTACATGTGGTTAAATATTCGAATCTTCATGCTAAACTTCATATCATTGAACGTTTTGAATGTAACATAGTAAGTTTCACTATTCTTAAATGTGTGAACTTGCAAAGCTTTTATTTAAAACTACATTGAATTCCTGATCTATTTTCTTTAAGATATTTATCAAGTTCAAATCCAAGTCTCTGCTGAATTAGATTGTACGACATTATTGGAGAAGACAGAATATTTTCTTTACCATTACTGGATGAGAAAGACAAAAAAAAAACATTGTTAAGATTACAGTGTTTCAAATTCCCAGTTCAAACATCCATACTGTTCGTATGGGCCACGGTTGAGCTCTGTTATGATTGTTCCTAAACTTAACAGGCAAAGATTCACTGCTTAAGTTCACAAATGAAAATGTGCCACTTGCAAGAGTCATTAAAAAAAAAACTGCAGATGCTGGATTCCAAAATAGACAAGCAAGAAGCTGGAAGAACACAGCAAGCCAGACAGCATTAAGAGGTGGAAAATTCAACATTTCAGGTATAATCCTTCTTCAGGAATGGAGGTGGGGGCAGGGGGAGCTGCAGATAAAGTCGGGGGGGGGGGGGGGGGGGGGGGCAGGTGGAGGAGAGGTGGAATGGTGAGGTAGTGATAGGTGAGTGCAGGCGGTCAGTATGACCTGGTTGGTCGATGGGAGGATTGCATCCGGTTGGCAGCTGGTAGGAGGGGTCAATAGGAGGAACGGAATGGAGGAGTCGGGACTAGAAAGGGGAATGAATGGCAATGTTATTTGAAATTGGAGAACTCCCTTTCCAGCCCCGCTTCCATTCCTCCTATCGAGCCATCCATCCAGCATCCAACCGGATTCATTCCTCCCATCGGTCAACCAGGTCGTTCTCACCACCTGCATTCACCTATGACTATCTCACCATTCTGCCCCTTTCCCCACTCATAACACTCCCTACTACCCCTTTATCTGCAGCTCCCCCAACCCCACTTTCATTCCTGAAGAAGTGTTACACCTGAAACGTCAACTTCTCCATGTCCTCATGCTGCCTGACTTGCTATGTTCTTCCAGCCTCCTGCTTGTTTACTTGGAAGAGTCATTGCCAGTTTATCAGCTTCTATAAAAATTACAGACCAGCTATGTTGCTGCAAGAAGGAGCAAGAAAGATTAAAGAACCAGTATTTTCTGTAATTTAAGAAATGAGCATAAAAATGGATACAGTATGGAATCTTGATGCCTTTTTTCACTGGACTTTTGTTTCTAAATTTTTTAAAAATTGCATGGAGTATTAAACCATAGAATACATTTTTATTTCTGTCACTTATTAAGTCAGGAAGAGTCATATACACAGTTTCAGATTCATTCCACCATGAGTTTGGACTCCAACATACCTCTTTTCCATCAATGCCCTCAGAGTATATTAGTTCATATTTGGTAATTTTCTCTTGTTGACGTAACACCCAGGAGAGTGCAATGCTTGTATCAGACTCTGCTTCAGCTTGGAATTCGGTTGGTTGAGCTGGAACTGGGAGAGAATCCAGAGCAAACAATTGTTATGCTACAGGAAACAATCTAATAATTCAAACCTATTTAATATAAACTTTACTAGGCTCTTCTCAGATAATTTTCCTCGTAGTAATTCTGAAGTAGTCTGTTGGAACTGTGTTGCTCTATAGAATAAATTTTAATGATGCGATATTTCATCCAAACATTTCATAAAAGCCTTTGCTGGATTCCATGAGAAATGTGCCTTCAATGGATTGACAATGAAATTTCTGTCCCTGGAATATTTCTGATATATAGATGCCAAACTGTCAGGGACAGCTATGTAGGCAAATCTCAGAACTATAAAAATAATAGGGTAATCATAGTAGAGGATTTCAACTTCTTCAATATTAACTGGGATGAACAAAAGCGTGAAAGGCTTAGAGGGAGTGGAGTTTTTAAAATGTGTCCAGGACAGCTTTTTATGCCAGCATGTCGAAAGGCTTACAACAGAGGGGTGAAGCTGGACCTAATTGTAGGGTACGAAGACAGGCAAATAGTAGATGCATCAGTGGGGGGTGGGCATTTTGATGTTCAGTTCGTTCTGCTATAACGTGTGTTTCTTCAGACTAATTGACTTTAACGCGATTGAAGAATTTAGACCATTATTGGTTCAACGCAAACTTTCCTTACCTGTATTGGCTATAACATGATTCCAGCCCCATTAGTTTAAATGGTACGGCTATTGCATGATTTTCTTATGACACCAAGATCTTACAAGAAAGGAACTATCACGTTATATCAAAACCGACTGTAGTGACCATAAGATGGACATGAGAAACAAGTTCTGAATTGGGGGTGAAGGCCAATTTTAAAAATAAAAATACAGGATCTGACCAAAGTGGACTAGGAGTAGCTACTCACAAGAAAATCCACATCAGAAAATCCAAATCCATATCATTCAAAGGGCTAATAGTGACAGTGTAAGGCCAACATGTTTCCATAAAGTTGAAGGATGGGATCAATAAGTCCAGATAATACAAAGATAAAAAAATATAGTTTATGTTGACGGATCAAAACAACAGATGCAAGAAAGGAGTGCAGAAAGTGCACAGGGTTACGTAGAAAAGAAATTAGGAGAGTGAATAGGGGACATAAACAAACACTGGTGAGAAACATTGAAGAAAATCAAAAGGTGTTTTATAAGTATATTACAGGAAAAGAATAACCAGGGAAAAAGTAGGGTCCATTAAGGATCAAAGTTGTAATCTGTGTGTGGAGCCAGAAGACAAAGCTGAGGTTTCAGAAAGGTTGTGACAAAGTCCTACGTAAGAGATTAATATGTAAAATTAAAGCACACGGGATTAGGGATAGTGTATTGAGCTTGACAGAAAACTGGTTAACAGACAAGAAACAAAGAGTAGGAATAAACAGATCTTTTTCTAAATGACAGGCAGTGACTAGTGGGATACTGCACAGTTTGGTTTGAAGGCCTCAACTATTTACAATATAAGTTAATGATTTAGATGAAGGAACCAAATATCCCAACATGTGCGGGTGTGCGAGAATAATGCAGCAATGTTGTAGTTTGATTTGGATAGGCTACGTGAGAGGGCAAATGCATGGAAGATGCAGCCAACTCCCTCACCTATAGACTACCCTTTCATCCATTCATTCACTTTGCCTTTCACTCATTTGTTAAATTGATCTTGCCTTTAAAACATACTGAATATGGTTGCTAATGCTGTACAAAGGGACATATCCATATTGCTGATTCAAAAAGAAATTGTAGGCAGTATAAGTGGCATTTCAGCTGACTGATGGATTGTCTATACACAATTATTTCAATTCTTATAATAAACACTAAAAAGGTTCCAGGTGGCAGAGTGAAAAACCTGAAAAGCGAAACTGGAAAATCTCTTTAAGAATCCTGATATGTTTTAAATTTGGTGAAAGAATTACAGGTGATGCTATAATTCTTTATTTTGGCATGGAGTTGGAAGAATATAAACACAAAATCTCACTCTGTTGCTATCTCGTGACTATTTTCAGTTAACATTATTTTTGGTTCCATTCAGTTGACTGGATGGTTAGTTTGTGCTGAAGAATAATACCAACAGCACTGAATCAATTCCTATACTGGCTTTGGTCACATGAAACCCCACGTTCTCAACCTTGCCCTTCACCTGCTGATCCTCAGGCTAAGCTCACCACCACTTGTCTGCATCTATAGGAAAAGCAGCCACTGGTCTCTAGGAGTATGGCGTCTTCCACTTTTACTGGAAAGTTCACGTTTAGATGTTGACTGAGGACAGGATTAAACTCATCTGTGATATCATCATTGTGCCACAGTCTGCTAATATTTGCTATCTCGGTGGAGACACTGGTTAACTAAGCTCAGACATGGAGGAGAGTCCCTTGGGTGATCCTATATCAGTGTGAAGAAAAATAAAATAGAACATGAAAATCAGAGAGAATATTCTTCAGAGAATAGTTTCTTATTTGGGTGTTCTATTGCTCCATCGGTCTTAAACTAACAATGGGGTAACTGTTATGCACAGGCAAAGAATATTTTCTGTTGACAATAACAATTGTGAACATATTGCCGAATGAAAGAAACATTTTGTCGAAGCTTTTCATCTTACACTTATCAAAATTATTTGGGGTATTAAAATTCAACAGGTGAGAACACTCATATTGTATGAAAGGACAGTGCTGATTCGTTAGTAAGTGGTGCCATGGAGAGTGCAACAATTAATGATGATCAAGAGTTAACTGCCAAGCTGATTGGTCCCTGAGTTGCGACAGGTACAGTGTGTATACATGTTCTTTCTGTCTGCAAAGAACAGGGCTCAATGTATGCGGTTTCCAATGTGTGCAACTGCACCACACTGGAAGCCCAACTAACAATTCGAAATTGGCTGTCAGTGCAATTCTTCTGACAATCACGATTATCCAGAAAATTGCAGAGTTACGCCTAATGCTAGATACCGCTGCCTAATTTGCAAGCATGGGCTGTTTGGGTACTGTGAACTTGCATACAGGTTGTTCTGTTATAACATGCATTTCATCATCGCAAATTCGCTGTAACGTGATTGACAAACTGGGGACATCGTTTCTACAGTGCAAACTTTAAAACGTGTGTTGGCTGTAAAGCGATTACAGCATCACTAAGCACTATTTCTAAAGTGCAATTTTTCTATAAAACGGGGTTGTATAAGAACACAATAATCATGTTATAGGAAGAACTGACTGTACTTGGTACCATAAAGGCACTTAAATTCATATGCCATATTAATTAAGTATATGATAGCGAAGGCATCTTCTTGGCTTAACACCAGCACTCTGTTCGTGGCAAACACCTCTCATGCTGCTACTGCATAATAGCAGTGTGAAATGGCTAGTTTCTCCAATTGCTCAAACTGTTGTGATACCTTACCCTTCCACAATAATGTAAAGAAGACTGGACATTTTTAGCACCAAGAAAGACCGCTTTACGGCCATTAACGCACTGCTGCAATATGGAGCAGGCAAGTATCTGAATGGCATAACCAATCATGCACAGGATGGCTTTGGCGGACCTAGTTCAGCATTGAGTTTGCAGGGTAAAGAAATGGCTTAGGTCCTATTTAGGAGTTTGCTGAGGAAACCAATCTTATAGCACATGGAACTTATGAATTCCAATGACTACACTGGCTAGTTTTGGTAGATTTGTGGTAGATTGTAGTAAAGAACCCCATGGTCAGCTTCTCAGCTCAAATATCAAAAAATAGGTGCTCATTTGACTGTTTAATTTCAAACTTGAATTGGAGTGATGGATAGAGCCATTAAGACATGGAAAAAATTTTGTAAATGCAACCACAGATTAAAATATATCAAATGTAACAGAGTCACAGAGGTTTTACAGCATGGAAAAAGATACTTTGTCCCACCATGTCCTTTCTGGTCATCAAGCACCTATCTATTCAAATCCTATTTCCCAGCATTAGGCCTGCAGTGCATAAAATCCTAACTAACTCTATCTCCTCATATGCTAGTCCTGCTATCCTAGGTATCAACTTGGTAAACCTTCACTGCACTTCCTCTATAGCAAGAACGTCCTTCCTCAGGTAAGGAGACCAGGAGTGCACACATTTCAGGTGTGGCCTCGCCAATACCATGTCTAACTATAGCAAGACATCCTTGTTCATGTACTCAAATCCTCTTGCTATCAAGGCAACATATAGTTTGCCTTCCTTACCTCTAGTTGGACTGCACAATTACTTTCAGCGACTGGTGTACGAGGACACCCAGGTCTCATAGAACATTACAGCGCACTACAGGCCCTTCGGCCCTCGATGCTGTGACGACTTGTCATACCAATCTGAACGCCATGTAACCTACACTATTCCATGTATGTCCATATGCTTGTTCAATGACGACTTAAATGTACTTAAAGTTGGCAAATCTACTACTGTTGCAGGCAAAGCATTCCATACCCTTACTCTGAGTAAAGAAACTACCTCTGACATCTGTCCTATATCTATCACCCCTCAATTTAAAGCTATGCCCCCTCGTGCTCGCTGTCACCACTCTTGGAAAAAGGCTCTCCCTGTCCACCCTGTCTAACCCTCTAATTATCTTATATGTCTCTATTAAGTCACCGCTCAACCTTCTTTTCTCCAACGAAAACAGCCTCAAGTCCCTCAGCCTTTCCTCGTAAGACCTTCCCTCCATACCAGGCAACATCCTCGTAAATATCCTCTGCACCCTTTCCAAAGCTTCCACATCCTTTTTATAATGCGGTGACCAGAACTGTACACAATACTCCAAATGCAGCCGCACTATAGTTTTGTACAGCTGTAGCATAACCTCATGGTTCCGGAACTCGATCCCTCTATTAATAAAAGCTAAAACACTGTATGCCTTCTTAAAAACCCTGTCAACCTGGGTGGCAACTTTCAAGGATCTGTGTACCTGGACACCGAGATCTCTCTGCTCATGTAAACGACCAAGAATCTTACCATTAGCCCAGTACTTTGCATTCCGGTTATTCCGACCAAAGTGAATCACCTCACACTTGTCCGCATTAAACTCCATTTGCCACCTCTCAGCCTAGCTATGCAGCTTATCTATGTCTCTCTGTAACCTACAACATCCTTCGTCACTATCCACAACTCCACCGACCTTTGTGTCATTTGCAAATTTACTAACCCACCCTTCTACGCCCTCATCCAGAACGTTTATAAAAATGACCAACAGCAGTCTTCTGGCACTATTCCTGTAGACAATGACAATTTAAAGATCAATGCCAAAGGCTCAGCAATCTCCTCCCTGGCTTCCCAGAGGATCCGAGGATAAATCCCATCCGGCCCAGGGGACTTATCTATTTTCAGACTCTGCAGGATTTCTAATACCTCTTCCTTGTGAACCTCAATCCCACCTAGTCTAGTAGCCTGTATCTCAGTATTCTCCTCGACAACATTGTCGTTTTCTAGAGTGAATACTGTCGAAAAATATTCATTTAGTGCTTCCCCTATCTCCTCTGACTCCACACACAACTTCCCACTACTATCCTTGATTGGCCCTAATCTTACTCTTGTCATTCTTTTATTCCTTAAATACTATGAGATGTGAAGGCTCAGTTAGGGCGCTTGAGGGTTACAAGATAGCCAGGAAAGACCTAAAGAGAGAGCTCAGAAGAGCCAGGAGGAGACATGAGAAGTTGTTGGTGGATCGGATCAGGGTAAACCCTAAGCCTTAGGGTTTACCCTGATCCTATCCACCAACAACTTCTCATGTCTCCTCCTGGCTCTTCTGAGCTCTCTCTTTAGGTCTTTCCTGGCTATCTTGTAACCCTCAAGCGCCCTAACTGAGCCTTCACATCTCATCCTAACATAAGCCTTCTTCTTCTTCCTCTTCTTCCTCTTGACCAGAGATTACACTTCCTTCGTAAACCATGGCTCCTGCGTTCTACAGCTTCCTCCCTGCCTGACAGGTACATACTTATCTAGGACACACAGTAGCTTTTCCTTGAATAAACTCCACATTTCTAATGTGCCCGTCCCCTGTAGTTTCCTTCCCCATCCTATGCTTCCTAAATCTTGCCTTTCCTCCAGCTGTAACTCTTGCCCAGTGGTATACACCTATCCATTTCTATCACTAAAGTAAACATAACAGAATTGTGATCGCTATCACCAAAGTGTTCACCTACTTCCAAGTCTAACACCTGGCCAGGCTCTTTACCCAGTATCAAGTCTAATGTAGCTTCACCCCTTGTTGGCCTGTCTACATACTGTGTCAGGAAGCCCTCCTGCACACATTGGACAAAAACTGACCCATCTATAGTACTCGTACTATAGTGTTTCCAGTCAATATTTAGAAAGTTGAAGTCCTCCATGATAACTACCCTGTCCCTCTCACTCCTATCGAGAATCATCTTTGCTATCCTTTCCTCTACATCTCTGGAACTATTCGGAGGCCTATAGATAACTCCCAACAGGGTGACCTCTCCTTTCCTGTTTCTAACCTCAGCCCATACTACCTCAGTTGACGAGTCCCCAAACATTCTTTCTGCAACTGTAATTCTGTCCTTGACCAACAATGCCACACCTCCCCCTCTTTTACCATCTTCTCTGTTCTTACTGAAACATCTAAATCCTGGCACCTGCAACAACCATTCCAGTCCCTGCTGTAACCATGTCTCCGAAATGGCCATAACATCGAAGACCCAGGTACCAACCCATGCTGCAAGTTCACCCACTTTATTCCAGATGCTCCTGGCATTGAAGTAGACACACTTCAAACCAACTTCTTGCTTGCCGGTTCCATCTTGCGTCCCTGAAACTTGATTTTGGACCTCCCTACTCTCAACCTTTTCTATACTCGAATTACAATTTTGGTTTCCATCCCCCTGCTGGATTAGTTTAAACCCACCCCAAGGGCCTTAGCGAATTCCCCCCCCAGGATATTGGTACCCCTCTGGTTCAGATGAAGACCATCCTGCTTGTAGTGGTCCCACCTACCCCAGTCTCGTTAAGCATTGTCCCCTCTCACAATTTATAGCCGATCAAATAATAATCTACCTTCCTATTTTTGCTACCAAAGTGGATAACCTTACATTTATTCCCATTATACTGTGAATTTCTGTTGAGAATTTCTGTCCCAGAAGACTGGAAAGTAGTTATTGATCATGTGCAGATAGATAGGATTACTTTAGAATGGCAACATCAGTGGCACAGACATGGTGGGCTGAAGGGTCTGTTCCTGTGCTGTACTGTTTTATGTTCTAATGGGGAGTGGTCAATTTTGTTGTTCAATAGAATTACACATATGATAGCCATTAAACTGGTCCAACATTTCCTAGGTTATTAAGTCTCATGGATCTGCCCCAACCTTCACCCTGATCTTAGGGCTGAAGACTTTGCAGACAATCCCAGACAACAGATAATCAGGCCATCAGAAGTTTAAATTTCCTGGGCAAGTCCTATGCACATTTGTGCATGCATCAGGACTTCTGTCGGATCTTTGCTGTATTTCCCAACACATATGTTTAACAAAGTGGAGACTAGAAAATTTTGGCCAATGAAGATCTTGAGCCAAATAAGTCAGCTTACCTCAGCTATGGTATCAAAGGAGAAGTAACAATGACTCTCAAACTCTCTTGCTATTTGTTGTTTTCTACTGAATAATGCATGTAAGATGTTTGAAGTTTTCCTCAGTCTACTAACGTGATGGCTAAGTGTATTTATTAAGGAAAGTGACTTATGTTGGATGCTGGTGGACCGACACCACCTCTGAAATCGTACTAAAAAAAGTCATCCCTATCTGAAGCAGCAGCATAAAAATTTGAAACAAAAAAATATCACTCTTGTGATATTTAAAACTCTAAGAGCAATGCATTTCCCTCGAGATTGTACCAACAACACACCTCATCCAATCTGGCAATAATCACCATTAGTGTATCAGCATGATGCCATAACACACCAAATGATTACTATCAACTACGAATAGTTTAGTGATGGAGAGTTACATCCATTGATTACTTGCTTGAAACTAGGATAAAAATATTTCATGTAGGACTTCAAATGTTAGAAACGGAAGGAATTTTTATACTTTCAGGAAAATTCAATTTGGGGAGAAACTATAGTCTGTTAACCCCATCTAATATCACATTCATACAGGTTAATTCTTAAAACAAGAATGCAGAGATCCATTCAGACAATTCTCTTTCATTCGTTTAATTTTAAAATCAAAAGTGTTATATGGGCACAGATTGGAAATGTTGTGACTCACCTCCTTGCTTTGTTTTGACTTGTATAATTTCAGATGGTGGTCCATCGCCAACTGAGGTGAATGCCAATACACGGATGCTGTATATTGTATCTGTTATTAAACTACCGATGGTTGTTAGACGGCTGTCATCCAAATTATGTTTGTACCACATATTTAAGGGAAGCCTGGAATCTGTAGTATAATATACACGATAACCCCGAATCTGTCCATTAGACTCTTCTGGCTCCTCCCACTGGATTAACATGGTGCTGGCACTCAGCATACGAGCCTGGACTTTTAAAGGTGGGCTGGATGGAGCCTGCTCACCTGTTCTGGTTTCCACTAGTTCACTGGGAGGACCTCTGCCTATATTATTTACTGCAATGATTCGGAATTCATACTCTGAGTATGGGCTGAGACCTCCAATACTGTATCGCGTGGTGGCAACTCCATCCACCTCTTGGAAAGGTCCATCAGAGGATTTTGGTTTATATTGAATAACATAGTATGGTATCAGTTCCATATTTCCTGATTCCCATGTCAGTGTAACACTGGTAGCAGTTGTCTCTGTAACGCTCGTCATTGTGGGTGGCTTTGGTAAAGCTAAAATACACAAGCATTTACACATAGAAAAGTTATTGTAAAGTGTAATATAAACCTACAAATGAGTAAATGGAGTAACAAACTAAATATATTTTGCATTTTAATTACAAAACATCTGACTGATCATATTTTAAAATTGAGAAACTATCAAAAAATGAGGGAACAAGAAAAATCAAATGTTATCAATATATACTGCACCTTAAGTCATAGTCACCATTTTCTGCCTGCCAAATTATTATTACAGCTATGGATTCCAAACAGAAATATGGCCTTCTGAACTTTAACCAAACCAAATTCACCTCAAACTAAAGAAATCCATGTACTATAAGGCTGACTATGAGATAATTCTATGACAATATTAAGGAAAGTACTTCTGAGCAGAGATAAACAGAACCACAGCTATAACCCACTTGTTTTTAGTGGGAGTGGAACAAGGGCAGAGGAAATAAATATCAACACAGACATACTTCTCTCATTTATGAGGCCAGGTGACTATGAATGTTAGTTGTGAGTCAGGCATTTTTACCCTGGCTTATATGGCTTACCTTTAACTGTTATTTGTGCTGTTGCCTCAATAACACCCAGTGAAGACATGGCAACACATGTGTAATTCTTAGATTCCTTTATATTAACCAGTTCCAGAACGTTACGTCCAACAGGCATGTCTTCTTCTGGTGTGAGTTCCAATGCTCCAGCCACCCATTTCACATAGGGCATGGGTGAACCCACAGCTACACAGGTAAGGTTAACGCTGCCCCCTGGCATCACTTCATGGCTAGTGGGTGGGATAGAGAACCGAGGGGGAACTCGACGCACTGGAAAGGAACATATTTGTGGTAGAATCAAAAATATTAAAAGAGCCTCAGCTACTACCATGCAGGGCACACAAGCCACATCCACCCACCACACCTGGATACTTTCGTAAATATCAGTTTCTTCATTACAAAAATGAACTGTAGTAAAATAAAATCTATATGGTTGATGCTTTAATAATGCAAGCACCAAGCAACAATGTCTGATGTGTGCTATAAATCAGACTTGCATGAGGAAACAACACAGAATAAACTTCTCCTCTATACAGCTATCTGCGGTTAAGCAAAAGAAAACACATCCCACATCTGAATCATAACAAGTATTTTATAAGAAAATAGATTTAAAAAATTGCTATCCTTTAATACATGAATATTTACATTAAAAAGGCAAAATCAAATATCAGGGAATCCTCTTAATTCTGAATTCAAATGATCCTTTGCAGATTTAATATAATGGGTCTGTTTCTGAAATACTGTAAAAGCAAACCTCCAAGTAAGTTATTTTTACGTCTGTTTTTCTCAGGTTACCTTGCAATACACAGTGGGAGGGGGTGTATATACAATAGGATCCAGGTGAGTTTCACACAAATTTATATTGTCTATGGGGAAACAATTAAACTCTAGGTCACTAAGCTAACTTTAACAATTCTCATGTGGAGAGCTACAGGAACAATGTGCCCTAACACAACATAAGCATAGCAGTGTGTTAATCCCTCCAAATAAGTTCATTTCTGGTATTCTCCAAGGTTAATGCCACTAATTCCCTCTCTCAACTTGCAGAGGAGCACATAATCTTGAATATAAATAGCATGCTTTTTCAAAATCCAGAAAATAGAACAATTTGGTTGTTGCTGGATAAGCATAGAATTCCACATTTCACTGTTACTTCTACACCGCTATCAGAGTTGAACAGTTGTGAAGAATAGCACACAACAAAACAAAAAGAATGACTGTTAATGTATATATTCTTCCAGAATTTAGGGAATTTGAAACATAATAGATGTATCATTTTTAACAAAAAATGTTACAGTGTAAAATGGCACTGCAGTTTTCAATGAAATCTAAGCAGCTGTTTGGCGATACCACAAATGAGGCCGATTTGTGAAATACTAAATTTTATTTTCAAAATTTGCTGTGGAATTAAATTTATAGTAGAGTATTCGGAACTGCAATAACACGTCAAATGTGATTGTTAAATTGAACAAATAATGTATATGATTTCACAGTTTAAAAATAAATAAATGAAAAGAACAGAAATTTGCAAATTCTTTCACATTTTTATTACTTTTAACTTTAATGCCAGCTGAAAAACAAAAAAAAATTGCATAGTGCCTACATGTGGAAATTGGCTGGGGAAATCAGGTCAAAATTGGTGTTAATTTCTAAGAAATGGCACAATATAGTACATTAAACTCAAACTCTGTCTGTTTAACATTAAAGGGAATCAAATGGAAGAAATCTTGCGACAAAGGGTGACAGCATTTTGGTGGGTTGCTGAAAGTTTCTTATCAACATTTTCAACACTATCAGGGTTTAATGTGCAACAACTCTGTCCCATCACACAATTTGTGCTATATTAGAATCAAATGACAGGATAGATCTTGACAAGCATTTAAAGGTTATGATGGGATAAAATGCGCTATTACGTAACAAGATATTCTGTTAATCTTACTTACAAATGCAATTAAAGTCAATCTCTTGCTAACCATCAGCAATTTGGAAACCAGCAGAGTGGGCCATAAAAGACTGTTCTTCCAGTTTCAAGCACTATGATTGTAACTCAAATCATTCTTCGAAAAAAACTCAAATATTATTTAATATATTTTTGAATGTTTACATTTAAGATTACTACAACGTTTTTCTAATTTTAAAAAAGTGTAAGTTAAATGGCTTTTGTGAAATTATAAACCTTCTATCTTTCAAAATGGATTTTTATGAACAGAAAACTTCATTCAATGTTTTGTTTGACAATTAGTCATTCAAGGGCATTGCAGTCGAGCTGGGGTGGAATACATCATTATCAATCAGACTGCAAAATCCAAGACCAGGCTCCTTAATAATTTGCCTGTGTTAAATGCATTTGGCTTGAGTTACATAAGTATTTATTACCTGACCTTGCCCTGCTCAGCTAGCTTCAAATGATTCATTTGCTTTTCCCAAAACTGCTATAGTCCTGCATAGGCCTCTCTGTCTAAGATGGGTATAGGGAGAAAAAGAACTGTATACCTCACCCTGATGCAATTGTGTTGTTGCTGGCTATTCACAAAATGAGAGTATAAATTGTGAATTAATCACCCAGTCCAGATTATCCTTCACTACAAGCTGCAATGGGAGAAAAATCAAGCATAATAAGGAATACTCTTTTCAAGATGCTTGTGTGGTGGTGGGGGTTACTTACAACTGCCAATTTTACAATTTAGAATTCGTATTCTGACATACTATTCTCATACCAGAAATCTTCAGTGAACCCAGTCCTGGTGACTCCAGATGTAATGGCTAATATACTACAAGGAAAATCTCATAATAGTTTCTGCACCATTGGAACGTAGTTAGTTAAGATATAGATTAACTCAGAAAAATATTCTTCAGTACATGTAAACATCATTTTGCTAGTGCTACAGTGTCCTGTAATACCATGACCTGGATCATTCATTTGACATCACACAGATCATCAAAGGTATTCTACCTGTTTTGAAACTACAATGCCTGGTTGACTGTTGCTCTCCAGACTGAATGTTTTGCTTCTGATACTATTTAATGTGCAAGTGGTTAGAGAATAATTCTGCCATTACTCATGGGAATGGAAATGGTTTCAACATGATGGCGATTTATCAAACTGAACATCTCCAGACTATTAAATTCTGACCACATCAGTCTTGTTTTACAGAAATGAACCACCACTTTTTAAATACTAGCTTTCGGATAAACTGTTGACAATGGGGCTTTGGTTTCACCGCAGAGAAATTTGCAGCGAACAATTTGCAAAAGCTTGGCTTGTAAGCTTACATTGTGCTTACATTCGATCAACATGCATCAGGTTTACAGCTCTCATGCAGTTTAATGGAAGGAAAAGTCAATGAACCACAGCAAGAGGTAAGAAAGAGCTGCTGCACTCATATATGAAATAAAACAGTTTGCACAAACTCCCACACATATAAAATTAAGGAATGCATTACAGTAAAGCATGCCATGCATTTTCACAATTCAAATCATTAGAAATTTCTTTTCTTCCAATGATAGCAATGGAACTATGACAAACATAACAATCAATAATAGTATTGGAACTGGGATGGATATTCAAAATTCCAATTCCATACAAAATACGTCTTATCTACATCAGTGTAAGGATAAATTGCTACTATGAAGTACCTCTGTCATTGTACACTTTTCAACAAAATTTGCAAGGTTGATTAAACTAATGTCAGGATTTTCATAGTTAATATTACATGTACAATTTCTCCAATTTCTTATTTAGCAAAGTTCTATTTGTAAAGCATCATTGTATTTCCACGAATAACGTGGAACATTCAAAGTGTTTCTTGATGTGACTTTATTTATCAATTTACAAGGTAAAAATTAGGATCAACAGTGGGCCATTTTGCCCTCCAAGCCTGCTCTGCCAGTTGATAAAATAATGGCTGATCTATTTCCTATCATGAGAATTAAATTGAGAATTCAAACCTAACATAACCCCACCGCATAGAGAATGGCAACTCAGTATTGTTAATGTTTCATTTTTGAGTTACATTTACATAACTAATACATAGGAAGCAATCTCAGATTGCTCTGTGAAATGCCATTCTGTAACAAATTAAAATAAGGATGAAAATAAGGATGTGGTCTATTTTCCACATAAAAAATATCTAAAACAATGGAAGGCAGGAAATCAAATATTCCTGTTTACCAAACATTAAATAGATTCATAGTCTCTTAATAATAGAGTGCTGTTAAATATGAGAATATGAGAACCAGGTTATGGTGTTCACAAATGAAATTAGATCCAGTTATAGAAGACACACGACTTAAAAAAACAGAAGACATGTTGCTTCGCTTAGGTGCAAATACCAGCATGCATTGAACAGGAAAACATGAGGAACATATTGCACAAATAAATAACAAAGCATGAATCTTATTCCCAAAACTAGCTATTAAATACAGGTAAAGATATTGTAAAAATAGGTTAATCTAGTTGGCCATAATGATATCTTATCTAATAGCAATCACTTATGAAAACTACATGTTACTTGCTAACATACCAAATTTTGTTCAAATCATCACATCATTAACTGTAGGATTCAAACTCAGTCAATTTCAGTATTAAAAATTATTTCACATTCATCCCAGTCCCACTCGAAATCAGGATTCAACTGATACTGATATTACACTATACCAATCACACTATTCTGTTAAAGGGCAAAAGAAACTCAATCGTTTTGAAAGTAATTTAAACTTTGGCAAAAAAGTAAGATTCAATGCCAATGAACAGTTTCAATCAACAGGAGCACTCAAAGGAAGCCTTTTTCTTAAAGACTGGTATAATAAACCAGATTATGCTTTCAAATATGAAATGACAAATTTATCATGGATATGCAGCTGGAGCCTTTCATTTCCAAATCTTTCAATCCTGCATCACCTTTCCCTTTTCTGTTTAACCATGTCACCCAAACATTGGTTTTAGATATCAGCATTGGTAGAGTGATAAATCTAGACATCAGTTAATCCTTTTTGAACATTGTTGAATGGACACTGCAGCAGTGGTGATGCTTCTATTTTGTTGAATGTTATGTATAAAATGAAATGCAAGTCAGTAAGCTGGGGTAGAGCCTCAAGTTCTTCCAAGAAGTGCATGCAAAAATCTATAATAGCATACATTAACTTCAAATTCACAAAGGAAATAAAGGAGGGGAGAAATTAATAATTCAACATGCTCTGACTCACAAACACAGCAATATTAGCATACAACATTTATTGATTGCTCTGTCCGTTTCATGTTGGTAGCTGAATTCAACATAATGGAATTAGTCTATCATCGCTCCTCCAGTGACCTCAAAACCAATTTCCAAGAAAAGCTTTATTATCTGGTAATTCTTATTTTGCCCAAACAAAATAAATGTGCCTGACTGATATTGTCTGTGCTACAACGTTGGGGGGGGGGGAGGGGCAAAAAAAATAAGCTAAGAAAAGGTTTTATTTTTCACTTTCAGTAATTAAATCCAAAAGATATTCTTGCCATGGATTGAATGTGACTTGATGTCAATTTCTGATGCCAGAAATTTGGAGGTCGCCACGTGAACTACACTGATATTACCCAGTTTTGCAGTCATATGTGCTTTTCTCCTGTATCTTTTAATTCTACAGGAAGAGAAAACAAAGGTTGTGCTATAAACAAAAGATTATCCTAACATCAATTCAACATAGGTGTAAAAAAAAGGATGAAATATAGTATGAATTAATGACGATTCAAAAGAAAGTGGAACAAAAGGCAAGAACAGAAAGGAATACATTGCAGTGTCAAGGCGGAAGCCAGTAGCCAAACTATCCCAAATTTGTTATAACTGGCAAAAGGTTCCCAATGTTCTCCACTGTTGTGAATTTTCCAGATAATGATTCTGTAATGAACTAAAAAATACAGATTGATTTTAGTTAACAATTTCATTACTATTGTATCATGTGATTATTAGGATGATGGATAGCGAAATAAAAATGTTTCATCTAGTGGTCCTTACAATCCAAAACAGCAGTCTCAATCAGAGAAGTTATTCGATTAACTGACATTAGATGGTTAAAATTTTCATTCTTATATTACTGGGTCCTTCACTATGCTGATTATTATTCTTATTGTAAATTTAAATAACATTGCCAAAGTACTCTCTCACTAAAGCAATGCAGACATCATTATATGATACCGGTTCTTAATTACGCACTAGTTGTGCTAGCTGTAGTTTTTTTTCTATAGCCCACTAGAATCATTGTAGAACAGGAAATATTGAATATTGTAGAAACAGAAATGGTCTCCATCAAGTCAATGTTAATGCAATAGAGAGGTCTGCTTGGGTCTTTATAGGAGCAGAAAGAAGATTTGCTGCATTTTGGGAAAGCAAATCTTAGCAGGACTTATACACTTAATGGTAAGGTCCTAGGGAGTGTTGGTGAACAAAGAGACCTTGCAGTGCAGGTTCATAGCTCCTTGAAAGTGGAGTCGCAGGTAGATAGGATAGTGAAGAAGGCGTTTGGTATGCTTTCCTTTATTGGTCAGAGTATTGAGTACAAGAGTTGGGAGGTCATGTTGCGGCTGTACAGGACATTGGTTAGGCCACTGTTGGAATATTGCGTGCAATTCTGGTCTCCTTCCTATTGGAAAGATGTTGTGAAACTTGAAAGTGTTCAGAAAAGATTTACAAGGATGTTGCCAGGGTTGGAGGATTTGAGCTACAGGGAGAGGCTGAACAGGTTGGGGCTGTTTTTCCTGGAGTGTTGGAGGCTGAGGGGTGACCTATTTGAGGTTTATAAAATTATGAGGGGCATGGATAGGATAAATAGACAAAGTCTTTTCCCTGGGGTCAGTGAGTCCAGAACTAGAGGGCATAGGTTTAGGGTGAGAGGAGAAAGATATGAAAGAGACCTAAGGGGCAACTTTTTCACGCAGAGGGTGGTACGTGTATGGAATGAGCTGCCAGAGGAAGTGGTGGAGGCTGGTACAATTGCAACATTTAAGAGGCATTTGGATGGGTATATGAATAGGAAGGGTTTGGAGGGGTATGGGCCGGCTGCTGGCAGGTGGGACTAGATTGGGTTGGGATATCTGGTCGGCATGGACAGGTTGGACCGAAGGGTCTGTTTCCATGCTATACATCTCTATGACTCTAAATGCACATCAGTGGTCATACAGAAGCAGGAATGAGCTTAATGAGGGTAACTTTCGAAATGGAAAAAAAACCTGCGAAGGTTGCAGCAGAGGCAAACATAATGTGCACCAGGATCATATAGAGACAGAAATAGACCTCACCATGGTCACTGCATAGGCAATGTGTCCAGAATGTGTTCAGAAAAGGTGGGTAAAGAAAGATTTAATTAACCTTTTGGTATGGATTTAATTTCCCTCTACTATTGTCTTTCAACAACGCATTTCAAAGCAGTGGTTTAGCAGGAATGCCATCTAATATGGTGATTCAAACTGGACAGATTGAAACTTTGGGAGTATGAGTTCAAATACCAGCATGGAAGAATATGTAAAAATGTGTATTTAATTACAGAGATGAGGAGGAATTTCTTTTCTCAGAGGGCTGAAAGTCGTTCAAACTCCTTGCCACAAAGAGGCTGAGGGGCCAAGTCCTTGTGTTTATTTAAGATTGAGATGGAGAGATTTTTAGCAGTAGAGCAATCAACGAATATGGGAAAAGGCAGGAGAGTGGACATGAGGAATGCCTGATCAACTATGATCTTATTGAATGGTGGAACTGAATCGAGGGCAATGGCCTGCTCCTGTTCCTATTCTTGTAGTCTACTTGTAACAGATAATTAGGTGGGACTGATGTCCAAAATTGCCATCCATTCAGAGTAGCTGGGTCAAAAGCTTTGAACTCCCATCCTAAAAGGGCTCACACCACATGAACTGTAATAATTCAAGACAGCAACATGCCAGCATCATCTTGAGTGAATGAGGATTGAGCAACAAATGCTGGCTAAGCTAGGGACACTCACATCACATGAAAGAATGAAAAAATTGACCATAGCACCATTCATAACATAGTGAATGTATGTCTACAACGTAAGACAGCATACATTTCATTACTACAATCACTGCTTTTTAAAAGAAAAATTGTTTTCAGGATGTTAGCATCACTGGCAAGGCCAACAGCTGTTGTATATTTCTATCTGCTTTGGGAAGCTAACAATATGGCATTTTCTTGAATTATCTTGCAGAGACTTGAAATAACTAAATGGCTTGCGAGACCAATTTAAGGGTCAGTTTAGAGCTAAACATGTGGAATATGGTCCTATAATCGTATGATACAAAGTAGAACCCTCAATAAAGTAATGTAATGCAGACTGAGAGCCATTTAATTTCTGCAACAGAGAACTTATGAAGAATATGCCCTTCATAGTTCCAGGATATCCCAAAGCTCTTTGTAGCTAAAAAAGCACACCCAACTTCTCAATGATGGAGTGAGTTTCCCTACAGACAATTTGTAAAAGCTGTGATATATGATATCCACAAAATTTAAACATTCGGGATATTGTCTGGAAAAGCAGGAATAAAAAGAGCTTTGAGCCATTGGCATGCATGAAGTTTGACCTTCTGCAATTGAATTTTCCCCAATCAATCCTCTTTCAAATGTTATGTATAATATTTTTCTCTGCCCTAACTCTGTCACTCACTGGACATACACAAATGAGTTAAGCTGTTTGAAGCAGGATCTGACCAAAACATCTTCCTCTGTAAAGCGCCAACAAAAACTTGAGGTGCTTGAAAATGAGCAAACTACTCATTCTGAATCCATGAAGATGCTTGTTTTTATTACTAAAGACATGAGCTTTAGTTTCAATTAGGACATGCCAATTAAGTATCATACTAACATCTCATTGTGACAACTGTACAGAAATCAAAGTAACACAGTTTTACTGTTCTATAAAAATGAAAAGAGAAAAGGATAAAGAGAACTGAAGCGAAAAACCTATGAAAAACAGCAGAAATGTTAAGAATCAAGATAATTTCATTAAACCAAGGGATCTGTACTATGAAGGGATACATTAGAGTCTATGGTAATTCCATTTTGACCACCGTAGTTTGTGCCGAACACCAAATTACAAATAGATAAAATTTCCAATTCAGACACTATTGTTTATGTAGCAAAAGCAAAATACTGTGAGTGCAGGATCACCTCCTTTGTAACTCTCGTATCTTCTGTTGTTATTTACTCCACTACTGTGACTTCATTGTAGCATCAAAATAATTCTAGCTTTAATATTAATACTTGCATATTTATAAAATCACTTTAGGTGCGTCGTTCGAGCTTGGCTATTCCAAATGGATGTGATCAATTTCATATTTTAAATGTATTATAAATTAAGAAATCTGAAGTAATTTGGTATTTGTGATGATCAAATGTAAAAATCTGAATAACTGCCTCAACAATTTTAAAAGCTGAAGGTGAAATTTGGATTATCATTTCAAAGTAATAGTCATGCAGCTACCAACTGTGAAAGAAGCAGAGAGCAGATAAAATTTTCCTCATGGCACAGAACAGAGCCATTGATTGAGAATTGAAAGTAAGATTAACATGCAGCACGCTGACACTTCCACAACTTTTAAAGACACTTAAGCAGAAAGTCATTAGATTCCAACAGGTAGGGCTAGGCTGTGCCTGGCAGGGAGCCAGAAACCCCAGCTCTCCTCTGTTTCACTATAGGACAGTCCATTTGGCGTGGCGTAGGTGGATAAGAAGTGAAAGAGACCAACCTTCTCGCTGATCTGAGAGATGAAGGGTTTGATGGTAGAGTGCAATGAGGATGAGGAGGGAATAAAAAGACAAGGAAAAACACAGAGAGTAAAAACAGGCCAGGCTTCATCAATCCTCACAGCACTGAAAGAACAAGACAAGACAATAGTGCGGTGGTTTTCAGCTTCACATATGCACATTCATAAACCAGACACACACGCACAGCACATGGTGTTGTGCCATGTTATAATCACACCCTGTGTTAGACCCTTGAGAAAAAAAAGCACAATTCTGTACTCAAAAAGAGTCAACTATACCATTGCTGCAGACTTGTTAGAAGAAAGAAGAGTTGTGAAATTATATTATTAAATCCAGGCTGGGAAGTGGTGTGGTGGTTTCTACAATTAAAAAGAATAGTTTCAGGAGACAACTATTTCAGCAGTGTGCACAAGTGGGCATTATGTACAGTGGAAAAATCAATTGATACCTAACAATAATCGTCAGGGCTTGCAACATTAGATGGCAATAAAACAATAATTATTGTCAAAATGGGTCAAAATCCTGAAATTTGGACTTTCAAAAACACAAAATTCTTCTAATTACTTAAAAAAAAGTTTAAAATAAATTTGTTGCAACTTTACTGAAAACAGAAAGAAAATATGTTAAATGTATTTGCCTGGACATGCCACTGACTGGAAGTCCACTGTGGGACAGCGTTGACCGTACTTGGAACTTGCCATCCAAATTTTATCATTTTACAATTTTGTTTATATGGTATGTTTTATTTTACTCCACTTCCCAGCCCTTCACATATATGCAGTATAAAATATTTAAAAGGACTATTAAATTAAAATATAATTTTAAAAAGTTTGATCAATTTTTTCAGCACATTGGCTCTGTATTTTGACAGACAGTACAGGATAGAAACATTGTTAAAGTCAAGTAAATTTGTGACAGAAACACACAAAGTTGGAATATCCTATATTTCCAAACAAGGTTACCATAGCTTTTTCGTTTATATGTGACAACAAAAAAAAGCTATAACAATTTAAAGAGGGAACAAGCATTAGGCTACAGATCAGCAAACATATAACAAGAAAAAGGAAATAAATAAATTATATTTGCCTTAAAATAAGTCTTAGGGCATATCACACTAAACTAATGGCTGCATAGTTTTAAAAGAAATAGAATGAGCTACAATAGAATTTGATTAGCATCACTGGTTCCAACACTATAGGTTTAGAAGCAATATTCAAGAATGTTTTTTAAGAATCAAGTTTTTCTATTCTTTCCCCTATCTGGTATAGGCCAGTTGTAAACAGAGAGCATTCACCCTCCTCCAAAGGTTGGCATTAGAAAAATGCAAGCATAATTACTCCCTTTTCATTTTAACGAAATTTGAATACCAATTTGTAATTCTTCTGCTAATGTCAGCAGGCTTTAAAGCTGGAGCAACTTGTCTGGCATAGAACATACCACCACGCATTAAATATTTTGCAAGTCTTGAATTATGCTTTGAAATAAATTCTCTCTTCTTTTGATCCAATAAATTCACCAGTTTGGTTTTGTCATGAAGTAAAATAGAATAACTGCACAAGCATACCCTGGTTCATGAAACTACTCAGCATCAATTTCCAAGTTCACTGAGACCTCCTGAACACAACCATAAGCAATTTTGAAAAGACACGAGGATAATGGAAGCAGATTCAAACTTATGCATTCTAGAACAATAATCTTATGAGTGCAGATAATTACATAGAGGTAATCTGGTCAATCTGGCAAAAGCTGTTAGACATTTGATCTTAGTTGTTTCAATGGCAAGCTCATTCTTGCAATTATGTAGGTGACTAGAAAGACTTTTTATTGCATTGGAATATATAATCACTTCTTGAAATTATTAGGGAGACTAATGGCATGATAAAGATGATGCAAATACTGAACTACATTGTACATTTTGAATTGTAACTAGATAATGTCATGAAACAACAATTAGTGTAATTCATATCATTATAATAACACATCACAAATAAAACAAGTGATTTGTTGTTGTGGTAAAATAAATGTAATAAATAATTGTGAAGTTTTTATTTGAACTAATAAATTTAGGTACTGCTAGTATGAAGAGCATATATTGCTCATTCTAACTTCCCTTGACAAGTTGAGCTGCCTTCTTCAACCACTGTTGTCTGTGCAGTATAAGCACAGCCACGGCGCTGTATGGTCAGGTCATCCAAGATTTTGATCTAGCAATAATGACAAATGGGCATATATCTTCAGATCAAGGTAATGCATTACTTGGGACACAGCATGGAGATTTGGTGAGTCGAAGAAGTTGTATCTTGTAGATTGCACATCTTGTAGCATGGGGTGCCAGTGTTCAGGTAGCGGATGGAGTTTCTATTAAGCAGGCTGCTGTGGGAGGAAGGGGAGACATGCCATGTACAAAGGTCTTGGGAAATTCCCAATTTATTGAGAATTATCATAAACTGAACTGTGATGACCATTTTGCCTAGTTAAGTTGAATTTAGGAAACGCTAAATCCAATGAGATGAGGACATCGCTGGCAAGGCCAGCATTTATTGACCATTTCCAATTACCCAGAGTCAACCACATTGCTGAGGGTCTAGAATCACATGCCAGACCAGATGAACATTAGTGAACCATATGGTTTTTCTCTCAATCGACAAAGGATTCATGGTCAACATTAAACTCTTAATTCCAGATTTTTTCAGTGAATTCCAATTTCACTATCTGCCATCTGCGCATTTGTGATAATCTCTTGGTCTTTGGTTGCTTGGATAGTCTGATAACATCTCTCTAGCTGCACCTGGGAATGCCCAATACAGAATGCTACAATTAGATGCAGCACTACTACTTTGTGATAGCAGTAAATTCTTACCAGCAATCATTGGTGTGATCAGCAAGACTTATTTTGAAGTCAACAGGGATTGGGCTTGCTACGTCATTGTCACCACAAAGGCTGGGCTACTGTTTCAAAACTTTTAAATCAATAATGTTTACGCACTGCCCAAGCAAGTTGTGACAGTTGCTATTGCTTTTTGAAGGATTTTCATATCATTGCTACAGTATACGATGAGTAGCCACAAGCATGAACCTCCAAGTTCTGAAAGTCACTTTTCCAATTCACTGTATTAGCAGGACACTGCTTCAAATTAAAGACAAATAGAAACTGCCTTCAACGTTGTGCTACCTGTGATAGAATCATAGAGTCATACAGCATGGAAACAGACCTTTCGGTCCAACTCATACATGCCGACCAATTTTTCCAAACTAAACTGGTCCCACTTGCCTGCATTTGGTTGATATCTCTCTAAATCTTTCCTAATCATATACCGATCCAAATGTCTTTGCAACTGTACCTGCATAACCATTTCCTCAGCTAGTTTATTCCACATCTGAACCACCCTCCGTGTGAAAAAGTTGCTCCTCTGGTCCCTTTTAAGCCTTTCTCCTCTCACCTCAAAAATATGCTTGCTAGGGAAAAGACTCATGCTACATACCTTATTTATGCCCCTCATGATTTTATAAACTTTTATAAGGTCACCCCTCAACCTCCTACACTCGTGAAAAAAGTGCCAGCCTCTCCTTATACCTCAAAGCCTCCAATCCTGACGATGTCTTTGTAAATCTTTTCTGAACTCTCTTTAATTTAATAATATTCTTCCTATAGCAGGGTAACCAGAACTGTACACAATGCTCCATAAGTAGCCTCACCAATGTCTTCTACAACCTCAACACGACATCCCAACTCTTTTACTCAGTGGTCTGTGCAATGAAGGCAAGCGTGCTTAACACCTTCTTAACCACACTATCTACTTATTTAAAAGAACTTTGTACCTGAACCTTTAGGTCTTCCTGTTTGACAACTCTACTCATGGCCCCACCATAAACTGGATAAGTGCTGCCCTTGTTCATTTTATCAAAAGGCAATACTTTGCATTTATCCAAATTAAACTCCATCTGCCAATCCTCAGCTCATTGGCCCAATTGATCAAGATCCCTCTATAATCATAGATAACTTGAGGAGAAGAGACTTCCACACCTTCAGAAAATATCTATGCCTTGTTATTGTAGATAACATTTGAGGGGAAGAGACTTCCAAATCTTCAAATAATATCAATGCCTTGCTTTTGGAGTGAATATCTAATTTGAAGTAGAATTGTTTTTCCTCCATAATAGATGGTGTTCATCCAGCCATTCATTCTGGATATCTCATTACACAGCCCCATTTCTGCTCTTGATTTACCAGTACATGACTAAACTGAGGCCAAGTTACCTTCTGGAGAATGCAGCTCTTCCTATATAGTAATGTGCCAATGGCAGTAATGCATTCCTGCTGTCACTATCTATGAAAATAGTCATTTACAGGTCATTTGAAAGCTGTAAATGACTCATTGTAACAATCTGAATCTGGTGGATTGACAAGATAATAGACCATGAGGTCAATTTATGATTAAAAGCTAAATACACAATACCTTGAGAGGTGAACTGAGGAGTAGTGGACCTATCATAAGGCAGATCACTACTAAATATCTGATCTCAACTGGTTTATAATTTATGAAAACATTGATCATTAATAATACTAACTGGATAGTAAGTTTTTCTTTTCTTCTTGTCATGTAGTCTGCATGTGCTCCAAAGCAGGAATGTTGATCACAGACAAGGGGTGCTAACTGTATTATGAAATGGGACCCACTGTATATATTTATTTGCAGGACAAAAACTGTTACATCAGTTTCATCCTCCTCCCATTAGATTAAAATTCCAATTAAACTTCAAATAATGAGCTCTTTAAACTTGAGAAAATAAAGCAAACTGCTGCATAAAACTTAATTTGCAGCAAGCCCCATTTCCACTTTTGACCCTGTGCTCATAATTGTATATTGGCTCCTGGTCAAGCAAAGTGCTGATTTTAATATTCTCATCCTTGTTTTCAAATCTCTTCATGATCTCACTCTTCCCGACTCTGCAATCTCTTCCAACTTTCCTTCTCCCACTCCCACCACCACCACCAACATCCTCTCCACCCCCAACTTTTCATGGTATTTGTATTCTTCTAATTCTGAACTCTTGGGCATTTCCAACTACAACTGCTCCATCACTGATGAACAATTGCTTAGGCCCCAGGACCTGAAATACTTTTACCACTTAGGGGTAGATTGTGGTGTGTTGGTAATTTCTGGTGTATTAGTAATGACATTTGACTAATAATTCCAGGGACATGCAACTAATGGAGTTTAAATTCAGCTAATACATTTGGAATACAAAGCTAAATCAGTATTGGGGATCATGACAACTATTAATAATCTGACTCGCTAAGATCCTTTAGGGAAGGAAAACTGCCAGCCTTACCTAGTCTAGCCTACTTGCAACTCCAGACTCACAGTAATGTGACTGAGTCCCAACCGTCCTCTGATATAGCCTTGCAAACCATTCAGTTCAAGCCAATTAGGGATGGGCAACGATGCTGGAACAGCCAGCAGCTATATGAAGGAATAAAACACAGATCTCTTACTTGCTTTCCTCTTTTAAGAACTTTATCCAGACAAATGTGAGGTGAATTATTCTGAATGGTCAAGTACAAGTAGAAATTATACAGTGAATGACAGCATGCTTAGAAGCATTGATATGCAGAGGGTCCTGGGAGTGCAGGTCCACAGATCACTGAAGGTGGCAGCACAAGTAGATATGGTAGTAAAAAAGGCCTATGGTATGCTTGCCTTCATTGGAAGGGGCATCAAGTACAAGGATAGGCAAAGTTGTACTGCAGCTCTACAGAACAAGTTAGGCCACACTTGGTATATTGCTCACAGTCCTGGTCATCACACAACCAGAAGGATGTGGATGCTTTGGAGAGAGTACAGAAAAGGTTTACCAGGATGTTACTTGGTATGGGGATTTTAGCTATGAAGAAAAGTTGGATGGACTGGATTTATTTTCACTGGAAAATGGAAGGTTGAGGGGCGACCTGATTCAAGCTTATAAGATGTTGATTGGCCTGGATAGAGTGGAAAGTATGAGGCTTTTCTTAGGGTGAAGGGGTCTATTACTGGGGGCCCAGGTTCAAGGTGTGGGGTTTTTTGGGGTGGGGGAGGAGGCGTATTGTGCTGCATTCTTCTTTGTTCTTTAAGACATGTTAAATTATGCCCCTTTTCTGAGCTTTTGAATGTTGATTTAACAACTCCCTTTGTGGTTCTTATGAACTACCTTTCATTGTTTCATTGCAGTAAAGATGTTATATAAAATACAAGTCTTTCTCTACAGATTTAATGCCATCATTTTCAATTAACATCCTGTAATGCAGACATCCTGAAATAAAGAAGATTTTCCTTTAAATGTTACTTGTTGTTAACATTGAACTTAACTTTGAGTCACATTTACAAAAATAAATAGGCTTAATTATACAGAGACTGAAAGCAGACAAAATCTCAAGGTTATTGTTTGATAAATACATTAATCAGTTCACTGATTGTCACTGCAATTCATTACCCTAATATGCTGCTAGATTAGAGATCTTATAAAAACAACAGATCAACATTTAACAATCCGCACATTAAAAGAGGAAGAATTTGAACTCTTTTTGTAAATTGGTCGGTTATACTATCCACTTAGCAACTCCTTATTGGTTAGGATGGAGTAATGGAGAGAGCTGGTAGGAAATTAATAGTTGAAGGACTGGTGGAGGTTATAGATGTAAGAGGGACAAAATCCTAAAAGACATTATACACGAAGATCAGAATTTTTAATCAGAGCCTTCAAAGAACTAGGAGTTAAAAATTAGTCATAGGAATGAACATGACTGGTGAGCTGGTTGTTCACTAAGTCCAATCAGGAAGATGGTGGATGGGAGACTGACCAGGACAGCACTGCAGTAGTCAAATCTCAAGATGCTGGATTAGTGGTGCTGGAAGAGCACAGCAGTTCAGGCAGCATCCAAGGAGCTTTGAAATCGACGTTTTGGGCAAAAGCCCTTCATCAGGAATAAAGGCAGTGAGCCTGGAGTGTGGAGAGATAAGCTAGAGGAGGGTGGGGGTGGGGAGAAAGTAGCATAGAGTACAATGGGTGAGTGGGGGAGGGGAAAAGGTGATAGGTCAGGGAGGAGAGGGTGGAGTGGATAGGTGGAAAAGGAGATAGGCAGGTAGGACAAGTCCGGACAAGTCATGGGGACAGTGCTGAGCTGGAAGTTTAGAACTAGGGTGAGGTGGGGGAAGGGGAAATGAGGTTGTAGAGAGAGGACAAAGCCATCCTTGAGGATTGTAGCAACAGGGATTAAAGTGAAGGAAGGCAATATTAAAGAATTATAGGTTGATGACTTCTGTGATGGAGAGAATTGGACAAAGAGGGTATAAACAATGTGGCTCAACTCAAGACAGTGGCCAAAGATAAACAACTAGTAGAACTGAAAGGGATGGCTTTCACAAACAAAAAACAGAAATTGCTGGAGAAACTGAGCAATTCTGGCAGCGCCTGTGGACAGAAAGCAGAGTCAACATTATGGATCCTGTGACCCTTCTTCACAACTGATTGTAGCTCGGAAAAGGCTGTACATATTCTGAAGACAGGGGGTGGGGGAGGGTGAACGGCTTTCTTATCACAGATGCTGCCAGATCTGCTGCATTTCTCCACCTATTTCTGGTTTTGTTTCAGAGTTCCAGCATCCACAGTTCTTTACTTTTTGGGATGGCTTTCACCTTCCCAATTTTTAACAGTAAAAAATTACAGGCCATCTGGCAAGAGGCAGCGGAAGGGTCATGGAAGATCCAGAGAGGTAGAACTGAGTGTTGTCATTGTCAGCCATGCACTCGAAGATATCAAACTTGGGTAGGGCTCACTAAGATCCCACAGTATCCTCAGCTCTTACTTCTGCCTTTAATCAGCTGTTTCTGTGCATGAGCCGCCATACCTTGATACCTTATAGCGTCCGTCAAGAGTAAATAGGGGACATCAGATTTGTCAGTCTAAATAGGGGACATCATCCCTTTAAGTGCATGACATTTAAGTGATAGAAGAGGTAGATAATCTTAGTAAATGGACAATGGCTGTGAAAGTGGACATTAGAAAGATGAGTCATCCAAGGCACTCTCCTGATGAAGTACCTATGGTCAGTGATCTTGGAAAATATTCAATGTTACTTAATATCATCCTTTAGTTAGCAATGAAACCTAATTAAAAATGCTGTTGTTTATAACGATGACCCTGAAAACCTTGCAATAGGCTCCTCTCAATGCTGCTGTAATGGAAGATTTGACTCGGTTTAGGATGCGCACTCATGGCAATGCTTGCCCAAATCCCAAAGGGAGGTTTAAATCTGAGAACAGACGGCTAAAATCTAGAGGTAAAGTGTGCAGAAAAGCAACATAGAATGACAGAATTTTATTTAAAGCTGGAAACCAAGTCACTGTAAAACTTCAAGTAACAGACATGAATATTGCTATTCTTGGTAAGAGTGAGGCCAGAAGAGGAAATGGAAGCTAGGAGAGGATGATTTATTCAGAAAATGAGCATAAGTATAGGGCTAAATATTAATTTGATTTTGACTAAGTCTAAGTTGTATTAAGTTTTTTTTTGGAGAGGTTTCCATTGTGAAGCCGAGTGAAATGTTTCACCAGCTTTTACCAAACTTGCCATATTAATCACCTATCTCACACCTACGTCACCACTCACATTCATTTCTGGCCCTACCTTACCACACACTATTTCCGAGACAACTTGCCACTCAGCAGATATGTCTTCCATCACTTGCACCTGCAATACCTTTAAAAGCTTGCCGTGCACCTGGACAAGCAATGTCAGTCTGGACCTACCTTCATTGCTCCTGATATTTGCCCCCTGGCATGGCGGACAGGGTGAAATCATTTGGAGTTTATACTGGATGCGGGAATTCCATATCCTCCAGGACCAGCAGTGAAGCCGCAACACCAGATCACATCAGCCTGTCTGAAGATACCACCCAGGTCAATGCAGCCTCAGCTGTCTGGAGGAATGCCCATCAGTGAAGGAAGAAAGTCATTAACTGACTCCACTCTGCCAGCATATGGGCAACCATCTTCTCTTCGATGCTTCACAGTCACTCAATTTCGACCTCTGCTAATGTACCACTACCTACCATGGCTCATGCGCCACCAGTCTCACTAATGCATCTCCCTCACTATCAGCCATTCCATCCCAAACAGTACCAATCCTGCATGTCATCTATGTTGCCTAATAAATTTGCTTCAAAAACCTCCCCGTACCAAAAATAACAACTGTCACCCACTTTCATCTCTCTTAATATCTGCCTCTTCCTCATTTCAGAAGGAAAGTGGCCAACTATAGAGGAGAAAGACTCAAAGACATGTAATGGTGTCCCTGACATTCAGATCATCGCTCTTTATGTGGAGAGCAACTCTGACTCTGACCCAAGTGGCTGACTGACCTTTACCAAGCCCCCAGATTGGTACTGAAGTTTCCCCTTGACTTATTGTGCCAGGACCCCCTGAACAAAGGCTAACTCCACTGAACAAATAAAAAATCACAAGAACTGCAGATGCTGGAATTCAGAAACAAAAACAGAAAATGTTGGAAAAACTCAGCAGATCTGGCAGCATCTGTGGACAGAAATCAGAATTAGTGTTTTGGGTCCAGTGACCCTTCTTCAGAAGGTTTGACCTGAGATATTTGTGCCCAGTGTTCAAACGAAGGGTCCTTTGGAGCAAACAGTGAGTTGAGTTTGCCAGGTATCCGTTTTGATTTCTGTGTTGAATTTTCTCAACATCTAGCTTGTTTGGCAAGTTTGGTAAGATACAGAGCTGAATATTAATGAGGCAAATTGGGCAATCCTCATTGCATTTAAAAATCAATATTCCCTTTAATTAGCAACTTGCCGCTGCTTAGTGACAAACATGCCATGCTAGTGTGAAAACTGCAAAAGATGGCACGAGTTGCTCCTGACATCTAGATTGGTCTTGTCAGACCTCTCATCTGATTCTGCCACAAATCTCTCCGTAGTCTACATCAGACTCTTCTACAATTCTGCCCATGGTGTTGTTGTTTTGATGGAACAGTTAACTCAATGATTGGAGGCTGGCCAGAAACCAACAAAATCTTGATGTTGTCTGTAGAGAGTTTTCAAAATGAATATAAGCCAGGTTTGTGTCCCTACGCAATACCATTTTAATGATGACATTTAAAGAAGTTTTATTCTAACATCAAATAAATTCTTAAGTATATCAAGTCAGGGGAGGATAAAATGATCAGAGAATCCCTACAATGTGGAAGCAGCCATTTGGCCCATCAAGTCCACACCGACCCTCCGAACAGCAAACCACCCATCCAGACCAACAACCATTACCCTATAATTCTGCATTTTCCATGCTAATCCACCTAGACTGCACATTACTGGGCAATTTAGCATGGTGAGTCCACCTAACCTGCACATCTTTGGACTACGGGAAGAAACCGGAGCACCTGGAGGAAACCCACGGGAGAATGTGCAAACTCCACATAGACAGTCACCCAAGGGTGGAATCGAACCTCTGACCCTGGCACTGTGAGGCAGCATTGCTAAGCACCGAGCCACTGTTCTGCCCATCATAGGGACCTGAATGTAGCGGCAGAACAAAAGAAAGGTTTTCCGTCGCAGGACAATTTGGCTTAATTACAAGAAATTCAATATTGGTTAAATTTTACTCAACTAGCCATTTTATTATAGCAAACACTGTTTTTCAGCAACATAAAAAGAACAGTGTACAAGAGCCCAAGAAGTGTCCATTAAATCAATTGGATTATGTTATGTGAACCAAAAGTTGAATATTGTATATGTCAAGTAAGAATTTATCCAAGCACTGATAGTGAACCTGACACAATGCACTAATGATATTTTTAACAGTATATCTCAAGAAATGCTCCACTGCCCTATATACTCCGAAGCCCATCACTGTGTTCTTCACATACTTCCAAGTACTGTGTGTTTGCAAATTTTGAAATTGCGTTCTGTAACCTCGGGTTACCAGACCTAAAACTTTAACTCTTGATTTCTCTCCACATATGCTACCAGACCTGCTGAGTTTTTCCAGCAATTTGTGTTTGTTTCTGTATACCTAAATCTGAGTCATTAACTTAGAATGAGGTTCATGTTTCAGGGCATTACCATTGTAAATTACGCTGAAACACTGCCGGGTAAAATGCACAAGATTTTATGGCATGATTGAATTCTCAGGAGGAGGTTTCAGGTGTTCTCGAACCCTTATTTATTCTCTCAATTAATAGAATTAACACAGACTAGCAGATCGTTTATCTTTTTTCAGCAGTTTTGCTGAACACAAATGGGCTGCTGTGCTTCCTTAAGTTAGACTGTGATTACACAGCTAAAGTCCCATTCTTTAGTTGTGAAATCCAACTCTTGTCACTGTCTCTTTGGAAAAGCAAATCCACCTCATGTTCTTCAACAGGTAAAATAGTCTATTTAGGGATGGAGGGAGGAGAGGTGAGAAGCTCTATTTACTCCTATGAAAGCAAAGTTCTGTAAATGTGGAAAAAACGCAGCAGGTCTGGCAATGTCTGTGAGGAGAGAAAGAGCATTTCAATATGATTATTCTTCACTCTGGAACGAGCTAGAAAATTATGATTTTAATGCTTTCAGCAAAAGGGAAGGAAGAACAAGGGGAACAGATGGTGATGGTGGCCAAAGCAAAAGATAAAGAAAGAACTATTCGTCGTAAAGGAAAGTTTTAGATTATAGAATAGGATGTATTGGTAGGTATAAAACTTTTCTGCTTAGGCACTTTCCAGTCTTTTGGATTCAACATGGAGTTCAACAATTTCAAACTATGAATATTGCCTTCCATTTTGGTGCCTTCCCTGTCACTCCTAATCAGGTGTCCTGTTTCCATGGTTTTGCTCTCAGCATAGCTGACCCTATTTTATACTATTTACACCTCCTATTAACACCTATTGTGTATCTATATTACTTCATTAACCCTCCCTTTATCTTTCGCTCTGGCCACCCTCACCATCTTTTCCACTTGCCTTTTTTTATCAGCGTAAAATACCATCATTTTCCTTCCCTATTCAGTTCCAAAGAAGAATCATATTGAATTTGACCATTAAATCTCTTTCTCTCTCTAAAGACTTTGCCAGACTTGCTGACTTTCTTCAGCACTCTGTTTATTCCTTCCATCTGTTGCACCTCTATCATCAGATAGAGTACGATTCCTTTCAGTACCCCATGAAGAAATAAATGCAATGCAATGCCTAAATCCTCTTCACAGAATGGAGCAAATACAGCAATTAAGGTCAGGAAATCATGTTATAATCTTCAAGATGTCAAATAACTATGATATTCATGTATTACGTTACTGTTTGCTCACATGAGAACTCTGGCACCAACAATCTGCACCGCCCCATCATAAAGAACAACTGATGAACTCTGAAAATTGTTCGAATTGGACAGGACAAATTCATACTAGATTTTGCCCACTGTTGCTTCATTTTTAGAGCAATGAGCAGTCTGAAATCACTGTTTCAATTTCCTTACTGTTGTTAAATGCCACGTTCTTGAAGTTCAAGTATCTGATTGTTTTCCAGGATTGCAATGATATAGATGGAACATATGATAAAGCATTTATGATGACATACTTAAAATGAAATTTACAAATTTTTAACCAAAAAAAAGAATAAATTAGTTGAATTAAAAGTAATCAGTTAGCACAGTCCACTTAGAAAAAGTGAAATAACAACACAAGTGAATCTCTAGCGGAGGTACTAAACACTGACTTTGAAAGGGATAAAGTCTTCATATGGGATTTACCTATCATTTACATTATTGAACAAACATAAGTCTGGTATTCTGATAAAGTGACCATTCAAATTTCCTTTTGATAAAGAGAAACCTCAGAAAAGTAACAATAAACAAAAACCAAAAGCTGAAACATTGAACTTTTGTTTTAAATACTTAAAACAATATTCTGATTGGTTAGAAGACACAAAGCAACCAATTTTGCAGCTGCTTGATGGAGATGTTCGTGATACCCTGTGTGTTTACATATATTGAAAAGGTGAGTCAATTCTCAACATAAAAATAATTTGATCATTAGCATGAAAAAGGATAAATCTAATGAAATAATAGTTCATAAAATTTTTCTCACAACCTAGACATTTTTAGCAGCATACTGAAATATGGAACAAGTTGAAGAAGTGCACTTCCTACCTCTGACATATAAGTTAGCTGGAGCAGAGTAACGCGTTCCAGCGCTGTTAGTTGATACACATTCGTATTTGCCCTGGTCAGATTCTTCACTGTTTTCAATTTGCAAGGCTCCTGTACAAAAACACAAACAGCTCTGGTTATTTCTGGCACAATGACAAGTTATTCAACTTTGAGATACAGAAAATGTGAGAAATTCATGTGGTGGAAAAGGATGGGTTGTCATTAAAAACAAAAAGCAAATATTGCCCCTTTATTTCCAAAGTGTACAGGAATAAAATGAAAACACAAAAAAATTAATTAATAATTTATAGCACCCTTGGACTAATATCTTCTGTTTAAACAAAACTGCTTTTGTTCCTACATTGATTTCACTAAGGTGTATGTTTAAAAATCAATTTAAAAAGAACACATTCTATTTAAGTAATCATGAACTAAACCAATTTTGGAACACTACTCTACTTTCTATATTAACCCTCAACCAGCTTCACAATTCCACACTAATAAATATGTAAGAATATTTACTAACACAACATTGACAATGTTTCACTCCTTATTCTACACTTAGATAATGTATGTGATGACTCGTACTTCAACCCTTGCATGGTGAATCATCAGGACATTTGTGCAGTTGCATAAAATATGTGGAGAGTACTGTAGTTATTAAACAGCCAATGAGAAAATCTGCATGGTAAACCATATGCTGCATCCAGCAATTGAGAAATTCAGAGTCAACAGTTTGCATTAACTTATAACTGAATCTTGGGAGTTAACAATATTATTTTAAGTAAGTTTCAACTAAGAAACTTTACACTGCGTGTAATTCAGATAATTATATTTTTCTGTCTGCCATCATGTTTCACATAATGTACAACAAAAGTTTCACTAAAGCTGGATGGTCATAAAATGTAAAGTTTTCACAGTGAAAATTTACTAAGGAAAACATTTTACTTAGATTCAGGTGGCAAGATTTGTTTTACACAAAATGGGATGATTTAATCTATACATCACAGGTATAAACAAACTGAAGCACAAAATGCAGACTTGCTTTACTGAATAGAATGCCCAATTTCTTCTGAAATTTTAAGAAGATGTCGCCCAACAGTATAATAAAACAAATACTGACTGTTGAGTTTGCAATTTGACTAGAACATCAGTCCTCAGGGAATGATCAAACATTGAATCTACAAAAGAATTTTCATTCTAGTTGGTTATATTTCAGATCAACCTTATGACCAAATTATTCTACCCTTAGTAAAAAACAATATCTTAGCTTTATTATATTTACAGAGACAAGTTATAAATATATTTTATTAGTCAATATAGGTTTTATGGAATATGACCAACTGGCCATGCAGGGACAACTTTGAGGATTTGGGAAGTACAGGACTTATGCCACAAGTGAAGAAAGCCAATCACTCATCAGTTGTGAGAGAGCTTCCTCACTGGTGGTTGCAACCTTCCTGTTTTAAAATCTCTCCACTGAAATATAAAAAAATAACTTAGGTGGTATGAACAGATTATTATTGCACTACCCATACACCTATAAAAGCTTCAAAGCTTAAGAATATCAATGTATCCTTTATCAAAAAGCTAATGTTTTATTTTAGGATTAGTTTAGTTTTAAAATGCTGATGGAAACACTATTTGAAGTCCTGAAAATCAAATCTTGGTTTGTGCTGTCTTGCAAAGAAATTGTCATTTTAGCCCAGTCATGTTTCTTACTTTCAGATGTAAAAGAAAATAAAATCAAGTTATTCCTTTTGTTTTGTTAGTAAGGATATTAATATAAAACCATGGCACACAGCACTTTGTTTACATCCCATACTGGATTTAGATTGACTGCAAGTTCTTTGTGAAACTTGAATGGGCAAATAATGACAAACTTCCCATTCAAGAACACAGATGACTGTGCAAACTCAAACTAGTTCAGCTCTTATGTACTAACCACTTTTTTGGGGGGGCGGGAGCCAAGCATGTTGTTGGAATACAGCCCTAATGATTCAATTTCCACCCCAATGATACACAGAAATTGTTAAAATTATTAGACAGTTAAGTGGCTATATTGATGCTTTAGCTCCGACACAGTCGTACATTTAAGATCAATTATTGAAGTGAGTGCACACTTCAGAAAAAACATAAATGTGGAACCATGAAGCAGGAACTTACCAAATTTGAATCATTGACAGTATAACATATTGAAAATTCTATGATTAGATCACAGAAATATTCATTTTAGACTTGAATGATGTAATAACTGTAACATATTGCAACTTCAAGGTAATCCGAGGAAGAAACTTCTGGTAAATCCATCTGACCATTTGTATTTAGTAAGTCCGAGCTTGTTTATGGATCTTGGGGTGTAAATTAAATGTTCTAGCAGGTGTTTTAGAACTAAGACATTGTTTTGTTTCATAAGAAGATGGAAAATATGATTTTACAGGTCCAAAATGGCAGAGCTAGTAACCAACAGAATGCTGACAAACGCACAAAGCTAAGGACTGAAATTTAGCAGGTCAGAGCCAAATTCAAAAAGATCTATCAGATAATACTGAAAATAAAGTTGCAAATTGAAGGAAGGCCAATTTTGATGGTTTTGGACAAGATGGTATTAGGGCGGCATGGTGGCTCAGTGGTTAACACTGCTACCTCACAGCACCAGGAACCTGGTTCAATTCCAGCCTCGGTTGACTGTCTGTTTGGAGTTTGCACGTTCTCTCCGTGTCTGCGTGGGTTTCCTCCGGGTGTTCCAGTTTCCTCCCCCAATCCAGGTCAGATGGGTTGATCGTGCTAAATTGCCCATAGTGTTAGGTGCATTAGTCAGAGGGAGATGGTCTGGGTGGGTTGATCATCGGAGGGTTGATGTGGACTTGTTGGGCTGAAGGGTCTGTTTCCACACTTTAGGGAATCTAATCTGCTGTAATCTAACTTTCACAAGTTGATTGGGTGCAGCTATTTGCAGGCAAAGGGACAGCCGTAAGTGGGAGGCCTTCAAAAATGAGATAACGAGAGTCCAAAAACAGTATGTTCCTGTCAGTGTGAAGAGAAAGGTTGATGATGCAGCGAATGCTAGATGACTATAGAAAAATTGAGGCTCTAGTCGAGAAAAAGGAGGCATATGTCAGGTACACCCAGCTGGAATCGAGTGAATCCCTAGAACAGCATAAGGACAGTACGGGTTGGACCAAAGGGTGTGTGTCTGTGCTGTACATCACCAAGACTTTATATTAAATTTCAATATATTCAGTGTTAATTGCATTTCTAAGCCTAAACTCTTACAAAAATGTGTATTAACTGCTGGAATAACTGAAAGATTTTGAAGGAAGCTACAGTATCCTGAAGGTAGTATACTATATGAACGGCACTTCAGATCAAATTTGGGATCAATTTTGACTCTTTAACAAATAGATAATGTATTTGTTGATGATCCAGTCAGTGTAACACTACATTAATGTAGACTTCTTTTGGAATTTTAGACATACTTGGAAAAGTTTAAATCATTGCTGAACACCTTCAACGATGCATTTATCGTTAAAATGAAACATGCATTACATCCTTGGACATATATAAAACATCATTTATAGGCATAGGTAATGCTGAAAAGATCAAAATGAGTAGTCCCACTTAAGCAATCATTCTTTGCTCGTCAAGGGATACTAAGTGCCAGGTATGACAGTGTTTTCCACCATCAATACCTGTCAACAGAATCAAGCATTCTCACATTAAAATCTGGAGGCAGTTTAATGCATCACCAAACTGCTCCAATGACAAGTCTGCCTTTTTCAATTTAAAATCACACAACATCAGGTTATAGTCAAACAGTTTTATGTTATGTTAAATCTGGGACATAATTATGTTAACCTGGGGTTGAGTGATTTGTCCACCCCAGTCCAAGACCAGCACCTCCTCATCATGTTTTTCAAATTATCCAATTGCATCCAAAGTCTGCCAGATTTGTGCCAATGAATACAACGTTTGAGCTGTGAATACAGCAAACTTGAATTTGGCAAACAATGTTCAACTTATTTCATTTAGGATCTTTCTCAGGCAGCAGAGAAAGGCGACTTTCTTCCTTTAACTCTGACTGGACTAAAAATAACATTGTAAAAGTGAAGCAATTGGACGTAATTAACAATAACATTCATCCAAAATCCTTTTTTAATGCCTTGTTCAGCATGAACAGAAAAATAAATAACACTGAAATGTTCAGTATTGTATCCCATAATTAATTAATTTGATATCACTGAAGTACCATTCGGTATTTTTGAAATCTGGGTGCATATGCAGGTAATAACAACACACAAGTGGATGTGTCCAGGCCTCACTACCAGGAAACACTGGGAGCAGAAACTTGCCCACATAAATGAAAAAAGGTTCACTGTTTCACTATGCAGTAAAAATCCCTAATATCAATGTACTAGACTAACATTAACAGCTCATTTCTTTTCACATCCCTGTTTAACACAAAATAAGAAGTTCAATACTTTTATGGTCAGCTCACACTACCATGTTACATTAGGTGTGCAATATCCCACATAAAAGAAATATTTTCACAACCAAATTTCTAAAGAATATACTTCTTTAACCAAAGAATATAATTTGATCCTTTTTTGTTCATTTACAAACACAGCTTGATAAGGGTTACGATGTGAAGATACTGCAATTTCTAAACACATTAGTAATCTCTAGCCATGTCACAAACTTAAATCAACAACCTGCTCTTTGAATTCTGTTAAACTTAATTTACCTTTTATAGTCAAGGGTTTTATAGTTCTATTTAGACTGAAAATAACTTAACAATACAGAAAAAGGCTTGGGTCATTATATGACAGTTCCATCACTACAACTGTCTTTTAAAAATAATTTCGCTATACTTAATTTAAACATGATAACATGTAAAGCACATTAATTCCTTCATTAAAATTCAAATGAGAAATATTTTAGTATGATTTAATGAAATGGATGATTTAATTGAAATAACATTTGATTTTATTAAGAAAGTGCAGTCAATGGATTGAATGGTTCCAGTGCCTAGACTGTTTAATGTCGCCAGGAGACAGAGCAGTAGTGCTTGACCCCAATACAGAAATAAAACAATGTATTACAACATCCTCATAGATTGCATATTCAGTTTAACCAGTAGCCCTTGTGGCTGTTGGCAAAGTGAGGGTCACCCTATAATTTAATAAAACCTGAGCTAAAGTGTAATTGATTCCATGGCATCAGATACAATGTTGTATGCATTTCAAATGTGTGAACAAACCGAGCCAGTAGCTTGTCTAAAGGCATGTGAACACTAGAAAAACTAAATCACTTTGAGCAGCAAGTAAACAATGACAGTCAAAAATAATGATCTATAAGCTTTGAAAATTGGAGAAAGGTGAGATTTGATACAGTTCAAATATCTAATTAAATAGTGTATTAGAATTAACACATCCTTAAAAGAAAATCAACAAAGTCCAAGTAACAATGGAGAAGCAAATGTCTAATGCAGGTTAAAAATATAGCAGAAGCCTCAGTATGACCCGACTAGCTGAGTTGAGGGGGTTAAGAAGTTGGGTGGTGGGGTAGAAGAAGTAAATATTACAACATGACATTACAAACCTCGGCCCTCTGTCTCACTGCACTCTGAAAGTTATCTACTATCCTTTATTCTTTCAAAATTCTATTTTTTCAAAGATTAATCTGCTTCTAAAGTTAAAACTATTGAAACAGATTGTACTTTACCACTGTTGGTAGAAGTATGTCCAATGTTCTAATGACCTGCTGCAAAAAGATCTCCTATTGTTTGTTTGATCATTACTCATTTGTATCTGCTAGTTGGCAGTGAAGACAGTTTTGCCATATTTACAATTTTAGAAATCTGTAATTACTCTGAAAACCTTGATCAACCCTTCTCTTAGCACCCCTGCCTCTTTTTATGAAGATAACCCTGAATTCTGAGAAGTCTCTTTGCTTAAGTTAAAACTCTCATCACCAATTTAGCAATTTTCTTTTGTGTCCCCTCCATAGCCTTGGCATTCCTAGTCACAATATCCTAACTGAGGCCTAATCATTAATTTACAGAGGTTTTGCATAGTCCATTTGCTTTTTGCTTTATGCAGCTTAGTTGTAAAACATGGGATTCAATATTCTTCTTCTGACATGTACATGAACCTTTCCTCTAACTTCTAAAGACTTCCAAATCCAAATCTCGATCTCTTCTTTACTCCAGTCAAAACATGTACTGGATAGTGTAAACTTGCTTTTTACTTTCCCTCCAAAATGATTCACTTCACATTTCTGTACATTAGATTTTACTGTCTTCTGACTTTTCAGTGTATTATTCAAATCTCCTGATTCTGCAGTGTTCCTCACAGTTAATCAAACTTATTTATGTCATAAATTTTATATTTCAACAGATCAAATTACTGAAGAATACTAATGGATCAGTTACATGTTTATTAAAGCAATGGTTCAAACACTGATACTACAGAGCACACCACTGTTTACATCCTTGTGGTTTGGAAAAAAAATTTATCGACCTCCCACCTTTTATTCAATTTATTATCAAGAATATTACACTTCCTTTCCTACTACATCTGAACTTTGTAAAGAACCTGAAATAACAGGGAGAAAAAATGGACACGAAGAGGGAATTTGTCAACAGAAACTTTGGAATTGAGACATGAATTTGGGGCTCAAGGGAAGAGAAATATCTAACTCAGGTTTACAGGTGTAACAATGTGAAGGGTTTAGGGCTAACCTGATTGGAAGTTCAAGTTGGGATAGTTTGAACTGACATGAGTGGGTTCACTTTAAGAGTTAAAAGTTGTATGAATTGGGAAGAGAAAAATATATTTATTGCTTCTCAGAAGAAAGTATAAGAGAAAAAGGGGGAAATTTAAATGCATGAAATAGGCAATAACAGCAATATTGAAACCACAGCCATTAAAAAGTAAATACAGAAACTGATCAGCAAAGTCATGTGAAACTGCTGGATAATTCTGTGAATAGGATTGAAAGATCTTAACTAGAAAGAATCATCACGAAATTTACAATCTTACAATTCACATAGCCACTTAAAAGTTTTCACAACCCTAGTAGATAAAATTAGATCTTCAAGGGGCTATGAGAATTGCTGGACAGGGTGGGGGAATTAAAGTGTGCAAAAAAAATGGAAGTGTCAAATTTAAAATAATACTATCCATAGGGCATGATGTTAAGTCATTCAAAAACTATTCACATACACTGTTAAATCAGGCCCACACATTTCAAATTCAAGAAACTAAAATAAGCCTATCAGCTTCTCATTTAGAGAATCTGCATTTTGATCAGGTGATTGCCATCAGTTTTATCACATTTTGAATGTTTGGAACAGCTAAATTGGTTGATTGTTGAACCATGAAGATGTAAAGCCATAAATCAGGAAATGCATTATTATCATTATATTTTTTAAACTGCTGACTTGTGCCTATTTCAAATTGATTGCAGAATATTCTAGACAAACAAATTCAGAATCTGAAAACATTTCAAGTGATTTTACCTACTTAGTGATGCAAATGGCAGATTATTAGTGTTGACTCTCTTTGAAAACTGTCATTCACCATTATTGAAAGAGGCCAAGTAAGTGTAAGAACATCTTTTACTTAGACTACAAATTTGATTTGTAATTATACGTTGATACAAATTACAGATTTATTTTGAGGTGTCACAAATGATGTGGGAAATTAAGTTATTTTAATTTCAAACTGGTGTGTAAAGTCACCTTACCAATTTTCAAACTTTTCTTTGCAATTAAAATGAACATAAACTGTGATATATAAGTCAATCAAATGAGTATAGCTTGCAAACCAGAGTGTAATATAATTATATTAGCCAATTAGAGTACTGATTTTTTTATGACGCTGTGATTCAAGAACATAGATTTTGCAGCAGTTCTGATAAATACTAACTTTCAGAACCTTAAGGGTCAGTACTCCTGGAGACATTCAATTCCTACACATTAGAACCAGATTCAAGCACAGTTCGAAAATAGAAACATGAGTTCATTAGATTTGATCCAGGTGATCAAGTGGTTCTGACAAATGACCATGTGTGGTTATTTTGTGTTTAAAAAAAGTAGATATAGACACTCGATACACTGAGAAGTTTAAACAGATGAACCATTGGTTTGAGTATGAGAGAAAGGGAAACATGGGCAAAAAGCAAAGTGTTGAGGCCAAGAGAATGCTAGGAAATGAGAACGTTGGAGGAAGGGAGAAATGGAGCGAGGACGATGATTCTGAGCACGTTCAGCATTCTTACCTCTGATTGGTGTACCACCTGGTGAGGTAATTTGAATGCAAATAAGATTAAAGAGAAGCATTAGTACAGGAGAGAAAGAAACAAAAATAGAAAACCAAAAGAAACAGGAAAGAATTAGATTATTATATATAATATATATTTCTTTTTAAGCGATAGAAAAGGCTGATGCAAAGTAACAAATCAGAGCAATTTCTTAGGAAGGTTAGTAAAGCTGTCTTCAGCAGTGCAGCATCCATGTAAGTGCCTGGGCTTGTCCAAGTTCTGGGTTAACAATCAGTCTTCAGCGAGTAAATCACACAGACAGCACAGTGTTGCCAATGTGATATTAGGGTAAAGGTCATTTCATCCTTTTTATTTAAACAACAACATTGCATCAAATTTTAAATTTCTTTCCTGGACAGCAAGTAGGGTGTGTTATTTGCTCATGATTTATTATGTGAGTTTTGTTGTGCTGTGACACACAGCTACATATTAGGCACGGCAAGGGTATGGCTGTTAGTAGAAGAATGGCATGCACCACTGCTTTTACGCATATTGCAGTCTGAACACCAAGCACTTACCAAAGGATTCTGAGAAATTCAACTGAGAGACAGAAAACAGAATTAAATACGACACACCATGCCATGTCAGACTTCTTAAAACTATTGACAGGTAAGGAATTAACATAAGAGCTTGGCAAATATTGTTGCAAAGGGAGCTATGTTGCCAAAGCTTTTCATCTTGCACGTACCAGGACAAACACGAAGACACAAACAAACACAACTTCCCCATGTGGTGCATATAGGTCTAGTCAATATTTGTACTGTATGTTCTTTACCCTTCTTGGCATTTGTTATATTAAGCTGAAGTCTAATAAAGTCTGATGGTTTTGATAATATAGTCATAATACCCCACATTCATTCAATCTATAAAGATCCATGAGGATAGGTTGTTACGAGTTGTAAATTAGAAAATATTTGTAGAGCCTGACAAAATGTTAAAATTTCTAAAAATTGTGAAAAAGATGAATTCGGTGCCACAGCAATAAATAAGAGATTAAAATACACATCAAACCACACAATAAAGAATTCACAGCTTACAGCAATTCCTACTGATGAGGAGACATTTCTTCTCAGAAGGTCATTAATGATTGGAGTTCTCTTTCAAGGAAAATAGTAGAGGCTGGTTGATCTACTCAAGGCTGAGTTAGATTTTTTGATGATCAACAGACCCAAGGGTTTTGGGAGACAGGCAGGAAAATGGAATTCAGGGACAGAATTTTCCTTTTCTGAAGAAAGTCAGTTTTCTAGTGTGAGTGCATTCTTCTCGGGTCATTATATATTCATTAATGGGTAAAACACTAAATTTTATAGGGTATTTTAGATTTCAACATTCAAGAGCCATTTTTCAAAAATAATCTGACAGCATTTCACAATCTAGGAACATTATTTAAACTCCGTTCATTCACCTCACCTACCCCTGCAGATCTCAATAACAAGGCAGCAACACAGTTTAGTGATGCCTCCCTAGAGATTCTCCTAAAGCTGTTCAGAAAAGAAGAGTACTTTTTTCCCTATGAGTAGCAACTACAGACCATCCAGAATAACAAAAGTAGCCTGGAAGTGTGTGATTGATGAGGTCAGCACGCATGGATGGGCCAAGAGAACCTGGCTCCAATGATACATGGGAACGAATGACCTATTGCACTGTGTGTGTATACCACTGTCTATTGAATGCTTCATTTTCCTATGAGTATGAGTTAGCATTATAAAGTTGCCACTGCAGAGTACTGCCACACAGGAGATTGGGTGCCAAGCATCTTCATCAGATGCTTCATGTGCAATTAATGCCTGTTACTTCATTACAGCTACCAGTGCTGCCAGTATTGGCATCACAGTATTATTGCCTCTCATTCATCCGCCAAGGTTTACACTTAAAATGCAAAAGGAACTCAGCAACTCACACACTATCAGATCACTAACCTCACATGTAGGAGAAGGTTCACATTTAATCGCTTTTCATCAAAGGATTGCATGGGACAACAGCAACTTCAAAAAGTTGCCTTTAATTCCACCCTTTTTTTGACTTTATACTTGCTTGCCTCCGTGGTCCAAAGATGCCAGCATCAGCCAGTGTGGCTGCCTCACTTGGTCAGATTTGTTGGTTCAGTCAGACTTCACCCCTAACGCTGTAAGCATTTAACAACAATAACAACAATCCAAATGGCATATGACTAAGACTTCTCTCATAAGCTGATCAGCATGGAGAGGTTCATCCCTTGTACTGTAAGCGTTTGCTAAAAGAATTGCCATGGGTTATACCTGAAACGTTGACTTCTCCACCTCCTGATGCAGCCTGGTTTTCTGTGTTCTTTCAGCCTCCTGCTTTTCTACCTTGTTTATGAAGGAGCAAAGTAAATGAAGCTTGTGCTTACTGAAGCTTTCAGAAAGTTTACCTCACCAAGTACATGATATATACATTTGTGAACAAACATGGAGACTCTCAGGTTAAACCACCACCAAACATTTCTTTCTAAAGAGAAAGTAGGACTATGGTGACTTTACCTTTTACCATTATGAATGCAAAATGGGTTCCCTAAGATGACCTACCTTAAAGGTACTGAGAACTTAACAGCAAAATTTTAATTGTGTCACAAAACTGAATTTTTGCCTCCTGCCCAATTAATATCCCTTCTCCACTATTCAGTTAGCTCTGGGCAGGCCCAGTAAATTCGACCCATGGCCACAATGGGTCAGCCATGATCATATTGGAGTGAAGAGCAACCTCATGAGGCTGAATTGCCTACTTGTACTCTTAATGCTCTTAATGCCGAAGTTCAAACAATCACAACAAGTTCTACTACAGGGACAAAAGGTACTGCCTGGTAGGCAAGTTGACTGTGAATGGTGGAGGTATTGCCAGGGAGAAAACAATCTTTTCTCCAGTAGTAAACATTATTGTGACCGTTTGAAATATGTCGTTCTTACATTTGTCCTGATGAGTGCACGATGAAAAGTTGTGGCAACATCTTTCTTTTCAGTCATAACAAAATTCTGTACTACCAAGCAAAGGTTGGTGAATGTTTATCTACTGCTTGAAAAAAAAATGTGACTCAGGATACACCTGTGAGAATCAAGTTGGCACACAGAATAACCGAGAAACTCTTTTGTTAAAACATGTGGTATATGAATTAACAAAATATCATAAAAGCTTGTGCCAAGGAATAATGAAATGGGCCAAATTTCTGCAGGCCAATTAGCTGAAAAGAGATTTTAATAGAATTAAGTGAAGTAAACAGATCAACATCTTACTTGTAGTAATTAAAATTCAGATCACGATTCATCAATCGCTAACTTACCCTCCCCTAATTTGCAAAATGTTTTAAAATACATCATCATCTGCACATAGAATGACTCTCTGTAAAAGAAAATCCATTGTCTCGTTTTGAAGATCATTCTATCATTGGACAGATTAAGCATTATTTTAAAAACTCAGAACTTTCTATGCCCTATACTGGTAACTTCTTTTAAGAGAATACAATGTCCCATTATATTCATTCCCTTCTCTGTCTGAAGCAACAATCAGGAGAAAGGGGGAAATTAGGCAGATTTCCACTGCTACACAATGTAGACACAGAATAAATTAAGAATTGGTTGGAGACAAGCAATGTTACCATAGTTAACAACTTACCAATATTCACTGTCTAGATTCCCACATGAAGAATGGCCAATTAATAGAATACTTAAGAAAAGCCCATGCTATCAGAATTTAACATAAAGTATATTCTAAAATTACACAGATCATCAACAATAATGCAGCACCCAGTGAATGGATTTATTTGAAGATCCAATAATGGGTACATCCACCAACTTGAGAAATAGCATTTCATCTGAGTCAAGCCTTTGTTTTTCTTTTAACCAGACCGAGCTACAATAATCAAAACCAACCCTTGATAAAGGCAAAAATCATATTTTAAACCATCTATTATATTTTAGATGCTTGTATATTTATTTCAGTCCCTGTTATGCTGTTTTGGTTTTATAATTTATTGAAATTTACCCAATAGTTGAATGGATAATTGCATGGCATGGTATGTCACAAAGCCACAAAGAAATTCAAAGTGATGCCAGGTTCCAATCCCAGTCCATATTGTTTTACTTGCACTCACCTGAGGTTTCATTTCAAGTGCTAAAACTGGGTTTAGCATCTCTGAGTTAGAAAACAGAGAAGTTAAGTCATAGTTCTCTTTTTAGTGAGAGAACTGCGATCATAACGAATTTTCATGTTTATTTTCCTGCTGTTGATCATATTAATAGCTACTGATAAAGATTATCAATATTAAGAGGATTTGGGTTCTTGGTTTACGGTTTGCTCAGTTTTGGACAGCTCATTTAAAAGTCAAATTTGTACATATCCTCCAATGAACCCTGCTGAATTCAGCCCATATAAAATCAGGATCAGGTATAGCTGTGAGTTCTCACGCACAAAACAGCTGACAAATACAGTCTCTCACACTTCAATGTGAGCTCTCACAATATTTGTCAGCTATTCAAGTATTGCTAGGTAGCAATTTGCAAGTCCACCTCTACATCAGTTGGTATTGTTATTGTCAGCCTTGCCCCTTTTCTGTTCACAAGGACAGCCAGTGAAATAAAAATATAGAACTGAAAAACTTCCAATCAACATCTTGGAAGGAAAGGGAAAGAAAACATCAAAAATCAAATTTATATGTGTCCCAATCTGACTTTGTGTCTTGCTCTCTTATATCCACCTTTCTTTGTTCAGCTTCTCTCCTTTTATTTTTGTTTGTTTACTTTTTCAGTTATTATGCCTCCATTCCTTTCTCATTCTACTGCCATATTCTATTGAACCATAAATATACGAAAAAATGTATGTGCTTCAACCAGCTGCAGGAGCTGTACTATTTGTTCTTAATGACCTTGGTGACTTTGCTAGGTTTGAAAGGAAACATTTTAATTGAGTTCATAAGATATTACAATGATATAATAAAGTGGTTTTTAGGTGAATCACAAATATGGACTAATACAAATATTGTTATTTGTATACATGGTTAAAAGTGGCTGAAAACAATAAAAGGTTTAAAGATTAGTAGCTGCAGACAAAAAGGCATGAATTTTTAAATAAGAATTCATGTAATTATAACACGAGTGAAAAACAAATGCTTGAAGGCCTCTTCAAGTGGGTAGAATTATTAGAGTTCAAGTGTATAGAAACGTTATCTTTCCTTTAGTTTACCTTCTATTACCTTCTATGACCAATGCATTTGTATTAAATCACCAAGTGACCTCAGCATTTCAGCAGACAACATAATTAATGTAGGTAATATAGGAAGAACTTCACACTAACAACATCCTTACTGAATTACACCTGATGCAAAACAAGATACAGTAATAGTGCTTCTCAAATTATTTTCCAAAACGACTGCATCTTAACCCACCACCACTTTCTCAAGGGTAAGAAGGGATCAGAACAAGGACTGGCCATGTGACCCATGCCCACACCCCCCATTAACAAATGTTTTAAAAAATATTGAAAATGAACATACTCCCAGACATCCGGAAAATGAAAACAACAATAGAACAACACAGCATACAGTATATTATTATTACGTTTTCACAATATAGATCAACATTCAGTAATACATCATATAAATATGAACATTTGTGTTTTAAAGTAGTCTATAAAATAATTTATAATTGCATATACTTAGGCAGGCATTAACCATCCTTTTGCAGTACATTGTGACATAATCTTATGGAAGCCCCTCTAATCTTCAACCTTATACAATTACATATACACCTCTCTTTTGAACCCACCTCACCTATAGTCCCTCAGCAGCTCCTCTTACCCAACACAGTTTCACTCATTCATTCCCTCCTCCTTCATGTGTACACTCATTGCATCCCACCCCATTCAGTCACTCACATATTCTCCTTTCCAACTCAAATCCCCATTCATGGTCTTCCACCACCCATTACACAACCTTTCCCCCCCTCCCCAGTTATGATCACACACTCATCCCCTCTTTGTTTTGTGTCCTCTTCATGACCTGGACTTCTCATCCTTCTCCAAACTTGATTCCTCATGTTTGTTGCTGCCCCTGCTGTCAGTGGGTGCCTGCAGCAGTGCATATGCAACGCCAGGGAAGGATAATATGCCTCCTTGGTGAATAGAAGCTCAGTTACCTGCAGGGTTCAGACCCCACAGTGGGCTGTGGAAGTGCCACCTCTTCTATCACTAGACAGTCAGGGAATTGTGAAATCCTGAACAAGCCAAGTCAGGGATGCCACAAAGTGACAATAGATGCGGAGGGTGGAATGTGGTTGAGATCACAACCAGTTGGACACTTCCCTCCTGAGAACACAGACAGAGCCTGGAGCCGAGTTAGATTTGACTGGGGCTAAGTCATTGCATTGATCAGATTTGACAAGAAGATCCACCCATCTTGCACCAGCATCAACAATAGGGGTTGGGCGGGGGCAACCAAGAATGAAGGAGCACTACAGGCAGCACATGGAAGCAATAACTACTGGGTGCAGAGCATTGCATCTGAATCACAAAGTTAGTCAAAGGCAGGTGAGAAATGGAAACGGATTAAAGAGAGAGTAGTTAAGTGATAGTGCCCCGGACCAAGCGAAGATTGGGAACAATAATATAAAAAGATGGAATTCCATGATTCAGAAGTCAAAATTTCACAAAAGGCTAAATGTCCTCATCCCAGTTCATACATTTCCCAGTGTTGAAAAGTGTGCGTATGGATGTTTGAGACAGAAGGTTATCATGAGCAAGATTTAAAAAGGTTAGGTTGATCACAATACTAGAAATAGCAAAACTATGCAGTATATTCATCCACATCTTGGTCACAAACCTTGTATTCTTAAATATTGCAATGTTGGTAGGAAATCTGCATAATTATAAGTAACTTAATGTTAATTATTAGACGAACAAAAAATATTAAAATTATTTAATGTTTGCATGCTTATCAGGTAATTCCAGGCATTTTAGATAGCTGTCATCTCTGGCATAGAGTAATAGCAACTATATCAGGTCCAAAAGACAACTCAATTATTCTCACAAAAAGCCAATGTTTTTCAAAAGTTTAAGATATTGCATCTCAGTATCTCATTACTAATGCCTATGTTTGTTCTGATAAAAACAGACTGTGCAGATTCAGCAATTATGCTTTAAAATTCAAATGTTCTATCCTGTTTGCAACCTTTTAATTTGTGTTTCAAAACCAAATGGCTGCACCAACTGACAGCAGCCAGCCACTGTATTCAGAGGGCATAAAATTAAACAAATAAATGTCTAAACTACATCTGTTTATGCCACCTTTTATGCCATTGCTGAATTTTGATACTTTTCTTCATGGAAGTCAATTTCTTTGAAGTTAGGATTCCTATATGAAATATGAAGGTGAAATCTTTAAGGGAGAGGGTGAGTGGCAAGAGAGAAAAACTGCATCATGGTAGAGTCCCATCAGCTGCAAATAATTGGGACCTATCTATTAAAGTGGTGGAGGAATTTTCTTATAGTGCAGTGGTAGTATCCCTACCTCTGACCAGAAAGTCCAGGTTCAATCCCATTTGCTCCAGACAGGTGTTAATAACAACTCTGAACAGGGTGATTAAAAAAAAGTTTTAAAAAATTACTAGTGGTGGGGAAATGTCACCACGTGAACAAAAAATATTTGCTAACTCCATCATTCAATCACAGTTCAACTATAAGCTTCCATTAATATCAAGTATGCAGGAGTGCAAGGAAGGAAGCAATAAACTCAGAAGTGGGGAGGAAGGGAAGTACAATGACCAATTAGAAGCAAAGCTGCAGGTTAACATCTGTGGGGGTGGATTCAATTGCATTGAAAACTATTTTAAAAATGAAAAGGAGGGGTTATTAAAGTCTCCAGCACACAAAATAGGACAGAGTGTTTGGAAAGGGTTGGGAATCAAACCTCAAACACACTGGACAAATGAATAACAACGAGAAGAGGGATGATCAACACAGGACTGATGGTATTGTATCTGAATGCACACAATATACAAAATAAGGTAAATGAGATTGTGGCACAGATCAAGATTGGCAGGAATGATATGGTGGACATCACGGAGATGTGCTGCAAGGGCATCAGGACTGAGAGCTAAATATCCAAGGATATATATCCTATTGAAAAGACAGGCAGGTGGACAGAGAGGGTGCAGTTGCCTTGTCAGTAAAAAAATGAAATTAAATCAATAGCAATAAACAACGTAGGGTCAAATGATGTAGAATTTGTGTGGGTAGAGTTGAGGAACTGCAAAAGTATGAAAACCATAATGGGAGTTATCTGCAGGCCTCCAACGTGTTGTCAGGATATGGGCATAAGATACACTAAGAGCAAGGTTACAGTGATCGTGGGGGATTTCAATATGCAGGTGGACTGGGAAAAGCAATTTGGTAGAGGATCCCAAGAAAAGGAATTTGTGGAATATCTACAAGATGGCTTTTTGGAGCAGCTTGAGGTGGAGCCCAGTAGGGAACAGTCAATTCTGGATTTAGTGTTGTGCACAGAGGCAGACTTGATAAGGGAGCTTAGTGTGAAAGAACCCTTTGGAGGCAGTGACCATAATGTAACAGAATTTACTCTGCAATTTGAAAGGGAGAAGATGGAATCAGATGTAATGATATTTCAGTTGAATAAAGGCAACTACAGAGACATGAGAGAGGAGCTGGGTAGAAATGACTGGGAGAGGAGCCTAGTAGGAAAGACAGTGGAACAGCAAAAATTCATGCCAAGGAAGAAGAAACAAACTAAAGGGAGAATGAGGCAACCACGGCTGACCAGGGAAGTCAGAGACAGCATAAAAGCAAAAGAGAAAGCATATAATGTGGCAAAGGGAAGTGGGAAGCCTACAAAGAGCAACAGAGGACAACGAAGAAAGAAATAAGGAAGGAGAAGATTAAATATGAGGGTAAGCTAGCCAGTAATATTAGGAAAGATTGCAAAAGTTTCTTTAGATATATAAAGGGCAAAAGAAAGGCAAAAGTAGACATTGGGCTGTGGGAAAATAATGCTGAAGAAGTAGTAATGGGGAACAAAGAAATTGCTCCGGAACTGAATAAGCACTTTGCGTCAGTCTTCACAGTGGAACATATGAGCAACATTCCAAAAATTCAAGAGATTCAGAGGGCAGAGATAAGTACAGTGGCCATCACCAAGGAGAAGGTGCTAGAAAATCTGTAATATCTGAAAATGGATAAATCACCAACAATCTAGAATTCTGAAGGAGATAGATGAAGAAAGTGGAGGCTTCAGTAGTATCTTTTAGGTATCACTGGAGTTGGGAAGGGTCCCAGAGGACAGGAAAATGTAACCTCTCTGTTAAAGAAAATGTAACCTCTCTGTTTAAGAAGGGAGCACGGTGGCACAGTGGTTAGCACTACTGCCTCACAGCGCCAGAGACCCGGGTTCATTTCCCGCCTCAGGCGACTGACTGTGTGGAGTTTGCACGTTCTCCTCGTGTCTGCGTGGGTTTCCTCTGGGTGCTCCGGTTTCCTCCCACAGTCCAAAGATGTGCAGGTCAGGTGAATTGGCCATGCTAAATTGCCCGTAGTGTTAGGTAAGGGGTACATGTAGGGGTATGGGTGGGTTGCGCTTCGGCGGGGCGGTGTGGAAGGGCCGAAGGGCCTGTTTCCACACTGTAAGTAATCTAAAAAAAAGAGAAATTTATAGGCCGATTAGCATGACCTCAATCGTTGGTAAGATTTTGGAGTCCATTGTAAAGGATGATATTTCTGAATACTTAGAAGTGCATTGTAAAATAGGGCAAAGTCAGCATGTTTCATCAAGGGGAGTCATGCCTGACAAATCTGTTAGAATTCTTTGAAGAATTAATGAGCAGCTTAGACCAAGGAGAGCTAATGGATGTTATCTATTTGGACTTCCAGAAGGCCTGTGTTAAAGTGTGCAGAGGAGGCTGCTGAGTAAGACTGGAGCATGTGGTGTTAGAGGCCAGACACTAGCATGGATAGAAGATTGGCTGTCTAGCAGAAGGCAAAGAGTGGGAATAAAAGGGTCCTTCTCAGGACGGCAGCTGGTGACAAGCGGTACTCCACCAGGGCCAGTGTTGGAACCACAACTTTTCACTTTATACATTATTGATCTTGATGAAGGAACTGAGGGCATTCTGACTAAGTTTGTAGATGATACAAAGATAGGTGGAGGGCAAGTAGTATGGAGGAAGCAGGGAGGCTGCAGATAGATTTAGACAGGTTAGAAGAGTGGGCAAATAAGTGCAGATGAAGTTCAACATGGGAAAGTGTGGGTCAATTTAGTAAGAAGAATAGAGGCATGGACTGTTTTCTAAATGGGGAGAAAATTCAGAAATCAGAAGTGCAAAGGGACTTGGGAGTCCTAGTCCAGTTTTCTCTTATGGCAAACTTGCAGACTGAGTCAGTATTTAGGAAGGCAAATACAATGTTGTCATTCATCTTGAGAGAACTAGAATATAAAAGCTGGAGTGCACTTCTAAGGCTTTTTAAGGCTCCAGTCAGATCACATTTAGAGTATTTGAGCAATTTTGGGCCCTTAGCTCAGGAACGGTATATTGGCCCTGGAGCAAGTCCAGAGGAGGTTCACGAGGATGATCCCAGAAATTAAAGTCTTAACACATGACAAATGTTTGAGGACTCTGGGACTATACTTGATGGAGTTCAGAAGGATTAGGGGAGATCTGACTGAAACTTACAGAACACTGAACAGCCTGGACATGGTAGCTGACATCATGGTAGCTGACAAACCAATACACTTAAACAGCAGCCAGTGAACTTGAAAGACCCTATACAGACAACAAGCAAAATGAACATCATTTACAAAATACCTTGCAAGGACTGTAAAAAATACTACATTGGACAAACAGGCAGAAAACTAGCCACCAGGATACATGAACGTCAACTAGCCACAAAAAGACATGACCTACTATCACTAGTCTCCTTACATGTAGACAAAGATGGACACCAGTTTGATTGGGACAACACATCCATCCTAGGCCAAGCCAGAGAGAGGCACACACAAGAATTCCTAAGACCATGGTATTCCAACCAGAACTCTATCAACAAATACATCAATTTGGACCCCGTCCACCATCCTCTGAGAAAAAGAACTGGAAATAATATCACCAAACACCCAAAGAAACCTAAACACATAAATAGAAAGCAGGACATAACACAAGAGCTTCACCAGAGGCTCACTGATGATGTTACCTAGTATGGTGACGAAACGACTGAAACCAAACTTTGCACCTCAGCGAGCAAATTCACATCCAAATTTCTAAGGGTTTTGTGAGCACAAAACATGAGATGCTGTAGTCCATCAGCATCAGCAGAATGTATTTCTTCATGATCAGTAACCTAATGGCCAAGTACATCCCTCACTCTGCCATCACAACATTGATTCAATGTAGAATGCAACTGAGTATACCTGGAGGCAGAGGCATATTTAAAAATCAACCTAGTGATGCTAGTGATGACTGACTACATACATGCTAAACATGCAAAACAACATACATGCTAAAGTAACTTGCTATAGACAGTGCTAAGTGTTCCCAGGGTGGTGATATCAAATCTCTACAGTCTTGCCACACCCAACGTGAAGTGTACTAAAAAACTAAACTATGCTTGGTACAGCAGGACCCCATGAATAGCCCTATTCTTAATTTATCAGAGTCGAAGACAAAAGATGGAGATAACACATTCTACTAATATAGAGTTGAACTTCCTGTATAGCTAAGCTGAAAGTGGTGGTGGAGTAAGAAGGGTTTAACATATAAAACATGACAAATAAAGAATATTCAATCCAAGAGAGGTGTAGCCTTAGGAGGCTAGGCTTTTGATGCCTGTGTTGAAGGGGGAATTTGTAATCAATGGACAATTCGGGCCAGAGAAGGTTTGTAGTGGAGGTCACAAAAAAAGCAGAAATTGCTGGAAAGCTCAGCAGATCTCGCAGGATTTGTGAAGAGAAATCTGAGTTAGCATTTCGGGTTCAGTAATCCTTCCTCAGGACTGGCCACCGGGCCCGAAACATTAACTGATTTCTTTTCACAGATGCTGCCAAACCTGCTGAGCTTTTCCAGCAATTTCGTTTCTGATTTACAGTATCTGCAGTTCTTTCAATTTTTGTAGTGGAGATCTCCTGGGGTCAGTACTGAGACTGTTGCTTTTCCTGATACATATTAATGATATCAATCTTGGTGTGCAGTGAAAAATTGCAAAGTTTACAGGTGATGCGAAACTTGAAGAATTGTGAACAGTAAGGAGGACAGTGTGGAATTCCACAAGGTCATTGACAAGTTAGTGGAGTGAACAGATAGGTGGAAGATGAGAGGTTTAATGCAGAAACATGTGAGGTGAAGCATTTTGGCAGGCAGAACATTGAAAGAAAACAGAAAGTGGGGGTACAATGCCTAAACGGGTGCAGGAATAGAGGAACCTGGGTGTATATGTCCACAGATCATTGAAGGTGGCAGGACGGGTGGAGAAAACAGTTAATAAAGCATAGAGTACAAGAGCAAGGAGGTGATGATGAACTTATAAAAGATATTTGTTCGACCTCAGACAAGTACAGTGTACACCTGTAGGCACCGTATTATAAGAAAGATGTTAAAGTATTGGGATGGGTACAGAAATGAGTTACAAGAATAGTTCTAGGAATGAGAAACTTCAGTTATGGGGATAGACTGAACAAATTGGGACTGTTCTTGGGGAAAAGACAGCTAAGAGGTCATCTAATTGAGGTTTTCGAAATCATAAGCGGGCCAGATAGAGTAGGTAGGGAGAAGCTGTTTCCACGTGTAAAAGGAACAAGAATGAGAAACACATGGATTAATAGTGATGTATAAAAGAAGCAAGACTGATGTGAGAAAAAAGTTTTTCATACAGTGAGTATTTAGGATATGGAATGCCATACCTGGAAATGTAGTGGAGGCAAGTTCAACTGAGGTATTCAAGAGGGCATTGTCTGATTATTTGAATAGAAATAGTGTGCAAGGTTTTGGGTAAAGGTCAAGAGATTGGGCACGAGCTATTGATGCTCATTTGAACAGCTGGTGCTGACATAATGGGCCAAATGGGCTCTTTCTATGCCGTGATAATTCTGTGATTCTGAATTGGCAATTTGAAGAGTCAATCTTGCAGGAAGTAAGCGGATAGCCTGAACAATATGAACACTAAGCAAATTTTTCAAATGCTCAAATTAAGAAATAAATCTTCCAATGTTAGATAATTATGCAGCGAAAGCTAAGAAAGATAAAAATTGCACTTACATTGTCTGGTGTAGTCTAAATTCTACCAAGTATTGGGAAGGATAAAGAGGAACAGATTTGAAAGGGGATTACAGAAATATGCAAGGGTAAAGTGTAGTTATAATAGGTGATATTAATTTTCTAAATATAAACTAGACAATAACAGAATAAAGTGTAGAGAGGAGTAAGAGTTCCTAGAATAATGTTCAGGAACAATTTTCCAGTCAAAGCGAAATGAGGACCTGCTGGACCTGGTCCTTGGGACAGGGGTGGTCAAATAGGTCAAGTGTCAAAGAGGAACATCTAGTGGACAGTGTTCATTATAACATATTTAATCTGACAATGGGAAAGGACAAACAACAATCAACAATTAACTAAGGTAAAGCCAACTTAATTGGGTTGAGAATGGATTTGGACTGAATACATTCTAATCAAAGGCTGGTAGAAAACAACAGTTGAATAGTGGGCTGCCTTAAAAGAGATAGTTTGGGTGCAGTCAAACTATATTTCCTCAAAAGGTCATAATTTTTCAGTATTCTTAGAATGGAGGGTTATGCCAGATGACATGAGAATTGGGAATCATATAAAATTCTTCCAAAAAGGGGATAAAGGTGAGCCCATTAACTACATGCCGGTCAATTTAATTTCAGTTGTGGGGAACTTTGCTTGAAACAATAGCTCAGGGACAAATTAAAGTCAGCATGGATTTCTTAAGGGAAATTTGGGCTTAACTGACTTGCTGGAGTTTTTTAAAAAGGTTAATAGAAAGGGTTGATCAGGGTCAGACCATCACGTAATATAAAGTCAGAAGTCCACAACACGTGATTATAAGAAAAGAGGTTAATTTGAAATCACAAGCTTTCAGAACACTGCTTCATCTGACAAAGGAGCAGCGCTTCGAAAGCTTGTGACTTCAAATAAACCTGTTGGATTATAACCTGCTGTCGTGTGACTTCTGACTTTGTCCACCCCAGTTCAACAACGGCACCTCTACATCATGATCATGTAATATGGTATTGATAGACTCTAAAAAGGAATTTGATCCAAGCCACATAACAGACTTTAGGAAAGTTACAGCTCATGAAATAAAAGGGAAGTATCAACACTGATACAATGTTCTTATGTCATATGAAAGAGTAATTGGTTCAACTGGACCAGTATTCATGAGAGTTTACAAGAATGAGAGAGGTTGCGTAAAATTTTAAAAGGGCTGGACAGTCTAGATGCAGGGAGGATAACTTCTCTGGTTGAGGAGTCTAGAAACAGGATCATAGTCTTTGGATATGAGGCAGGCCATTGAGGTCAGAGATGAGGAAAACAATTTTCACTGAAAGGGTTGTGAACCTGTGGAATTTTCTACCACAGAAGCTGTGGAGGCCAAATCTCTGAATAAACTGAAGAAGGAAATAAGTAAAATTTTAGATTTTAAGGGTACCAAGTAGCATGGGGGAAAAAATGGGATAAAGGATGAACCATGAACATTTTTAATGATGGAAAGGCTCGAAGAGCTGAATGGCTTACTCCTGCTCCTAATTTCTTTGTTTCTATGTTTACAAAGTAAGCTGAGATACAGGAGACAGAAAATTGTTGTTAGTGAATACTTTGTGGGCTGGAGGAAAGACTGTAGTGATGTATCCCGCAAGTCAATGTTGGGATCCTTGCCTTTCCTGATTTATATACAGAACTTGGTAGACAGAACACAATTTCAAAGTTGCTAGACAATATGAAACTTGAATGCATTATAAACTGTGAGCAGGCTGGTGCAGAAATTTAAAATGACATAAATAAGGGCATATCACTTGCCCTTCACTCCTCCTTAGAACATCTTGACACCAAGAATAGCTATGTAAGAATCCTACTCATTGACTACAGATCAGTCTTCAACACAATTATCCCCTTGAGACTAATTACTAAACTTAGTGATATCAGACTAAGCCCCACTCTCTGCAACTGGATCCTCAGTTTCCTGACCCACAGGCCACAATTAGTGAAGACCAAGGACAATATTTCATCCTCACTAACACTCAACACTGGAGCCCCCCAGGGGTGTGTATTCAGCCCCCTACTTTACTCACTGTATACCCATGACTACATTGCTAAATACTAGACTATTGCCACTTACAGGGTCGCTGACAACACCACCATAGTCAGTCGAATCTCAGATGGCGACAAAATAGACTACAAACGTGAGGTGGAAGACCTGGAAAAATGGTGCACTCAGAACAACCTAGCTCTCAATGCCAGCAAAACCAAGGCACTTATTAATGACTTTCGGTGGGATGTTACTCATGTCCCCTTAACATTAACAGCACAGAGTGGAATGAGTAGAGAGTGTCAAGTTCCTGGGAGTGGTCATCAACAACAAACTTTCTTGGACTCTTCATGTGGACGCACTGGTTACAAAGGCCCAACAATATCTCTTCTTCCTCAGGCTGCTGAGAAAATTTGGTATGATGGTGAATACCCTTGCCAACTTTTATAGGTACACCATCTAGAGCATTCTGAGTGGATGCATCACTACCTAGTATGGCAACTGTACCATTCAAGACTGGCATTTACAGAAAGTGGTGAACTCGGCCCGGACAATCACAAAGGCCAACCTCCCCTCTATAGAATCCATCTACCAAGCCCATTGTCAAAGAAAGGCCACCAGCATTCTCAAAGATCCATCCCACCCTGACAATGCTTTTCTCCAACCTCTACCATTGGGGAGAAGGTACAGCAGCCTGAACACACGCACCAGCCGGTTTCAAAACAGTTTCTACCCTACTGTTATTAGAATACTGAATGGACTCACAAACTCTTAGCATTTGCCTGTACCTGTATTTTGGTTTTTGCTGCTGTTTATCTATTATTTACTTATCTACCCAACTTAACTCTGTGATCTGCATGTGTTGCTTGCAAGACAAAGCTTTTCACGCTTTTCACTGTGCCTCAGTACACATGACAATAAATTCAATTCAATTCAATTCAGTTCAAGTTGATGGAATGGGCAGATAGGTGTCAAATGAAGTTAAATGCAGAGAAGGGTGAAGTGATTCATTTTCTTCAGAAGAACATGCAAAGGCATTATAAAATAAAGGGTAAAACTGTGAAGGAAACATTGGAACAGATGGACCTGCTAATAATCATTTAGCAGGAGCAAATTACTGCAGAATCTGAACTCGGAAAACAAAAAATTCTGGAGATGACAGCGGGTAAGGCAGCATCCATGGACAGAAAGCAAGCTAATGTTTTGAGTCTAGATGAATTATTTAGCAGGGTCCAGCAGGGATGCCTGAGATCAAATGGAACTAGGTAACAGATAACAAGCTTTCTTGGACTCTTCACGTGGACGTACTGGTTACAAAGGCCCAAAGGGATTAAGGGATAATCAGGTGAAGACTAGGTGTCTACATTATAGGGAACATGGGTTCTTGCGGCACAGTGATAGTGTTCATGGCCTATCATAGAGGGGTCTTCATCACATTTCCGAAAAGGTTGATTAAAAAATACATACATGGCAAACAGTGAAGGTGATTGGAGTTTTGTGATCTACAATTTGAAATAAAACTCTGACTAGAAAAGTGTATGCTCAGATTCTATCCAGCCAGTCTTTTAATCTCTGGTGTTTAACATTGGTTGTAAATGTAAAGCTGACAGGTAGACTGACAGGGCACTTAATAAAGAAAATAGTATCATAAGGTTTACTGATAGAAGCACAGAGTACAAAAGCTGGAAGTTACACTGAACATAGACAAGGCGCCACTTCAGCCTCAGCTGGAATGCTGCATCCACTTCTTTGGTCTGCATTTCAGGAAGGATGTGAAGGAATTGGAAAGAAATCAGAAAAGATTTGTAAGATTGGTTTAAAGGATTAGATACCGCATTTATGATTTATTCAGATATGTTGCATGGAGGAAGTTAGGACTAGTTTCCTTGGAGAGGAGATTACAGAGAAGACATCTGATAAAGCCTTTCAAAATCATGAGGAGTCTATAATGTTGATAAAGAAAAACTCATGACAGGATTGTTCCCACTCATGACAGGATTGAGAACAAGAGGACACAGATGGAAAGCACCTGGCACAAGTACCAAAAACAATTCAAGGTGTTGGATTGTGGGGGAGTTCAGCAATGATAATGCTGTTGAACATCAAGTGAAGATTAGTAGATTCCCTTTTGGTGTAATGGTCATTGTCTAGCACTTGTGTAGCGTGAATGTCACTTGCTACTTATCAAGAACAAGGCCTAATGTCCAGATCTTGCTGTATATGGACGGAGATTGCTTCAGTATCTGAGGAGTCATGAATGATACTGAACACTTGTGTAATCACCAGTGAACATTCCTGTCTCTGACCTTCTGCTGGAATGAAGGTATTTGATGAAGGAACTGAAAACAGCTGCATCTCCTGGTAAAGGCACTTCTTCTGAACTCCCAGTCTAATTTCTTGGTGTTTCTGTCACATTGATACTTTCCAGTTTTCCTCTTCCCCACAAATTAAAATAATTGTCATTTAATAGAAGTATTACAATAGAAATAGCATTGCATTTCCAGTCACCATTTGTAAAAGCACAGAACGATCTTTCTCGAAGACTGTGAGGTCTTTCAGAGTTGAGGTTTGAACAGCATAGCTTGGCAATAGGAAACAGGTCAGCTCTTTGCAATAAATGTAGTTGTTAAATGCTTGGGTCGGGCAATGCTTCATGTTGATTGATAAGCAAGCCCGGCTCATGAATGGACTCTATCATTAGAACTAAGACACATTCCATTCTAGATATACTTAGTCTAAAATTCTGAATGTTAAGCTGCATGGTTTTAGTTGATTCATAATATTTACACCCATGTACAGCTGGTTCATGAGAAGGGTGGTCTCCCAAGGAATTGGCTCTGCCAATATGAACTTAAACACTCCTCATTTTGGAAGAAATATGAAAATACTCCTACAGGAAGGGAACATATCCTCCAAATTAAGCACACATTTCTGAATGTCTTCCACAGAAAGGTCAAAAACAGTGATGAATTTCTTCTTGTATCAACTGCACTTCCACAAAGTATGTAGTAAGTATATACACTCATCACTCTTTAAGTTTCCTACCATTCTTTATGATGAAGCTGTTTTGGGGAAATATGATAAGGCAACAAGTTATTGGATTAGCAGGTCTCAATTCTCAGTGTCAAAATTCAATTAAGTCAGTACTGATTACCACCTTGCATCAGCAACAGATTAGGCAAATAAGACTCAACCATACTTCTCCATTGCTTCGAGAAATTTCATGGGAAATGTTTCAGCTCTGCTCACTTCAAATAGAAAAAGAATGAAATGATGGTGTCACTGGATAGACCTTAATGGGCTACCTGGTAAACCAGCCAAGTGTGTGGACTGCTAAAATGGCCAAAACTAATTACTTAAAAATCAGCAGCCATTTGCACAGCTATATTAAATGCGACAAATAAATAATGCTCAACATCAGATATTTAGCTTTGCACCAAAACACCAACCTTAACATAAGCAAACTGATCAATAAATAGCTGTTAGGAAACATCTCACCTGATCTGAGTTGCTTAATTCGCCCATTGCTGTTGCTGGTGTCCACTGGCAAGAAGTCCTTAAACCATGTGATTTCAGGATCTGGGTTTCCACTGGCAGCACAGAGCATTGTAGCTGTGCGAGTCCGTTCCACCACTTTCAGCTGTGGGCCCATGTCAATGGTGGGGAATCCATGAGGCAGCTGTTCTTCTGTTAAAACACAAGGGGTAAACAGCATTATGGTTAACGTTTAAAAATTTTTGTAATGTTACATTTGCACTATTCTATACATTTTGGATAGAAATATTGTCACCACTTGGGCTCCAATGTCTCCTCCTTTTCTCTCACCTTTGTTTTTCCCCTTACAAATAATTAGCCCCAACCTCCAATAGCTATCAGTACTCCACCTGCTTCCTTCTTATTGCCCTTCTGACACCTGAGGCTTGAAAGCATATTGGGTAAACTGGCAACTATACAAAATGCTTTTCTGAGACAAATCTTAAAAATGCATCAATGGTCCCATCCTTGACCTCAATAAAATAGCTACTCCCATCCAAATTTGCTCACTGATGTCAAAGGGACACAGATTAGAGTGCATCTAGAAGACAAAACAGGTATCCATTATGAGATATGCCCTGTCATTTTAAACCCCATTAGGCCTCAATCTCCTCGATTTAAAACTCCTACTACTCCAAGATTATTCTGGATAGCAAGGATAGCACCAGGCTTCTTTTCCCTGAAACAAATCATCTTTATATATCACTTCCACTGGAATATGTGAAGAGCTAATAGATTTCTTTGTCACTGAAAAGTAATCTTTTCTTCTGCTGTCTCGTGCTTTTGCGCTCCAAGCCAAGTTTGACCTGAATTATTGAATCATAGAATCCCCACAGTGTGGAAGCGGACCATTTGGACCATTGAGTCTACACCGAGCCTCCACAGAGAATCCCACCCAGATCCACTCCCTTCTTCTATCCCTGCAACAATGCATTTCCCATGGCAAAGACACCTAGCCTGCACATCCCCGGACAATTTACCATGGCCAATCCACCTAACCGGCACTTCTTCACCTAAGCTCCCAACTGACTGAATCCTAAATTCAGTTATCTCTGGTCTCTCTCCCGTTTCCCACATGCCCCCACTAAGCTGTCCTGATTCATGAGACCCATGTACCATTTCTGACACGAATGATCACCTTATTCCCCTTGCTTAACTCCATCTTAGTTGACAAATGGCTCCCTCTCCTTAAGTACTATTTAAAGCCTTTTCACAATCACTCTTCTCATCACAACAGTCAGTACCTTTCCCCTCAAAATCCAGCTGCCTGTGAAAGGAACTGCCCTAACTTTTGTTGTCACATCTCCAACTTCCTTGCCCTCTCCATCAATATGAAGGGTTGGTCAGCAAACAACTCTGTGCCTGTATTCTCCGTAACCTCATATATGAATCTTCTCAATCACTCAGTTATTGCCTTTGTGTATTCCAAAATCCAATCTTGGGTGAACACTTTTCATCAGGTACAACAACTTGTGAAAAAGTTGATGTCTGCCAATGTCTTGTGTAGTGCCCACTCTACTAGTTTACCCTGGAAGGCAAAGTTGTCTCAAGCATTTGAACATTCAATCTGAGTCGAAGAGGTATCCTGTATTGAAATCTGTGAAACACTGAATGAAGTTCTCTTATTCCCAGCCCAAATTAATCAAGAAAACATTTTAACTGCTGAAACTATCAATTCAAGCATTTTCCTGCTAAAATACAACTAAGTTATTAAGCTTCTATTTGCCTATATATAGTAATGATTTCAATCAGTAAATACTTGACTGTATTGAAAGTATAATAATCATATTTCTTCATTGTAGCTACAGTGGTTTGCTAAATGGCAGATTTTATATTTTTGGAGATAAAGATGATAAAGCTGATAAAGCTCAAACTTGTAACTTAGACAAGCTGTAGAATCTCTCTGTTTAAGCTTAGGAGGTCATGCGGAGGTGAAATTGCAAACATTCACCTCCCAAATCCTTCGTATTGATATTGTGTAGCCCCAGGTTAATATTTAGTACATTCAGCCTTGCTAATATTGAATTAGCTAATTTTCCCAGAATGCACTGTTGTTGCAGTTTTCCAGGTCAGTAGAATCCTACTATGTATGTCCGTAGTTGCAAAGAAACTGAAGTTCCAATTTATTTTTCAAAATTGTTAATAAACTTTCTAGATCATCTTCATGCAGCATGGTTACAACAGTGCTATATTAACCACAGATACACATTGAAAATTATGTTACTGTAACTTTTTTTTAATGCAGCAGTCCTTAATGGATCAGCTCACAATAATCTCTATACCTAAAGTGTCATGTGCTGTCATCATCCTAAAAAATGTGTTACTGCAATAGACCAAAACAGACTCTGGATATTTTCTTGAGGACTAAACTAATCACTCGAGTTGGTGTTGTTTGTGTACTTCACCTTTAAGAACATCATGTGTTGTGTATACACAACAGTAGAACTCTCCCTGACAGCTCATCTGCAGCTGTACTGCATATACAGAAACCAAATTGTTTGCTGCAATGTCTGTTTAATAGCTTGGAAAGTATTTTACTGTTTTAAATAAAGTGCATCAATCCCTGACGAACGATTAATCATTAGACTATGATCATTAACATGACAGTTGGATGACTAGCTATATAGTTAAGATGACTACTTCTGCAGCTAACTTAATTGACTATTCTGTATTTACATGCTTTTTGTTATAAAATATTGAAAACATTCGTAATGAGATGCACAAAATTTTGAAACTGACACAATTCTGACAATCAGGAACTAACTCTATGATGTTAACAATAATGTAAAAATGTCAATTCTGAGAGGAAATTCATTAACAAATAGGAATTGTAGCAACCCCAAAGAAATAAATTTCAGATATTAATTCTTTGGGGGAAAAGTATCAGAAATTTGACAGATCACATTGCCTTATGCAGTTATATAAAGATCTGTTTCTAAATCATTAAAGGTGTCTCAGCATAGATTACTGTTCAAGACAGACAACAAATATAGGTATATACCACCAATAATACAATTATGTTTAAAAAGTAAAAGATGACAAATGATTTCATTTTGGACTGCATCACAGATTTGCTGTGAATCACAGTTATGTGGTACCTGTTTGTTTCATTGACATTTGCAAAACTTACATTCGCAAGATTGCCACCCTGTGCAGACAGGGCTTATTTCTGATTCAGAAATTAAAGTGTCAAATGTTCAGCTCTCTTACAACTAAATTGATTGTCCCCATTTAATCAGAACATGGCAGAAAAAAAGCTGGAAACTAGAAATTCAACCACAAGCCTAGTTAACATTTGTGATATCTATCTACCTTTTATTGGTTGCTGTTCAAGGGCTACCTTGCAGTACCTGTAACTAATTTTACCTACATTACAATGATGACCAGACTGTAAAAGTAATTCATTGGATGAAACATGTGTTGTGATACAGGATGTGGGATATGGATCGGGTGCTGGCAGGTGGGACTAGATTGGGTTGGGATATCTGGTCGGCATGGACGGGTTGGACCGAAGGGTCTGTTTCCATGCTGTACATCTCTATGACTCTATGTGCTACATAAATTAAAAGTGTGCATTTTATCATATCCTTGACTATTTTAATATCCCTGCTTTGGTATTGTACTAATGTCTTACCATAGTATTCAGAGTCCAGAAGCTATGCAATGTTTACCCAATATTTATCAGAAACTAGGAGAGTGTGAGGGAGTGCTGCAGCGCAGGAAACTTCTGGCAAGGTAAGTGACAAGGGTGTTTTAATAGAAGGACCTGGTTATAATTTCCTTTTTCCAGATTCTGCTTTGCAGATCGCCAAATGGAGAGTTGGCCAGCTACCAAATTTTGGAAAATACCCATCAAGCAGGAGTTAAGGAGCTCTACATGAGGTGGTGTTGAAGACAAGAGTAGGATTGGCATTTGTAGTCAGGAATAGACAGGATAGGGTGAAATCCCTTTTGCTCCTTCTAGCCCATAAGGTGCTCTGCAGTCAGCATCTTCTACTTCCAACTTGCTAAATTTTGGATATACAGCCAGCAGTAGAACTAAAACAGAATATTGTAGGATCCAAATAAAAATGCACAAACAAAAACAAGTTTGCATTCATACTGCACCTTTCACAACTACTGGATGAATTATAGGCAATTAAATATTTTTGAAGCACAGTCACTGTTGCAATGAAGGATATGAGGCAGGCAATTTGTATACTGCAATATTGCAAAAAAGTAATGGAATAATCACCAAATACTCTTTGTTGAAAAATAAATATTGGTCAGGACACTGGGGTAACTGCCCTTCTCTTCTTCAATATAGTGCCTGGACCTTGTATGTCCACTGAAGCATGCAGATGAAGCATTGGTTTAACAGTAACCGGTGAGAGTGCATTAAGTACTCCCTCAGTACTATACTACAGACTATATTTTGTATTCAAACTCTGGAGTGGAAAATTCATCTGAAACTTTGTGAATCAGATCGGAGCAAACCCTGGCAAACAGGAAATGGAAGTTGGAGATGGGCCTGTTGTTTGCAAGTATGGTGGGGGTCAAGGGTTGGTTTTTGTGGAAGGGATATTGACATGTGTTGTAAAAGAGAGAGGAACAACACCTGAAGAGAAATAATTATGATCATTATCTATACTTGAATTAAGTGGCACAAAAAGATTATTTTTGAATAACTACTGTTAAAGATGAAGAAATCACTGATGATTTAAAAGGATACAGAAACCAAGCGAAAGTACAATGTGATGTACCGTGTATAATTTATAAATCAATTATAGACATCTTTGAAATATAGATTTAAAAATAATAGCATATGGTTACTGATTACTCTTTGAAGGATTTAGATTAGAGAGTCGTTCTGGCACAAAGATAGTCAAGTATGTGTGTGAGAGCAGGTGACTGCAAACCACTGGAGTTATAATGAAATAATATGCTTATATCATGAGACTTATAACCATGGAAGTCCAAGACCTTGTTTTCAGTTCAGATTATCAAGGATTATTTTAATTTAGAAATTCAGAGACTGAAAGCTTTTAGGGCAGTTCAGAGGACATCTGACTGTGGTCAGAAACAAGTTTTGTTTACTGCCTATACAGGAGTATAGGATAGATCAGGGAAAACAGAGCCATCTCAGTAGAAGGTTAGTTTGTGAAACTTCCAAACCAGAAGATTCCGGTTAAATGTCTAGAAGTAGTAAGAACTGAGAAACCTTAGGTCTTGAGATGTGGAGGAGTTCATGTTGGTAGGTTTGGGAAAACAAAATCATTTAACTGTTCCACTGTCCATGGTAAAGAAACTGTCAGGAGTCAGTTAAATAGAATCCTGAAGAACTAACGGGTAGACTTGAATCTCTAAAAATGCATGGGTGCTAGGAAATAAGTTGAAAATTTGTTTACTGTGCATTTTAAGACCTTTCAAAACAGTCTTCTATATCAAGGTAGCCTACTTTATTTTTGTTTTTGTACTTTGTGCATTAAATATTGTTTTACTGGAAAGAAAAATCTGCACCCTTATGTGAATATGTCTCAGTGAATGAGCATCATGTTAAATAACAAAAAAATGCCTATCAAGCCAAGTTTTAGTCTGGGATATGGCTTGTCTAATAGCACATCAGCTAGAGATAATCAGCTAGTATATAAACCAGAGATAAACAATGATAATACTGACATAGATGTCAAAGCGGACACTGAGCACTCCAGTTCACTTCATTGCTTGTTCCTACAGTTTCACTTCCATAAAAAGGTTGACGGGAATGGTTCAGGACATGGGTGCCGGAATTCATATATTTAATGTCATTCTGGAAGTTGGCACCTGCATCCTTTTTTTAAAAGCAGAATCATTAATCGAGGTTTTCAATGTTACTGAAGAGATTATACTTGTGGTTCTGAAATTTTTGGCCTTTGATCCCTGAAAAACCTAGCTCACCTTGATTAAGATAGATGAAAATATACGATATTTCGGATTTAAAAAAAAGGACTGACTTTCACAGGAGGTAGAGCTTATACACAGTATTATCTTTAAAATCTTTCCATGAACAATGTCTTTCCCAATGAAACCCTCAAACATGCCTTTTCCCACACCATAATTCAATATATTAGTCTCACGATCTGAATCCTAACACATATGAAGTTTCATCACATTCATCTAGCTAAGGTGAAAATCATGATCACACAGTTCCTGTTCTGTCTACTTCCAATGGTCTGATGGACAGTTCAAAAATTTCAATCTTAAATTTGGCTCCATTATTCTAATACAAATTAAACCAATCAGAAATCTGTCTATTTATCCCTAACTCCGGTCTGTGTATGGTCTAAACTTGGTTCATCATTAAAAGTCTTCTTAAATCTTACTCAGCCAGCTCCACTCCTTTGGCCACTGCCTCTAATTTCTTCCTAATTAAATTTCAATGCAAACTGCAAAGTATCCACAATATCTTTTGTGTTAAAGGTAACATGAAAGCACAAATCAAAGTACAAACTTCATTGTGCTCCAGTTCCATTATGAGGTAAGCCTATTAATCTTTAAAATTCTACCAAAGAATTGCTACAAAACATTAACATTTTTACTTGACCTTATCTCAGAATTACCTCATTTTATGTCAAAATTATTGCAGTCATCAACTGTTGTCCTACACAGTATAAAGGTCAGAAGTACACTGGCTCAGTGCATCACAAACTGCATAAAAATCACAAATACTTCTCCCTTCCTTCTCCTTCAATTTTCATCAACTTATCAAATGTAAGCAAAGCTAAAATCAAATTCAAATCTTTCTGACTGAATGTCAAGCATGCCAGTTGCATGGGATACTGGACTTATATTAACACACTTCGAAATGGGCTTACTAATGCAGTTAACAGTGATTATAGGTACTTGCATGCATGCAGTCACATGTTAGATGGAATTTCCCAAAAATGTATCTTAATCATCAATGAACTAGTGACAGACCGATAAGCATGCAAATATTTTAACACGACAAACTGTTCAGAGGGTTGTAAATGATAAATTTCATGTTAGCTTTGTGATAAGCTTATTAGATAAGTTGGCTAAATCTTTCTCTTCTTCAGATCTCATGGTATGAATATAGATTTACTACTACACCTATAGATGCAACATCTGTCAATTGAAGCAAATATGAGTAAATCCCTTTAGATCAACTAAGTAACAGAGTAGACTAGTAGATCTGAAATGGAAGACAAGAAAAAGTGGGAATTGGAGGTCAGAAAATGTGAGTAAGTCCTCCGTTTCTTCCTCTCCCGACATCCCCAACAGTACCCTTCCACCGACACTCTCATTCGTTTGGCCGAACTGGTCCTCACCCTTAACAATTTCTCCTTCGAATTCTCCCACTTCCTCCACAGCAAAGGGATAGCCATGGGCACATGTATGGGCCCCAGCTATGCCTGTCTCTTTGTTGGCTACGCAGAACAGTCCATCTTCCATAATTACACCGGCACCACTCCCCACCTCTTCCTCCGCTACACTGATGACTGCATTGGCGCCACCTCGCGCTCCCGCGAGGAGGTTGAGCAATTCATTAACTTCACCCTGACCTTAAATTTACCTGGACCATCTCTGACACCTCCCTCCCCTTCCTGGACCTCTCCATCTCCATTAATGATGACCGACTTGACACCATCCCGCACCTCCGCCCTCAGACCCCACCCCTCCAACCGTAACAAGGACAGAACGCCCCTGGTGCTCACCTTCCACCCTACCATAAACCTTTCGCATAAACCAAACCATCCGCCAACATTTCCGCCACCTCCAAACGGACCCTGCCACCAGGGATATACTTCCCTCCCCACTCCTTTCCACCTTCCGCAAAGACTGTTCCCTCCATGGAGCTTTCCCCCTTCTATTAGTTGTTCAATGATTGACCACCATTCACGAATGACTGCAGAGGTTTGATCTGATTCAATAGCTAGGGGATCTCTTAGCTCTGTCTTTTGGCTGCTGATTATCAGTTTTACATGCATGTCATCCACTATTCTGGCATCTCATCTTTTACAACTGAACCTCTGGCTCGAATGGTTTGGTTGGGTCTGGGCTTACAGATTGTGGTTGGATATAATTCTGCTGCTTCTGATGGTCTACAGTGCCTCATGTCAGTTTTAAATTGCTAAATCAGTTCTAAATCAATTCTACTTATCACAGTGGCAGTAGTATATATAACACGGTTGAAATGGCCTCAGTGTGAAGTTATGATCAACTTCATAATGACTGATTGGTGCTTGCAGTTTCCAATAGACTGATATATCTTCTGGTGAGCACAAGGTCAAATCGGCATTTCCCTCTTGCTGATTCTATTACCATCTGTTTCAAGCCCAGTCTGGCAGTTATGTCCTTCAGGACGTGACCAATTCAACCAGCAGTTGCACTACTGAGCCACTCTGGTGAAGAATTTTCAAATCCCTCATCCAGAATACATTGCTACCCTCAGTGCTTCTTTCATGTGGTGTTCAAAATGAAGGAGCACTGATCGCCAGTTGAGAGAGGGTGGCCAATGATAATCAGCAAGAAACTTTCTTGTTCATGATGTCCATTGGCATCAGATCCAACATGAGATGCAACAGTGCATGAAGTATTTGCAAAGCACTCCTTTCCAATGTACATCACTGTGCTGCCCCTTCTGGTAATTCTGTCAAGCATTATGAGGGAGAATTCCAGAACAACGGTTGTAAGCACAATTTGATGAGTATGTCTATACCAGGCTGTTGCTTTTCTGTACTTTTAGACAGGTCTTATTATGGCAAAAACATCAGATCTACAGTCAACTTCTGTAGTGATTTCATTTGGCTCAGTGGCTTGTTAGCTCAGTAAAGGGCAACTAGGAATCAAGCCCATTGTTGTGGTACTAGAGTCACATGTGTGTAAGACCAGGTACAGACAGTGAATTTCCTTCCAGCTAGCAAACCAAATGCTTTTTATGACAATTCGATGGTTTTGTGATCAATGTTCCTGAGGTTTTTTTTAATATGGATTTATTAAGTTATTAAATATAAGCTATCCAGCTGCTATGGTAGGTTTTAAACTCATGACCCTGGAAGATGAGTTCAAGCCTCTAGTCATGAGTTCAGTAACAACATCACTCCTCCACCATCACATGCATGATAGAGATTTTCCAATCAACCTGTTCACAGATATTATTACATACCTCTGGAGCAAATGGGACTTGGACATGTGATTCCTGGTCTGGAGGTAGGGACATTACTAACACCAAATGAGCCCTTAACTTGCCGAACCTGGTATTCTCAGGCTGACTCCTTTCCAAGTATTAACCAGATCTAACTCTGCTTAGCCTCTAAGGTCAGATGTTTTCAGACTAGTATGGCTGTAGTTATCCCATTACATACTTGGTGAATCTAAACAATAAACTAATCTTGGAGTTTATGCAAAACAATTTGAGAAGCTGAGATCAAGGAATAAAATAGTACAGCTGAATATATAAGTACGTCACCAAGTCACCTTTTACTTACCCAACAGGAAGCCTTTGACACTGATCCAGCTTCCTCCGATCCAGCTCTCAGTGTGACAAAGTGTTTGACACTCTTCTTTTTATCTGTCAGCCAGGGCTCCCTTACTGAACCAGATTAACAGCTCCAATCAGGAAACTCATATTCTATGAGGTCCATTTGGCTGAGCTAATGACAATCACTATAACTGCAAGAAGCAAAAGTTGGCATCAGAATTCTACCCATCTCAGTATCCAATACAGAGCTTTGATAGTTCTAATAGGTCGGCTGATTGACTAGTGAACAAATAGACATAAAGCCATGCCAACAATCATCTGCTTCTAATTACAGAAGGGAACGCACAGCAGCAGTAGTCTGATTGTGTTCAGTGAGGAAAGACAGTGCTCAGTCTTGCAAAGATGATGAAAGATCCAACTATGACAGCATCTGTATCGTGTCACCATTATGTGATGGCTGAATGACCACAGATGGCATTGTCCAGCCCCCTGCAGCAATACCAAATGACAACATTCAGAACTACTTAGAGATGCTGCAATCATCTACACTAAAGATTGTCAATATCTTTCTAAGTCCAAAAACACTGAAATTCTTTCACAAAGATGCATACTCTATTTGACTTGATAACCATCAGAAATGCATAATTCACAACTGCCAAATGTTTTTATCATAAACGAGAGTATGAAGTAATGGTTCCCCTAAAATATTTTTTATACGTATTTCAACACAAGCTATCTTTGAAACTTTTTGCACAGACGCACATATTAAATATAAAACACGATCTACTTAACCTTTTCCTCACCAATCCACCATTTGCAAATGTGGCCATTCTGGCAGGAGTGATAACAGCAAACTCCTTGGGGAGACAACGGCTTGGCTTCACATTGAGGTTACCCCCTCCCCCATGATGACTACTGCTATCCAAAATGGGACAAACTTCCAAAAGATTTTGCAATTCAAAACTAAACAATCACGTGACATGGAACTTCAGCAGCAGAAAAATTGCAGCCGGAAATATGTTGCTGGAAAAGCGCAGCAGGTCAGGCAGCATCCAGGGAACAGGAGAATCGACGTTTCGGGCATAAGCCCTTCTTCAGGAAGGGCTTATTATTAAGCCTCCAGCAGAAAAATTGCACTCAACCAAAATCTATAACTTCATAGTCCTATGTATAGACCACACTATCATTACTATAAATTCCACAGATAAACCTTGGGTCAGTGCAAAGTGTGGGAGGGCAGTCAGGAGCGGCACCAGGGATATCTAAGAATGAGATGTTAATCTGCTGAAGTTGCAACATAGAACTATTTGCATGCCAAATAGAAACATCATTTTGCATTAGACCAGGCTAAGCAATCCATAATCAAGCTCTGCTGTCCTGCCACATCCAGCCATGAATGATAGTGAACAATCAAACAATTAACAGGAGAAGGAGGCTTCACCAATATCCTCAGTTCTCAATGACAGGAAGCCTAGCACATCAGTGCAAAAGACAAGAATAAAGCATTTACATCCATCTTCAGCCAAACATGTTGACTGGATGATCTATTCTGGTCTCCTCCTAATGTGACCAGCATCATAGATGTCAGTCTTCAACTATGTTAAGCATTTGCCAAAATTTTGAAGGGACATATGATTTACTGGACTAGTTCTGGAGTAACGTGAATGTGATCCACCTATTAATTACTGTAAAGTCAAGTAACTTTGGAAGGAGATAAAGAAAGCTTTTGAGAGATTATCTACAAGGTTCATGGCTTTAATTATAAGATAAATTTGGTTTTGATGAGATGGGGGCCTATGTGCTGAAGGCTGCCTGGCAACATGCTTCTGGGTTGGTGCCTGTTTTCTCCAAATTGTGCAGAAGGGAAAAGTATGGACAAGTTGCACAGATCTTTCTCTTAGTAAGATATTTCTGGAAATTTAAGGAAGATCCAGACATCAATTCCAGATTTCAAAGTTTGTGGATGACATTCATTATGGGAGAATTGTAAACTTAGAATGACGGTGCAAAACTTCAAAAGGTTGGATTGGTGGCAGATGTTGTTCAATGCAAAGAGGTGTGAGGTGATACACTTTGATGCAAAAACATGGAGAGGCACTTCAAAAGAAAGAGTACTATTCTAAAGGGTATACAGAAGCAGGCAGATCTGGGTGCATATGTGCATAAGTCTTTGAACTTGGTAGGATCGGTAGGGAGAGCAGTTATTAGAGCATAAATTATTCTCGGCTTCATAAATAGGGGCACGGAGTACATCAGCAAGGATGTTATGCTGAACTTATAAGGGATACTGGTTAGACCTGAATTGGAATTCTATGTACAGTTCTGGACCCCAAAGTTCGGGAAGGATGTGAATGCATTGCAGAAGATTTCGAGAATAGATTTGGGTGCAAGAAACTTCAGTTATGAGGATTGATTGGAGAAGATGGGACTGTTTTACTTGGAGACAAGAAAAGCTAAGGGAGATTTGATAGAAGTCTTCAAAATCATGAGGGGTGTGGACAGAGTAGACAGGATGAAATGGTTTCAGCTCATAAAAAGATCAAGAACAAGTGGGCACAGTTTTAAAGTGTTTTACAAATGAAGAAAATGTGGGATGAGAAAAAAATGGAATGCACTGCCTGCAAGTGTGATGGAGGCAGATTCAATTGAGGTATTCAAAAGGACACAAGATAATTATTCAAATAGAAACAATGTACCAGGTTACAAGGAAAGGGAAGGAGCATGGCACCTTGTCAAAATACTTAGAAAACTGATGCAGGCAAGATGGGCCATATGGCTGCTTTCTGTATCATAACAATTCTGTGATTAGTATCTCTGACTACCTCATAAACCCTGGAAAACTCATATAATCGCTGGCAAGTTGCTCTGTTGTTTGTTGACTAAATGTCTTGGGATTAAAGAGATCTACTTCAATTCCAGAACATAGCTTAATTATTCACTACTTTTTACCACTTAGTTAAAGAAGTAAGTTTCATTTATAATAATGAAGTTATTTTTGAAGCTTATTAAAGAAACCTGATGCAAATCTCTTTTATTCTCAATAACAGTTATAAACTTGGTCATTTTGTCAACTAAATTAAAATATTTACACTGTTACAGCTGGGGAATACTAGGGCTTGATTATCAGTGCATTTCTACCATCAGAGTTGTAACAATCTGACCTCAAGGAGAAGTGTAAGGCATTACTTACTGAACACTATGGTCCCCAAGACTTTCTGGCAACAGTACTGAAGACTAGTGATCCAGAACTAGCTGTAATTCTTTCTAATCTGTTCCATCACAGATTACAACATTGGCATCTACCAGAAAAAGTGTAAATTGCCCAGGTATGTCCTGTGCACAAAAAAAGGAGGACAAATCATGCCAGTCCACTTACTACCCTATCAGTTCACTCTCAGTCATCAGCAAAATCATGAGAGTCTTGTCAGTGCTATGAAGCAGCACTTCCAAAGGAATAATATGCTCAGTGACACTCAGCTGCCAGCGCATCTCAGCTCCAGACTTTATTACAGGCTTGGTACAAGCATGGACAGAACAGCTGAACCTCAGAGGTGGGGTGAGAGTGAAACCAAGCCAGCATCTGATTAGATACGGCAGCAACCAGTACTAGCAAATCTGGAGTAAATGCAAATTAAGGGGAACCAAAAGACCTCCTCAGGGGAGTGCCCTAGGCTCAACTATTTTCAACTGCTTCCGATAATCATACAAGAAGAGGAGACGTTTAAAGATAATTCAAAATGTTCAGCAATATTCACAAATCATGGAATTCCTCATGTGCAGATTGAGGTCATTCAGCCCAACAAGTCCACATTGACCCTCTGAACAGCACCCTATCCACCCTATTCCCGCAACCCCACATTTGACTAATCCACCTAGCCTGCTCATCGCTGGACACTATGGGGCAATTTAGCATGGCAGAAACCCAGACACTGGGAGAATGTGCAAACTCCACACAGACAGTCACCTGAGGTTGGAATGGAACCTAGGTCCTTGGCACTGGGAGGCAGCAATGCTAACCACTGTGCCACCCTGAGATACCAAGGCAGACTGAATCTATGTCCCAAGACTTGGATGTCTAATAAGTGGCAAATAACATTTTGCCATGCAAGTACCAGGCAATGACAATCTCCACCAAAAGACAATTGATCCACTATCCCTTAACATTCAATGTCATTATCATTGATGAATCATCCATTATCAACATGCTGCAAATCACCAGTTACCAGAAACTGAGATGGATCACAATAAATATACAATGGCTACAACAGCAGGTCAGAATCTAGGCATTCTGCAGTGATTAATTCATCTGCTGTGCACTCAATGCCTGTCTACCATCCACAAGTCATAAGATCAAGAGTGTAATGGAATACTCTCCACTTTCCCAGATGTGTGCAGTTCCAATAACACTCAAGAAACTCAACACTATCTAGGACAAACAACAGTTGAAATATCTTGAAATATCCCTGCTTCTATTTCTTCTGTTGTTAGGTTTTTGGGTGGCAAGGATTATGAGTTTGGATTCTTTCTCAGAAATGGATATAAGTCCATGCAGAAAATCTGTGAAAGGGTTAATAAATTTTCCTTAAGGTTTCATAACTTCAAAGCAGCTGAAAAACCCAAACTATGACTTCCATCGTTGATCAACAGCTGCCAGCATGAAAGGTGTGGATCCTCAGCTAACTTTGTCTCATCAAAGTGGTGGCATGGTGACTCAGTGGTAAGCACTGCTGCCTCACAGTGTCAGGGACCCGGGTTCGATTCCCACCTTGGGTGACTGTCTGTGTGGGTTTCCTCCCATAGTCCAAAGAAGGTGAACTGGTCATGTTAAATTGTCATAGTGTTCAGGGATGTGTAAGTTAGGTGCATTAGTCGGGGGTAGGTGTAGGGTAGGGGAATGGGTCTGGGTGGGTTACTGTTCGGAGAGTTGGTATGGACTTTGTTGGGCAAAAAGGCCTGTTTCCATACTGTAGAGAATCTATTCTAAAAAAAAATTAATCTTTACTAGGTTTGGGCCACCAGTTGTGGATTTGTTTACAATCCTTAAAAGCACAATGACTTTTAAATCTTGGTCACTCTTCTGGCACTTTTCTGACACCTTCCCATTTAAAAATTTGTCAAGTATTAACTCTGAATTTAAAGTTATAACGGAAGTCACAGGGAGCCATAGGAGAGTAAATGCTTTTATATGAGACAAGTTCCTCTGTTGTTCACATTTATAAAATTACTAGTCAGTGTGACATCATGATCACCTCAAGCTGTTAATATTGATTCCTATTTTACACAAAGCAATGTATTGTCTTTGATATTCTTCTTAAAAGAAATACTTGCTCCAGGTGTAGCTCTCTGAAATTATATTTGCAAAACTTTCAGATATTTGGTATTTCTTGAAAGAGGACAGGAAGTCTCCTCCAGGGAATACTGTTCAAAGTATATCCCTGCCAGGAGAAAATCTGCTTGTATATTTCATTATTTTGTCTGGATATCTCTCATGGCTTTTGCTTATAGTATTTTCAAACATACACTGTTGTCTCCTGTAACATGCATTTATCAAAATCACTGATGCTGAATAATTAAAAGTGCACTTCTACTGTTACATAGGAGTATTTGTGCTATTATCAGGCTCAAATGAGTGTGAATGTGATTACACAAACTACCTGATTAAGAAGGGAACGTATGCACTTATGGCGAATATAATATTTTGTTGGTACATTAAATGTATTTAAGATATATTTTCAATATAACTTGAATTTTTAAACCATTGTAACAAAAGATACTTATTGCTGATAAAAGAGACATGCTGTTAAAACCTTGTATTTGGACACATCAGGTCAGAGTTGCAAGAATGGCAAATTTCAAAGGAACGATAATTTATATTATGAGAAGATGCTGATAGATTGTGAAATGGACTCTGATTGGTAGAGGTACTGTCACATTGTATGCGCCAGAAAACAGTTCAATGCCCACATTTTGTTTAAATTCAAACCAGATAAGCTAATTCTGATTGGTCAAGACATATTTTATATCGTTCCAGCATTACATCTTTGCTTCCGTACCTCAAGAAAGTGATCCATTTCTTCTCCCTCCCATTATTTGGGGCTCTATTTTACACTTACTTTCAATGAAAGACAGATCAAAGCATGGAAGTTAATTAAAAATGTGACTACCAAACGCAACAGAATTAACATGACTAGCAGTAATTAAAGGAGTTTAAAAGAGACAAGATATTACAATCCACTTTAAAAGCTCTCCTGTGACATTGCTTATAATGAGTTAGAGATATGGTTGTTTGAAATCTGATCATTTGTAAAAATGCTCATACGTGTCACTGTGTGCAAAAGAACTTGTGCAGTTACATGGGATGCAGGCACCATGTTAATTTGCCACTGTCAATGTTGACTGAAGCCAGTTCTATTAGGAGAGGTAATAGCCTAATGACTATTGCCAAAGTATTAGTCCAGAAACTTAGCTAATGTTTTGGGGACCCAAGTTTGCATCTCTCCATGACGGATGGTGGAATTTCAATTTAGTTTTTTAAAACATTTGGAATCATTAATCTATTGATGATCATGAAATCATTGCAATGGTCAGGAAATACCCAACTGGCTCACTAATGTCCTTAAGGGAAGGAAATCTGCCATCCTTACCTGGTCTGGCCAACATGTGGTTGACTGAAATGGCGTACAAGCTACTCAGTTTGTCGGTCAGCTAGGGATGGGCAATAAATGCTGGCCAGCCAGCAAGGCCGACATCCCACGAAGAGAATAAAATCCATGCTAATTTTTATATATCACCACGGGGCGCCTAATAATGTGACTGGTTACTGCAGCTGCTTAAAACCTGCCTGAACCTCTTAAAGGAAAGCTGTACTTGGGCTGAAAATAGTGTTGAGAGTCATTGAAAAATGAATCTTTACTTTGATACATTTAAGAGTGGTGGAATCTGTGAAAGCACCAAGTTTTTCTGACACTGCATTGAAGATCTTCGTGAAAGCTCCAGGAAGAAAAATGCTCTTTTACACAGTGGCATGGGGCCCTCAATTCTCATTTTCAAAGGCAGCATTGTCGTGCCATTTCCCCTTCAGTCGAAGCAAAGCGCTCAGAGACACTATAGTTTTACCTCCTTCATCTTTATTCCGCGCCTTGTAGGGAGAGAGAAAATCGCCGATGTGCACAGGGACAGGAGTTCTCGGTCTTCTCTGGAACAGCCGTTTCTCAACTAAACTATATAGTCATTTTACAGGGAAGAGCATCCAGATGAGGCAACATACATATTAATTGGGTTACCGTTACAATCAACGAGTATCAATAGCAGAGACCAAACCCTTTACTGTTATACAATGAATGTATTTAAGATTGTTAACTGGATTCATACAATGGATACTTTTCCCCTTCTTAGCTGACCTTGCATACTGAATGCTTCCAATATTGTTAAATGGCTCTCCATAATGACTACTTTTCCACCTTGTTAATCCATCTCCCTTGCCTCCATCACCCCAAAGTTAACTGTCAGTTCTTATTTGATCTGAGTCATGCTCAGCTGAACCTCTTGGTTCACAAAACTCAGAACGTAACTCTTTCCCTGCTTGCTTATACCCTGTATACATTATCAGCGTTACTCCTAAGAACATGGATTCAATGCAGGAAGTTGACAGAAGTTGTCAAAGCGACAACGAGCTCATCTTCAAATGGCATGTCCTACCAACTGCAATATGAACTTCATCCATCGCGTAATTCACTACAACCCCAGCACTCACTTACCAACAGATGTGCAATCAGAATTCAACCCTTCAAATGCAATTAATTTACTTTACACTCACACACTTACCATTGTCAGGCTTGTATCCATAACTGCATACTCTGTCAAGTATGGAATAATGATAGCAACATTATGCTGGCATACCACAGGACACTCACATCACCGGAACAGCGACAAGGATTGATGATGTGGGCAGCTGCATATCTAATTCTCACTTTCCTCCTGTTCTTTCTAGACTACTTCTGACACATAAGCTCCTCGGCATGAGTGACCAAAGGGGTAGTATTAGTGGAACCAGCAAATGAAAGACCAAGACCACATAACGGGCTCTGTAGTGACCACCTTCAACAAGAGACAATCAAACGATCTCTGGCAATGAGCATGCATGACAGTGGATGAACGGGCACACTCTTCCTCCACTACTTTCCCCAATTTATTTTCTGCAAAGCAGAACCACAGAGGAGGAAAGCCTAGACTGAATGAAAGGCAATTCACTTACAGATACCACCCCACTCCTTAGCTTAAGATTGGTCTCCATCCCATTCCCTTGACTTGGGGCTATCTGCCTTTGTTTTTCTTACTCACTTCTCTCTCTCTCTCACACTCTCTCTCTCTAGCTCTGCTTCTTAAGCAAAACGGCAGAAAAAGGATTTTCATGAACTTTACTACTTTTTTACTTTTCAATGGTCCGTTGTTAATTACCATTTTTGACATCATCAGTTTTATTAATGTGACATTGTTTTTTCTTAATCCCTGTTTAATGATTTGCCAAGCTAGACCTCTGGTAGATGCTGTTGGGCTTGTTGATGAAGGAAATAAGAGACTCACAACAAGTCCAATTGCTTTTTAGAGGACTGGTGAAAGGGTTTCTTATATTCCAATAGAAATTAAAAATATTGGAAATGCTCAGCAAGTCATCTGTGCAGAGAGAGAGAGAGACAGAAAGAGAGAGATGTGTCAGTGGCTCTTCATCAGAATTAGTGAAGATTGTAGACCTTGATCCTGCTGCTCTCGATGCTGCCCTAACTGCAGACTTTTTCAGATTTCCTTGAAGTATCCTTGAGGTATACAAGATAATGAGAGGAATGGATAGAGTCAATAGCCAGAGGCTTTTCCCCAGGGCAGGACTGACTGGCACGAGGGGTCAAAAGTTTAAGATATTAGGAGAAAGGTATAGAGGGGATGTCAGATGAAGGTTCTTTACGCAGTGAGTTGTGAATGCACCAGCGGTGGTGGTGGGAGTAGAGTCATTAGGGACATTTAAAACACTACTGGACTACACATGGATAGCAGTGAATTGAGGGATACGCAGGTTGTTATTTTATTTTACATTAGGATTAATCCTCGGCTCAACATCGTGTGCCATCATGTTCTGTGCTGTACTCTTCTATGTCTATGTCTATGTCTATTTCCAACATCTGTAATACTTCACTCTTCTATCATATGCTCCATGCTGGTCATTTCTTAGTGAGGTCATTTTCAGTTTAAAATTAGAAAACATTTATCACTCAATGTAAAGTATACTTTTTTTGTCGATAAAACCCAGTTGTATAGACAGAAATAGCATATTATTGAATCTGCACTGCCTTGGGATAACATGCACAACATTGAGTAATACGCTATTTTCATAAAATTAGTGAATGCTCTATTTCACAAATTATGATAGCATGATAAGTGACTGGGCTAATTTTTACTGATGCATGTTTGAAAAAAATGTGCTACATTTCAGGTACACAAAAGAATAGGATGCTCAAAAATACAGCGCAGTCAGGGAAAGTAACATTGCTGATTCTGGCTGAGTAGTAGCACACTGCAGGAATTGAGCCTATATTTTCATTATATAATGTAATCATCAGATGCAGGTAAAATAAGATTCGAGAAAAATACGAAAATGTGTCTGCCACAATAAAAACATCAAATGTAAAGATTATTGGGATCCTTTAAAAATTACAATCCAGTACTGTAAGACTTCAGAACCCAACCACCACCATCAATATTCAGGCTCATTCCCTGCCTCAGTGCTGGTAACGTCAGGAATACCAGTGAGATAATCCTTACATTCCACTGAATTCCATGATATGCGGTTTACAGCAGTGGCAGTCCAAAGGAGATTATTTTTATTCATTCGGGGATGAGGGCCTAGCATTTATTGCCCATCCTCAATTTCCCTTGAGAAGTTGATACAGAACTGCATTATTGAGCCACTGTATTCCTCAATACAATTAAAGAAACCTTTGTAGCCAATGTAATGCTGCCAAACTCATCACTGCTGGATGCCAGGATCATCTCCCACTGCTATCAAATCCAGGAAGAATCTCATTGCTGCACAATCATTTCCAGAGCAGCTAAATTCCACTACCTCTAACCTAAATTTGTCAAATGTCAAAATACACATGGAAAGAATGATATAAGAATTAATTTACCATTTTCATAATTTAATAGGTATGAGTGAAGCGCCAACAAAAATCTAAGAATATAGTTCAATAAAAAACAAAATGCAACATGTTCAGTCACTGTAAATCATCAGTGGCCCCAATGCTTTCCTCTAAGGCATAAATATCATTATTAATTTATTCATTTGTGGGATGTGGACATCACTAGCTGGCCAGCATTTATTGCCTGTACTGAATTGCCCTTGAGAAGGTGGTGGTGAGCTGCCTTCTTGAACTGCTGCAGTCCACCTACTGTGTGTTGTCCCACAATGTCATTAGGGAGGAAATTCCTTGCACAATAATCCAAATCTTTATGTGAAATATAGTGCTTTGCAAATTTGGTATGGGGATTGGTTAGGTCAGTGGCTGGTTAGCCGACTTGCAAGGTAAAATAATTCCAACAGCACAAGTTCAATTCTTGCACTGAAAGGAAGGACTGTCCTCAACATCTCCCCTTATCTGAGGCATGGTGACTCTCAGGTTAAACCAGCACCAATTGTCTCTCTTTAATGAGAGAGCAATTCTATGGTCCACTAAGACGACAGCGACTTTACCTTGATACATTTACAATAGTTCATAGATTCTCCCAGATTCTGCAATGGAAAGAAATGCTTTACTACAAATTTAGTTGTCCTCATCATCGATTAAAAACGTAAGTCGCAAGAGTGTGACTATTTAACCAGCAGCTTAGATTGACATTTTCCCTGATTTGTACAACCAAGCTGCAAAAACAGCCCAAAACAAATTCACTGAATAAGAAACAGAAGGCCATTTGATTCATCATTTTTGTGTAGGTTTCTGAAAAAGCTTGAGAGTTAGTGCATACAGGTGGTTCTTCTATAATGCGATGGTTGCTATAGAAACAGCGCCAAAGTGTTGGCGACATAATTGCGTTACACACATTTTAAGAGTTCACACTTTAGAAACGGTGTTCCCAATTCATCAATCATGTCACAGCGAATTCGTGTTAACGAAATGCACATTATAGTGGAATGACCTGTACCTCTGGTTTCCAATATATCTGTGTTATGATATCCTCAGTACAAAAAACACAGCATGCACACAGTATGTTACTATGCTTGAAACAATTATATCAGTTTTGGCTAAAACATGGCATCTAGACTTATAAATTCTGATCAGATAAGGCAGCACACTTTTGAAGGGACAGAGAGCTGGAAAAGGGCAGGAGAATTAGGAGATAAATTACAAATAGAAAAGGAGTAAGGAGAGTGAAGGGAAGACCAGAGAGATGAAGGGGGCAGCTGAGAGGAAGAGAATGAAAACAGGAAAACAGAAAGTAATCAATATGCATGGAAACAGACTCTTCGGACATGTAGTCCATGCTAAACATAATCCCAAACTAAACTAGTCTCACTTGCCTTCCCCTGGCTCACATCCGTCCAAATCTTTCCTGTTCATGTATTTATCGAAGTGTCTTTTAAATGTTGTAACTGTGCCCGCATCCACCACTTCCTCAGGAAGTTCATTCCAAATGCGAACCACCCTCTATGCAAACAATTTGGCCCTCGTGTCTTTTTAAAATCTCTCTTCTCTCACCTTAAAAAAGCCCCCCTACCCTTGAAATCCCCCATTTGAAGGAAAAGACAGTTATCATTAACCGTGTCTATACATCTTCATGATTTTATAAACTTCTATAAAGTCACCTCTCAACCTGCTATGCTCCAGTGAAAGAAATTCCAGCCTATTTCTCTAATTCAATCCTTTCATAACCGGCAACATTCTCGTAAGTCTCTTCTGAACCCTCTCGAGCTTAATGATATCCTTCCTATAACTGGGCAACCAGAATTGAACATAATATTCCACAACAAGCCTCACCAATGTCTTGTACAACCTCAACATGGCTTCCCAACTCCTACATTCAAAGTACTGAGCAATGAAGGCAAGTGTGCTAAATGCCTTTTTCACTATCCTGTCCATATTTGACACAAACGTCAAAGAATTATGTACCTGAACTCCTAGGTCCCTTTGTTCTACAACATCACCCAAGGCCCTATTATTAATCGTATAAGTCCTGTCCCTGTTTGTTGTACCAAAATGCAATACCTTCCATTTATCCAGATTTAACTCCATCTGCCAATTTTCAGCCCATTGATCCATCTGATCAAGATCCCTTTGTAACCTTAGAAAACCTTCTTCACTGTCCACTTTCCCATCAATTTTGGTGTCATCCTCCAACTCAGTAACCATGCCTTCTATATTTTCATCCAAATCATTTATATAAATGACAAACAAAAGAGGACCTCGAATCGATCCCTGTGGAACACTGCTGGTGACAGGTCTCCAGTCTGAAAAGCAACATTCCACCACAACTCTGTCCCCTGCTGGTAAGCCAATTTTGTATCCAATTGGCAAGCTCAGCCTGAATTCATGTTGTGAAATGTCAAGTCAAAGATACTGAATTAACTTCCATGCTGCTACTGCTAACTGCATCTGTAACTTCAGATGTAATTTTAAGAAATAATGTTTCTAAATTACAATATGCATTGAACTGCTTTACTATATCAAAACAACTGCTTGGATCTTGTTAATAATTAGAATATTAATGGGATTCACCTCTTCAATTTGGTAGCCATTTTCTACATTTCACAGATCTTTGTGATCCGTGTTTTCAATGATAGTGACATAATTAGAACTGGGTGGATTTTGCTGATAGCCACTCTATTATTAGAATTCACTAATTCAATACATTTGAATTAATATAAATAAATAAACATTTCTACATTCCAAAGACTCTTCTCATTTAGCAACGTGGTGACATATCCAAGAACTTTTCCTTTCCACCAAGCAGCACTCGAAGCCTTTCTTTTTGGTAAGATTTCTTTTTAATAAAATGTAATAAAAAACTGTGCATAATTTCAAAACTCAAAATATTTTTGAAACCTGCTAAAATGATGAATTTTATACTGCAATAGCCATTTAATGGTTAACAGTTTTACCCATAAACCTGCTGATTTCTGAAAACAGATTTAATTTTGACAGGCTATAAATCGTGTTTTTATCATGTGTGAAAATATTTTATCATTACAATCACCTGCAGCATATTTGTACAATTTGTTTGAAGTTCACTTATGACAGCTATTGTTATGTCCTATGAACAGGAAATGGTGCATGCTGTCACTAGAATAAACAGCCTTTTCACACCAAAAGCTGATCAGTCAATTGGGCTTTATGCTACTCAAGCAGAACAAGTTTGACTGATAACTATTTTGATGTCACGAACATTATGGTATATTGCATTGTAGCACGCAATGTTTTCAATTATGATTGCTGTGCCTGCACAAACATGTACTTGGGGTGTGTTGCTATTTCAAAAAATCCTCAGTAATTCTACAAAGTATGAGTCAGAATTCCTGATGCAACACACCTATAGAAAACAAGTGAGTTCCAAAGCATGTTTTGTCTTTGTGGTACCAGGGTGGCATATCTTTAATTACAAGAACAGGACATATAAAGGGAAGTGGGAAGAATTAGTTGTGATGGTCCACATGTAAACCAAGGACATAGAAGGCCTGACTGTTGAGAGATTATTAGAAGCTAAAAGCTAAATTAAAATACAGAACATTGTGGGTAGTTCTCTCAGATATATGACCCATCAGATGTGTACTGGCGTAGACACAAAGAGGTCAGAAAGTGAATGAATGTTGTTAAAATATTTCATGTGGCCAGAAATGGGACAGGAAAGTTCTATACTGGTACACACTACATCTGAAATGGGCTGGATCAAGCCTCGAGCTTAAAAGATAAAAAGGCTGCAGAAATGTTTAAATGAGAAAAAGGGAATAGGGCAGATATCAATTGGACAAAAGGATACATCTGCAAACAATTAAAAGATGAGAAATAGATAAAGGAGCAGAAGTCAGAGCCCAAAATAGAATATGAATAATTCTGGTTTCGATAATGGCTTTAAAGCTAGTCATATACCTGACATCAATAAAATAGAAATGTTGCAAGATACTAACAAAATATCATTTTAAAAGCTCATCAGTAGTTATGTGTAGGGCAAAGACTGTCATAACACTCTCTACAAAATAGACAAAGCAATAAATTAATTGGATGATAAATATATTGGTGTGTCTAGAACCAGGGGACACAGTATCAGAGTAAGGGGAAGGGCATTTTGGACTGAGATGAACAGGGACTTCTTTACTCAAAAGTACTGAATTTTTGGATTCTCTGCCATTATGGGCTGTGGAGGCTCAGTCATTGAGTATGTCCATGACTGAGAGTGAAAGATTTCTATATAATTAAAAACATGAAATAATACAAGAATATTAAGAATAATAATGTCAATGAATGGCGGAGCAGGGCTGAAGGTCTGAATGGCCTAAATCTGCTCCAATTTACTGTGCTTAATGCATATGACATGAACTGTTAGTAGACCTGGCTGCAAACTGTGTGTCATTGGGAGTTTGGCATTTCAGACAATGAAAGTCGTTAGAAGATAGAGAATTAGGAAAGAGCAGAGTAGCAACATTGCTATGAGACAGTATTAAAAAGACGCCAATAAGGGGCAGCAAGGTGTAGTGCAGTTGGTAGAAGTGGAAGAATATGTAGTAGGATCCACCATTATCAATATCTTGGGGATTATCATGGACCAGAAACTGAACTGGATTAGCCATATAAATACTATGGCTACAAGGGCAGCACAGTTGCTCAGTCATTAGCACTGCTACCACGCAACGCCAGGGACCCAGGTTCGATTCCAGCCTTGGGTGACTGTCTGTGTGGAGTTTGCACATTCTCCCCTTGTCTGTATGGGTTTCCTCCGGGTGGTCCGGTTTCCTCCCACAGTCCAAAGATGTGCGGGTCAGGTGAATTGGCCATGCTAAATTGTCCATAATGATAGGTGCATTAGTAGGGAGTAGGTGAATGGGTCTGAGTGGGTTACTCTTCAGAGGGTCGATGTGGATTTGTTGGGCCAAAGGGCCTGTTTCCGCACTGTAGGGAATCTGTTCTAAAAAGAAAAGGGCAAGTCAGAGGCTCAGGTTCTTGCAGCTGACTCTTTGAAGCCTGTGCACCATCTAAAAGACACAAGTCAGCAGAGTGATGGAAGACTCTCCACTTTCCTGGAAGACAGCAGCTCCAGTGATACTCAAGAGGCTTGGCACCATTCACGACAGTTTGATTGACACCACATAAAGACAAACATTCATTCCCTCCACCAACATTCAGGAGCAACAGCATTGCCATCTGCATGTTGCATTGCAGAAATTATAAAGACTCCTCCAGTGGCACCTTCCAAACCCATGATCACTCCCCATCTAGAAGGACAGGAGTAGCAAATGCATGTGAACACAACTACTTGCAAGTTCCCCTACAAGTCACTCAAATGTTTGGACTTGGAAATGCATTAGGAGAAAGTGAGGACTGCAGGTGCTGGAGATCATAGTTAAGAGTGTGGTGCTGGAAAAGCAGCAGGTCAGGCAGCATCTGAGGAGCAGGAGAATAGATGTTTTGGGCAAGAGCCCAAGGTGAATTCCTGATGAAAGGCTCTTGCCCGAAATGTCTTCAGTGCTCAGTCTTCACAATGGAAGATATGAGTAATAGCCCAACAATTAAGGAGAGTCAAGGGACAGAGTTGAGTATGGTAGCCATTTCAAAAGAGAAAGTGCTCGAAAAGCTAAAAGGTCTAAAAATTAGTACATCTCCTGCCCATGAGGGAGGTGGCTGAAGAAACAGAGAAGGCATTGGTTGTGATCTTTCAAAAATTACTGGAGCCAGGGAAAGTCCCAGATGATTGGAAAATCACTGTTGTAACCCCCTTGTTCAAAAAAGGATCAAGACAAAAGATGGAAAATTATAGGCCGATTAGCCTAACCTCGGCTGTTGGTAAAATTCTAGAATCCATCGTTAAGGATGAGATTTCTAAATTCTTGGAAGTGCAGGGTCGGATTAGAACAAGGATTCAGTAAGGGGAGGTTGTGCCTGACAAACTGTTAGAATTCTTTGAAGAGATAACAAGTAGACCAGGGAAACCCAGTGGATGTTATTTGCCTAAACTTCCAAAAGGCCTCTGATAAGGTGCCTCACGGGAGGCTGCTGAGTAAGGTGAGGACCCATGATGTTCGAGGTGAACTGCTGGCATGGATTGAGGATTGGCTGTATGTCAGAAGGCAGAGAGTTGGGATAAAAGGTTCTTTTTCAGAATGGCAGCTAGTGACAAGTGGTATCCCGCAGGGTTCAGTGCTGGGGCCGCAACACTAAATTACTTTTCAAAACATAAGAAACAGGAAAGAATGGACAGCATTGATGTTGAGTCAACTGCAGATGTTCTATCAGCAGTGAGATGCAAAAACACAGAAAGCTAGGAAGCATTTTATAGTTATAATGAAGATGTTAAATTTTCACATAGACTAGCTTTTGCAAAACAGCTCAAGTTGTAGAGGCAGTAGATTTCTAGAATGTCTCCAAGACATTTTCTTAAACAATGTGTCACTATTTGCCATACAGGAGCATTGAATCTAACAGGATCTGCTATGACAGGCAGTTCTCCAGTAACATGATGGTTGTGTTCTTGGGCAACTCCATGTTACAGAAAAATTGTGCATTAGAAACAGCACTTAGAGTGTTGGTGATGTAATTGCATTACAGCCAACACATGTTTTAGAAGTTTGCACTTTAGAAACAGTGTCCCCAATTTGTCAATCGCATTATAGCAAATTCACGTTAATAAAATGTGTGTTATAGCTGAATGACCTGTACTTGGACTTAGTCATGTACATTTACGTTAAATCATGTTTAACTGTGACAAGCTGCTGGAAGTATGAGCTGATAATGCTCCAGCAAGAGAAATAGGATTTCTGTACTCAAGAGAGAAGGCTAGCAATTGTAGCAAGCAGATTGAAAGACCGTTGAATTAACACCAGAAGGCAGTGTATATTACAGGACATGAATTTATGCAAAATTAGATACAGAAAAGAAAAAGAAAAAGAAAAAAATGTTGTATTAAAATAAAGAAAATCTAACAATAAAAGAAAAATATAACCTACATTTTTAAAATGCCAACAATTAAAACCTGAAGGAAATAAATGCCACATACATAACAGGCGATTTCAGTGCCCAAAATGGTTTGCCTGGCAGTTAAATGTAGAAAGGATACATAAACATGAAAATGTCAGGTTTAATTTTTGTTCTCTGTTTAACTTATAAACAACAGGCATGTATAGAAAATTCTCATCATTCAATGCATTTCAATATTTACCAGTGAGATGTCTTTACTGCAAAGCTAACAGCCGTAGAGATTTATGGATTTTTGAACTTGAACTCAAATTAAGGGGTCATTCTTACAAACAGTGGTTGAGTGTTCCAAAAAGCGATCACACTGTAAGTATACAGTAGATTAGTTTGAAAGAAGTAACTCATTGCTTCATATTGAGTCATAGACATGGTACACAGAAGAGGGCCATTCACCTAATTTTGCCTATGCCAACCCAAAGATACCCAGATGCTTTTCTCATCACATCCTCCTGCACATGGTGGACAGCCCTGCAGCTTACAGCATTCAAATTACAGATCCAGATACTTCTTAGTGTTCAGTCTCTTCACCTACACCTCAAATTTAGGCCGTAAATTCCAAAAACTTACCACCCTCTGCGTGAAAAGGATTTCCTCACGTCCCCTCTAATCCTTCTATCACTTAGTTTGAATCTACAATCCTTGGTTTTTGAACTCTCTTGCCTGTCTACTCTATCTCCACCACTCATAATTTTGTATACCTCAATCATGTTACTCCTCAGCCTTCTCTGTTCCAAGTAAAAAAGCCCAACCTTTCCCTTCTCTTCTTGTAGCTACAAGTTTCCAGCCCTGGCAACATTGTAGTAAATCTTCTCTGCACTCTCTCCAGAACAATTACATCCTTCCTGTACAAAGTTAAAAATCACACAACACCAGGTTATAGTCCAACAAGTTTAACTGGAAGCACTACCTTTTGGAGCGCCGCTCCTTCATCAACCACCTGATGAAGGAGCGGTGCTCTGAAAGCTAGTGCTTCCAGTTAAACCTGTTGGACTATAACCTGGTGTTGTGTGATTTTTAACTTTGTACACCCCAGTCCAACACTGGCATCTCCAAATCATCCTTCTAGTAATATGCTAACCAAAACTGCATATAAGTGTGACCTCATCAGTGTCTGATACAGTTTTATCATGATATGCCTACATCTGCCAAGAAAGAGAGCAATTTTTATGCCTTCTTTATAACCCTTTCTACCTGTACTACCACATTTTTGGACCTGTGCACTTACACACCAAGACCTCTCACTTCATCTATCCCTCTCAATCTATTCCCAATTATTATGTATTCCCTTTTGCTGTATGACCTCCTTAAATACATTGCCTCACATTTATTAGAGTTGAACTCCATCTGCCACTTTCTTGCCAACTCCACCAACCCACCTTTATCATTTCGGAGCTTGCAGCTATCCTCTACACTATCTACAACATGGTCAATTTTCATGTCGGCTGCAAATTTCCAATTGGGCCCCTCCACCTTCAAGTCCAAATCATTAATACATAAAACAAGCAGCTGAGTTCCCAACAATGGAAGCCTGCAGAACACCACTTACAGTTATTGTGTCACAGAGTCCTACAACACAGAGACAAGCCCTTCAACCCAAACTGGTCCACGCTGTCCAAAACATGCACTGGTGCTAACCCCAATAAACATTTCCTCTCTATGTATTTGTCCAAATACCTTTTAAATGTTGTTAATATACCCACGTCAACCACTTCCCTTAGCAGCTCATTTCATATGCACACCATTCTCTGTGTGTAAAAAAGCTGCCCCTCAGGTTCCCATTTATTCTTTCCCACTTACCTTAACCTGATGCCCTCTAGTCCTCAATTCCCCAACTCTGGGAAAAAGACTGAGTACAATCACCCTATCCATGCCTCTCATGATCTTATATACTTCTTTAAGATTCCACCTCAGTCTCTTACACTCTAAAGAAAAAGGTCTGAGCTTGTCCAACCTCTCCCTATAACTCAGGCCATAGAGTCCTGGCAAAATCCTTGTAAATTTCTTCCGCACTCTTTCCAGTTTAATAGCATCCTTCCTATAGCAAGGTGATAAAAACTGAACACAATACTACAAGTGCAGCCTCACCAACGTCCTGTATAACTGCAACATACCTTCCCAACTTCTGTATTCAATGCTCTGACTGATGAAGGCCACTGTGCCAAAGGTTCTTTTTCACTGCCCTGTCTACCTGTGACTCCACGTTTAAGAGAACCGTGCATGTGAACTCCAAAGTCCCTCTGTTCCACTACATTCCTTAATGCCCTACCATTTGTACCTTGATTTGACTTTCCAGAATGCAAAACCTCACATTTGAAACAGCCTTCCATGTAGAAGGACAGCCATCGACCATTATCCTTTGTTTCCTGTTACTCAGCCAATATTGGATCCAAGTGAACACATTATCCTGTAACCCATTGGCTTTTACTTCTTTGAAGAAGTACTTTGTCAAATGCCTAACTAAGATCCATGTAGTTAACATCCACTGAATTACCTTCATCGATACTCCTTTTTACTTCTTCAAAGAATTCAATCAAATTTGTAAGGCTTGACCATCCCTTAACAAAGCCATGCTGACTATCCCAGAAAAGTCCATGCCTTTCTAAATGACAGTTTATCCTATCTCTCAGGATGAATTCTTATCATTTTCCTACCACTAAGTGGCCTATAATCATTTGGACCCTTTTTAAACAAACTACATTTGCATTCCTCTGGCACCTCACCTGTGTCTATTAAAGATTCTCAGTGCCTCTGCTATTTCCTCCTTGACCTCCTTCAACATCCTAGGGAACAAACCATTTTCAAGGATTCCAATTCCTCTAACACATGGAGGCTGTATTTGGGGCCTAAACCATGACGAGAGAGAAAGTGACATGGCAAGTGCCTCCAGTCACTTTTCATTTCAATACAAGTACATCATTTTGCTCTCATGCTAACATTTCTCTCCTCGGCCAGCTGCAGTGTTCCAGCAAAGCCCAATGCAAGCTGTCGGAAACGTTTCCTGTTAGCCGCTTTATGCTTTCAAGGGCTCAACACTGGCTTCAACAATTTCAGATAATAAGCACTGTCCTCCGTTTTCATTATACAACCCTTTCTGAATCCTCCTGTTTCCCCAAGACTGTTTACTTTCATTGCTGACAACAGTCAGTTTACTTTCAGCATACTTGACATATTTTCCATCATTAACACCTATTTTACATTGATATCACAAAGCTATTAGCAGTCACTTTGCCTTCTGATCTGAGCACCCATCACCAACTATTCTGTTTGCTCTACCTCTTCCTTTGTCTACAGTATAAAAACTATAACTTTCGAGTCATGTTTGACTTCAAATGTTAATCCAGTTTCTCTCCCTACTGCCAGCCTGCTGAGTTTTTCCAGTATGTCCTGTTTTCAATATTGAGTCAGGAGATATTTGTTCCAGGACCTTATAGCCATGTTGCTTTACCCTAAAGACAACCACGATTGTTGAGCTCTTGCTATGAAGACTGGGACTCTGATGCCAGGCAGAAGTTACGGTTTGAGCTGTGTGAAGGTTGCAATCTTCCAATCCCAAAGGTTGATAAATGGAGCCCATGTGCGAACAGCCAGGACATATAAGCTTGATGAATGGTGGAAAACTGTTGAGGGACTGAATGGCCTACTCTTGTTCGTAATGTACTTTAATTCCTCTTGAAAGAAAAAACAGCAGGTCCCAAATACTGCTGCTGTCATGTGTTTGGTTGTCAAATAAAACAGTTCTGTTATACTACAGGAGAAAACCGGCTGACAACACACAATTGAAATATTTACTTGTGTCTGATAATGTGTTTATAATGTTCGCTGTATTTCATATCTCATTTGAATCCAGGCCTTTATTCATTTCAATGGGAAGAGGCAGCTATTTCAGGCAACAAGCACATCAGAACTAAATAGAAAAAGCTGAACAGATCCAAGCTACGTCACTGAGAAAAACAAAAATGCTCAAATAAAACTTCCTATGTAAAGACTGAACTTAATTCCTCAGAAGGGAATGATCCAATCTACAGGCAACTGAACATATTAATTCATTGAGCTGCTAGCTTGCAAGTAGAAAAGTAACAAAACACCACAAAAATTAAGACCTTGAGGGTCCCAACAATTCGAAGGTCATCTGAGGCTCAGCAGCAAAGTAGTCATTTTTTCGATGTTTCCAGGTAAAACCTCTATTGATTTGTTCTGTTCACTTCCAGTATACATCCACAGAGGTCAGTATCACATATGCAAAGCACTTAGGTAAAGTTTATTTCATGCTGTTCGTTGACACAAAAGATTAATATTGCATTATTGCCCTGTACTTCTATATCTTTACAATATACTTGTTTTGGGGTTTTAAAGAATTGAATGGAGAACAGGCTTTTAGTTCTAATTGCTTTAGAATTGGACATGATAAACAATTCTTACTGTGGCCTTGTAGAATGAAATATTTGAGTAATCTTTCACCGAGTAACCTTTCACCACTGAAAAGATCTTAAATTTGTTTTTAACTTTTGAATCTTTTTGGTATTATGTTCCATACTCTGAAAGGAAAAGCATATTCCCTTTCTGTCCACATGAGGGCATCAAAGATCATTTTGCAAGAAAGAGTGAGCAAATTTACCAAGGATAACTAACTTTCCAGTCAAGTTGAACTCAGTTCAAACTTCTTCATGAATTATCTTGTGTAAAATTTCAGTCATCAGGGACCACACAAAATCTTACACTTCAATCAATTCATATCGAGACATTTTTCAACAGTTATGGTTACTCTGACACTCCTGAACACACAAACAGCAACATTTAAGAGTACAATATTACTAGCTGCGTCATACTGGAATATGGGAAAAGTTTGTCTCTATTTTTGAGCATTACATTTTTTTTAAACAAAAATCAGCTCAGCAAAACAAAACATGCACTCATAGAAAATTATATCAGTGAAGTAGCTAATGGAAACTCCCTAGTGTCACCAAATCTGCACATCAAAGAATTACAAAATCCATTACTCGAATAAAGAGACTATCAAATTTACAAGGGATGAACTCGGATTTCACCAGTTTCCTCATTTCCCCTCCCCCCACCTTGTCTCAGTCAAATCCATCGAATTCAGCACTGCCTTCCTAACCTGCAATCTTCTTCCTGACCTCTCCGCCCCCACCCCAGTCTGACCTATCACCCTCACCTTGACCTCTTTCCACCTATCGCATTTCCGACGCCCCTCCCCCAAGTCCTTCCTCCCTACCTTTTATCTTAGCCTGCTGGACACACTTTCCTCATTCCTGAAGAAGGGCTTATGCCCGAAACGTCGATTCTCCTGTTCCCTGGATGCTGCCTGACCTGCTGTGTTTTTCCAGCAACACATTTTCAGCAGTATCAAATTTACAAGGCTACCAACAAAAGACATATGGGTCTTTCACATTGAGAATATAATAGTATATACCTTGGTGTCTAAACTCCATGAAAGACACTCATCTGGTTAGCCTCACAACCTGCAACCATTGTATTTAACTTCTCATGGTAAAGCTTGCATAGGAGTTCTAATAAACATGGAAGGCAGTATATAGGGATCATTGAACTCCCCTTGACCAATTGATGCAGAGGTGTATAGTAACGTTCAAGAGTTATTTTTGGACATCGTGACCACCAAAACAAAACAAGCCAAATTTGATCACACTTGAAATGAAGAGATATGAGTTGGATGGGTGGGAAGTGATCAGTACAACATAAAATAGGAAAGTTGAAGAGGGGCAATAAGAGTGCTAGGGAGGGAAGAAAAAGAATCTGTAAAAATTGAAGGTAAGGGAAGAAGGACGATACCTTGAACTGAGTTAAGGGAGAAATATTAACATTGATAAAGCACCTTTGAGAAAACAGGATATCTCAAAACACCTCACAACCAATAAATGTGAGCAGTAACAAGAACAATGTAGACAAACAAACGAAGCTTATTGTGTCGAATATGAAACCGAGGTGCAATTACATTGCTGGAAATGTACTAAAGGTCTCCTAAAAGTCTAAGAGAAACAGGAGGGCAGATTTGTAGACAAATTTCAGGGAAGTGTGAAAGTAATAGGGTAGTGATAGGGGATTTCAACTTCCTCAACTAAAGCTGGGGTCGTCAAAGACTGAAAGGTTTAAAGGGAGCAAAACTCTTGTAATGTATCCAGGAGATCTTTTTAAGCCAGTATGTAGAAGACCCAACAACAGAGTTTTGTCCTTGTAGTGACTGTAATGAGGTCACCCAGGTGAACTCAGAGAATATGAGTTCCCTGTTTGAAGCTGTTAATCTGGTCCAATCAAGGAGTCCTGGGTGACAGATATAAACAGGAGTGTTTTAAAAAAAAACAAAATAAATAGGAGTGCTGGAATATAAATAAAAGATTTATGCACTTTTTGTTCTTCACCGTGTCTGATATCCCCACACATACACACACACACACACACATGAGTGCTGGGGAAAAATAAAAAAAACAGGAGTGTCAGAGGATTCTGGTCACTCTAATAAAAAGGGGTGTCTTTAAATTGGTTAGCAACATCCAAATCAGAATAAATAAAAATAAATGCCTGGCTAAATGGTCACCTGGTTCTAACAGAGGTCAATACTAGTGTGGCTGTTTCAGTGATTGTGGAATCAGACTTTAACAAAATTCACTCCAGGCTCCAACCCTTAAGTTTGTGTAACACCTTGGCTAGACTGAGAACCCATACCAGGGAACCATTATGGGTACAACTTCGGTCCAGTCTCTTATGAGAAGCAGCTGGTTCAGTTACCACTGATTGTGGTATAAGGCTCGGGCCCTAGCTTGATGGGGCAAAATTGGTTGAGAAAGATTCATTTTGATTGGCTCAACATTTTTTGATTAGAAACTGGCTGACTGGGTGAAGTCCGAATTAAATATCCAGAGGTTTTATCAGGGACTATCAAAGGAGCCATGGTCATCTTACATGTTGACCAGGAAGCAATTCAACAATTCTGTAAGGCCCACCCAGTGCCATTTGCCTTCCAGGCAAAAGTATAAAGATAGAAATCAGAAGACTGGAAAGCAAAGGAATCATCAAACTAGTCCAGTTTGTGAAATGGACAGCACCAGTCATACCAAATGTGAAGGCTGACAGGTGGGCATTTTAAACAAATGGCAAATCGCTTTTCGCAGCTGGATAAATACCCAATCCCTCGCATTTAATATTTATGCACAAAGCAGGAGGGGGGAATGTACTGTAGAAAGTTCGACATGAGCCATGTGAACTTGCAACTGAGGTTAGATCAGGATTCCCAGAAGTATGCTACAATTAATCTCCGTAAGGATTTGTACAAATATACAAGACTGCCATCTTGGGTATTGTCAGACTGTGCAATTTTACAGTGGATGATGAAGAACATTTTGCAAGGTCTACCCCAGATCGCAATTTATGTAGATGGCATGCTAATAACAGGGAAGACTAATAAGAAGCACTTAGAGAACTTGGACATAGTCCTTAAGTGTTTCTCTCAGGTGACTTAGAAGGGAAAATGTGTGTTCCAGGCATCCAAAATGACCTCTTGGGCTACAGAGTCAGCAAGATAGGATTACAACAGTTGGAAGATAAAGTGAGGGTGCTCTAGCTCCCATGTCTGTACCAAGGCTTAGGTGTTTCTTTTAAGCTGGTGAATTATTATGGACAGTTCATACATAAACTGGCTTCCATCCTGGCACATTTGACTCTCAAAAAAGGGTCAACCTTGGAAGTGGTCATAGCCAAACCATAGCTTTCAGGCAGGTGAAGAAACAGCTATCTTCCTCTCAGGTGTTGGCACACTATGACCTCAAATGAGATCTGGTATTGACATGTGATGCCTCCCCATACATCATTGGGGTAGTATTAGCTCACAGGTGACCCAATAGTGGGGAATGCCCAGTAATGTATGCAGTGGACTTTGGCTAATGCAGATAGAGAAGGAAGGTTTAGCAGTCATATTTAGAGTCAGGAAGTTCCACCAATACCTTTACAGACGTAAATTTGTAATAATAACGGACCACAAACCCCTTTTAGGCCTACTTAAAGAGGACAAGGCAGTGCCACCCAGTTCTTCAAGCCAAATTCAGTAGTGGGCTGTCATACTAAGTGTATAATTACAAGTTGGAACTCTGTCTGGGAGGCCAAGTACCAAATGCAGATATAATGAGCGGACTCCCGTTGCAGGTACACCACTAATGGTACCGCCACTGAACTAGTCTGTAATGATTTTACATTTTCTGGACACACTCCCAGTGACAGCTGACAATACCAGAATTTTGATGTAGAAGGATCCAGTCCTGGTAAAACTGAAACAGCTGGTGGTGATGGGGGAAACCAAAAGGCTGTCACAACGAGAACTGAAACCATTTTGGACCAGATCACAATAGTGGATGGCATATTATTATGGGAACCCAGAATGACTGTCCCATGCAAAGATTACAGCCAAATATTGGCTAAACTGCACCAGAGTCATCCAGGGGTTTTCAAAATGAAGATGTTGGCGACAGGCTACGTCTGGTGGCCCGGACTGGATGAGGACATAGCCACGTTGATAGGGCAGTGCCCTGAGTGTTAGCAAGGACAAAAATTATGGCCAGCAGCTCCCCCACATTCATGGAAATGGCCTGGTAAACCCATTACTTGGTTATATGTTGAATATAAAAGGAGAAGGAGAATCAATGTTTCGGGCATAAGCCCTTCTTCAGGAAGGCTTATGCCCGAAACAGCGATTCTCCTTCTCCTTGGATGCTGCCTGACCTGCTGCGCTTTTCCAGCAACACATTTTTAAGCTCTGATCGCCAGCATCTGCAGTCCTCACTTTCTCCTATATGTTGAATATGTAAGTCTTTTCATCAGCTCAATCTTCTTAGTCATTGTGGATGCCCACTTAAAGTGGCTGGATGTGCAGAGATGTCATTCATCAAACATGGGGACAACAATAGAAAAACTGCAGGCATCTTTCGCAATACATGGACTTCTGGAAGTGCAGGTCACCAGCAGGGAATTTGAGTATTTCCTAAAGTCAAATAGTATTCAACGTGGAAGGACAGCTCCATACCATCCAATGGTCTGGCAGAAAGAGCAGTCCAAACTTTGAAGGCAGGCTTTAAGAAACAGTCTACAATATCAGTAGATACCAAACTGTTCTGGTTCCTATTTGATTAGAGGATCACCCCTCATAGAACCAAAAGGATAGCTCCAGCAGAGTTGATAATGGGGAAAGAACTCCGCACCAGGTTAAATCTAATCTTCTGGGTGAAATGGCATCAGGAATACTAATGCTGGACACAAGGCTCTGCTAAGCAAAAGATGATGTGGAGGTGCCAGAGCTGGACTGCGGTGGACAAAGCTAAAAATCACACAAAACCAGGTTATAGTCGAACAGGTTTATTTGGAAGCACTAGCTTTCTAAGCGCTGCTTCTGCTCCACAGCCACCTGATGAAGAAGCAGCACTTCAACAGCTAGTGCTTCCAAATAAACCTGTTGGACTATATCCTGGTATTGTGATTTTTAATTAAGCAAAAGAGACAGCTTACTTCAGGGGATGAAGTTTGGTATAGGAACCACAGAGACTATGTAGTTTGGGGAGGTGCAATTGCCTGAACAAGGACATGGACCATATGAAAGCTGCAAACTTGCAAACAACGTGGGAGCAAATGTACACCAATCCTCGACTGCCTTTCCAATTGTTCTGGAAGCCATGAGTTCTCTGTCTCCATCAAGCATTGAAGATATCTTGGAATCTGAGATGGATGCGGAAGATGTTGCCACCTCAACACCTTTGCCGCCTGAAGAGAAGAATTAATGTTTTCTAAGATGCTCCAGGCGGAATAGGTGAACTTACTGTGCATGACACCGCCCATATCAGAGGTAGAATTGGACGAACCTGGCCCTGTGCTAAAACACCCCAGGAGGAGATACAAAAAAAAAGAACCAGCCATGTCCTGGACTCAGAGGGGCAGGGATGTAGTGACTGTAATGAGGTCAGCCAGGTGAACGTCATAACATATGAGTTCCCTGATGGGGGCTGTTAATCTGAGGAGCTCTGGTTGACAGATATAAACAGGAGAGTCAGAAGCTCTGATGATGCCAGACCAGTGTCAAGTCCAAGACATGTGTAAAAACAAAAGGGTGATTTCATGAAGGGATACTGGCTTCAGTGGAGTTATTTCAGTAACTAGGTGTGTAGATGAGGACAATGTATTCAATGTAGTGAGGCTTATACTTAGAAGAGGAATACAGAGTGAAGGCTGAGAAAGAAGAAAGTGCTGTCAGGAAACGTTAGCAACTGGGAGAACAAAGGTTATCTGAATACATGGGACAATGGCTGAGTATTGCCATCTATGAATACATTATTAGGGTGTGAAGTGTGTGTGATGGGAGAAAACACAGTGATCTGTGTTCTACTGTGACGTGATATAAACAACTACTCAGATTTAGATTTGGAAAGTGCCTGTAAATTTTCACAACAGTCTTCAACTTTTCCTACAAATCAAGGAAAACCCAATTTTATCTTTATAATCCTATGTAAAGTTAGTTATAGAATTTAGACTACACTTCAGATTAATTTATGACAGCAGTGTCCACTTTTTAAGAGTAAATATATGTTAGAAACAAATATTCAAAACAGAATTAGTGTTGGGACTTAAATCTTTTCAATCAGAGAGTGGTAGAGTTTTGAAATATAAAGAAAAATTGTTAGAATTTGTCTTCCATAAATGGCAGTGAATCAGATGTTAATTTCAAACATGAGATTGATAAATTTTTGTTAAGCAAAAAGTAATAAGGGGTATGGACCAAAGGCAGGTATATGGAGTTAGATCACAGATTAGCCATGATCTCACTGAATGATGGAACAGGCTTGAGGGGCTGAACGGCGCACTCCTGTTCCTATGTTCTGATGAATTCAGTGACTTTGGGTGTTTCAGCCCTTTCGCATTCGCAGTTTTTTTTATTGTATTATATTGATAGCAAGTTTTCTTTGACAGAGGTATAAAAAGTAATAGGCTCAAAACAGCTACAGGGAGTGAAGCTAATCAACCTTCACCTCATCAATTACAGGAAAAGGCTTAAAGGATGAATGGTTACTCCTGTTCCTATGTTCCAATAGCATACAAGAATGCTAAGTGCTCGAGTCCCAATCCAAACTTGTCAATTTTGAGAGTCGTGGCCAAGGTTCTAAATAAAACTTCTAAATGGGTAGGAGATTAGAAGATGAAATTTAGTGCTGTTAAATTATTGTTTTACTGTACTTAGTTAAATAGCAGAGCATGAAACTGAAAAAGATCCAGGGCTAGTAGTGGGTTCTACACTTCATATTCTCAGTTACTGTATAGCAGCAATTAGTAAAGTGAGTGAAATACTGAAATACAGCCAAAATGATAGAGTACACATCAGAAAATATATTTTAAAGCTGCAGATTGTTCTAGACAAACCACCAGATATTATTTAACCACTTTCTCAATATGAATTTCCCTTAATTGACTTCTTGATCCCAATTGCTGGGGATAACTGACAATTATAAGATCCTGATTCCACACTTGTTTTCACACTACTTCCCACACTGTTTCCTGGATAGATTTTATATTATTATGCAGTTTCTCCATCTCAGTCACAACTGTTCTGCAATGATAGTTTCACACTTCAGATAGGTCTTCCTCTTTCCTCAAACAAGGATTCCCCTTCATTGAAATCTACTATTTCTTTCCCATTTTGTACACTTCTATTTTCGCATCACTCCCTCTCTTCCTGAGCTATGATGGCATTCCATATTGCCATCTTCCACACGGCTATCACCTAACATGAAAGTTTTGGGTAAGTGCAATTTTATGTCGGATGGAAAATAGAGTCAGGTTACGAGAGCTTTGGAATAATGAAGTCGAGACACATCATAGGTATTGTGAGGTAGGGCACAAGGTGGGAGTAGGTGGCTTTGGTGATGCAATGGATTGGTGCTCATAAATTTATCTCTGGGTCAAATAGGACCCTGAGGCTACAAATAGTCTGGTTCAATCAAAATCAGTTGCCTGGGAGAGGAATGGAATTGGTGATGTGAAATAATTACTTTATAAATATATCTATATTTAGACATATCTATAGATATAATGAATGACATTGGATTGGAAACCTCTCAGAATAAAACCATATTCAGTGTAAGGTGCAATACATATATACAAATGCAATAGATTCTCAGCAGGTTTACATGCTACTGCTATAGATATTCTTGTCTACTTCATGAGTGGTATGGACTCATCTTAAGAAAATGCAATTCAAAATTATAGAATCCCTACAGTGTGGAAGCACGCCATTCAGCCCAATGAGTCCACACCGACCCTCTGAAGACCATCCCACCCAGACCAATCGCACTTTTGTAACCCTGTGTTTACCATGGATAACCCACCTAGCCTGTATATCCCTGGACATATGGGCAATTTTGCATGGCCAATCCACCTAACCTTATCTTTGGACTGAGAAAGGAAATCAGGGCACCCAGAGGAAACCCAAGCAGATATGGGCAGAATGTACAAATTCCACATAGTTGTTGAATGGAATGAAACCCAGTTTGCTAGCACTGTGAGGCAGCACTGCTAATTAATGAGCTACTGTGCCACCCAAAAACGAAGTGAAAATGGGTCAGATCCATGCAATCAATGAGGCCATAGTAACTCTGGATATCTGGGTTATCAGTGTGATATGAACAGGTTGAATAGCTTGCAAAATGAATAGACATTTCTTCTACAAAATCCCTTGTGGCATTAAACTCCAAATGCAACTAGAAGAGATGTAATTAAGTCTCTGAAATTGCCTGTCTTATGGTCTGTCTTTCACAATCTTGACTCTTTCCAGTTCTGCATAGTTCTGCATTGTATCAAGTTAAATCCCTGATATTCAACTGACCTCTTCCATCACTAAATGTTCACATCCACATCATGTTAACAGCTAATTGACAGTTTGCACTGATTCTGTTAGCAGCATGGTGAGATTTGATGTTGCATTAACAAATTAAATGCTACAACAAAAAGAAAAAATATTCTTACCTGCAAGTACTGTTAGTTTGGCACTCGTTGTTATGTCCCCAAAACTATTCGCTGCTGTGCACTCATAGATTGCTTCATCTCGTGGTGCTCTTAGTGGTTGAATTCGAAGCACTGATCCAGTGCCATCATCAAATTCTATAACCTGGAAATCAATTAAAGAGCACCTAGTTGAATACAGAACTAATAGAAGTGGTGCCCATCCCCATTCACCTATTGTACTCTTTGCTACCTTCTCCCCAGCCCCACCCCCCGCTAATCTCTTCACCCTGGAGGCTTCCTGCCTCCATTCCTGATGAAGGGTTTTTGCCAGAAATGTCGATTTTTCTGCTCGTCGGATGCTACCTGACCTGCTGTGTTTTTCCAGCACCATTCTAATCTAAACTCTGGTTTCCAGCATCTGCAGTCCTAGAAGAAACAGATCCCTTGTACCTATCCTGACAAATCTTTTCTGTCACTGAAAACAATTTGATTTATTTCACTCTCTAAGATTAGGGGAATAAAAGCCAAATTTATGAAAACTGCCCTCAAAGTGACAAAAGGTGTCATCAACACTGTTATCAAGCACTGCACAGCAATAACCTGCTGAGTGATGCCAGTTTGGGTTCTCCAGGGCCACTTAGCTCATTACACTTTGGTTCAAATATGGACAAAAGAGGTAAATTCCAGAGATGAGGTGACAGTGACAGCTCTTGATATCAAGGCTGTAATTGGCCAAGTATGGTATTCCTTATGCCCGAAATGTCGATTTTTCTGCTCCTCAGCTGCCTGACCTACTGTGCTTTTCCAGCACTACACTCTCGACTCTGAGTTCCTGCATCTGCAGTCCTCACTTTCTGAGTATGATATTAAAAAGCCCTTGTAAAACTGGAATCAATGGGTTTCAGTTGTGGGGGCAAACTCTTCAATGGTTGGAGTCATACCGGGTACATGGAAGATGAATGTGGTTGTTGGAGATCAATCATCTCAGCTCCATGACATCTCTGCAGGAGTTCCTCAGAGTAATGTCCGAGGTTGAACCATCTTCAGCTGCTTCATCAATGAACTCACTTCCATAATAAAGTCAGATGTACAGATGTTCACCGATAATTGCACAACATTCAGCACCATTTGCGATTTCTTAGATATTGAAGCAGCTCATGTTCAAATGCAACAAGACCTGGACAATATTCAGGCTTGGGCTGACAAGTAGCAAGTTGAAATGACCTCTGACAACCACAGTCATCATCCTATGTGCTAGGTACGAATTCTACCAGCAGAGATTTACCTCTGATTCCCATTGATTCCAGTTTTGTCAGGTCTCCTTGATGTCAAGAGTTGTCACTTTCACCTCACTTCTGGAATTCAGCTCTTTTGTCCATGTGAACCAAGTCTGCAATGAGGTCAGGAACTGAATAGTCTTGGCAGGACCCAAACTGGTTGCTGCTCAGCAAGTGCCGTTTGATAGCTCTGTTGATGACATCTTCCATCACTCTTGAGGATAGTTTTAATGAACTTCTTACATCTTACTTCAATTACATAGAAACTTGGTGAGATTATGGCTGACTCCTGTTACAATTTCTTAAGTTCTTTGTAAACTGTATAGTTTTACCCTGATTAAACTTCAGTGGTATCTCTTTATATAGAAAAAGAAATTGCTGGAGAAACTCAGCAACTCTGCAAAGTCAGACACTCAGAAGGTTCTGAAGAAAGGTCAATAGACTCTGCTTTCTCTCCACAGATACTACCAGAGCCACTGAGCTTCTCCAGCAATTTCTGTTTTTGTTTCAGATTTCTACCGTCTGCAGTTCTTGGCTTTTTGTTTGCTACTTCTTTAAAGATTGGAGGGTCCCTCACCCTCTGTTCTGCTAAACCACACTTCTAAGTGAGTGCACACCATAATGAGCAAATAAAACACTTCAGGTGGGTTAAACATGGTAATGGATTTCTCTAAGTATTACTCAGTCAGCCAAAAAAAATGTAAATTACTGTTACAATTCTGTCATGTAAATTAACATTCAATATCTATGATTCTTCCAAGTAGTTCAGCCTGGTTTCATCCAACCTTTACCTTTAAGTATTAAGGGTCAGAACCTTACCTCAAAGCGCTGAGAGCTGACTTTCTTCCCTTTTTTCATCCAAGTGATACGAGGTTTAGGTTCTGCTACTGCTTGGCACACAAATGAAGCCACTCCTCCAGAAATTCCAATCTGGTCCACAGGGATTCGGGTAAAACTTGGCAGAGCTGCAAATGATCAGAGCATTGTAGATTAGTCCAACTGTCTGGATATTAAAACAAAAATGTAAACACAGCTGATCGTGCAGCAGAATTAGAATCATCGCAGAATTAGAACTATCATAGAACATTGCAAGCAGAATGAACCTCATTCATGTAAATACAAAGATAATAAGACATGCAGAAATTCACTCTAAAGCACGATGTCCCTGCACTGGATGATGCTTATCAATCAATGGTTTAAAAAATCACTATTGTCACTTTCCTGATTTTCATTGACTTTGGTCTTGAGTTGTGAAAACGTAACCACTAATTTAAGTTTGCAAACAATTACAGTCAACTCATGACAAAAACTCAAATGCTTTAACAGATTTACTTTTCACCGTCTGGCAGTACAGAACTTGAATATTACTGGGAAAAAAAATCATTTTGCACTCAACTGAAAAATTTGCAAGCAATACCACCATAAAGGAAAAAAAATTATACTGTTTGAGAAAAGAAAGCTGGTAGGTTAGAAAGTGGACTTTGACTAGTTAGATCTCTTGTCCTTGAGCTCATGATGTTGCCAAGTGGAAACAAATGAACAAATTAATTTGAAGCAGAAGTAGCCATTCATCCACTTGGCACTGTACTTTCACTTACAAAGCTCTGTCAAGTCACGAATCAGGAAATAGCAATGTTTTTCTTTTGCTAGATACAACCTACCTTGCTAACCTTAAGTATTATTTGTTTTATGTTTATACTTTTACTTATTCTGTGCTCTGATATGTCAAGAATCTATGCTGCTCTAATGCAATTGGAATTGCAATTGCCCCATATTTTAAACTCTTCCTTTGTATTTGTGGCTGGAATATTCACTTCCTTGGAAGTGGCAGGGAAAGTAAGAGGAAAGGCAAATAATCATATGGGTTGGCACCAGAGATATCCATGTTGCATCTTCCCTTCACCTCAGAAAATTAAGTTCTTAATGGGAAGGCCCAAGTTTAATCTTCGGAACTGCTTCCAACTAAAGCTCTTCAGGATCAATTAACAATCACAGAAGGGCTTCTGCAAGCAATCGACCCAATTAACTTGTTCATGGCAGTTAAAAAAAATTACAGCCTTCCTAATTGTTGCAACAGGACCTGCTGGGTGGGAGCCTCAATCTGTTCCAATCCAGGGGCAGTCAGGGACATGGATGGGATGAAGTATGATGCTTGCCCTGCCTCTGTGCTACCTCTCCCTACATTTCCCACCTCACAATTTCCCAGCTGATCAGTAAATTTTCTGCATGCTGATTTTCAGCAATGCTGTACAACCAGCAGCCTTTAAATGGTGCTATAGCTCAAATCAGAGCCGGACTTCACGATCCTGCAACTTGTTTGGCTGAGAAGCCCACCAGATCACTGCTCAAGTCCCTGATCAACATTGATCAAGGAGGCATTCTCTTTAGTGGCGATGGTGAGTATCTAGGTCTTTTGGCGCCTGCCTTCTCACTCAAAAGTAATAAGGGAAAACAGCAGCCTTCATTTCCCTACATCAAGCAACATTCTATTGACTCTGCACTACAGATCATTCTGCTATAACCTACAGTTGCATTCCACTGCAACCTCACACTATGGGAAACCAGTATAGAAAGTCGCACTGGAGAAGATTGCTATAGAAAATCCCTATACCCGTTTGACAGGAGGTTTGCATTATCCAAACACAATTCGTCAATCACGTTATAGCCAATTCATGTTAATGAAATGCACGTTAGACCAGAACCACATTTTTCTAATGTCCTCCATACTACTAGATAGATTATTGCCTTTTTAGATTCCCTACAGTATGGAAACAGGCCATTCAGCCCAACAACTCCACAATGACCCTCTGAAGAGCAACTCCATATTTACCTGTGACTAATGTACCCAACACTACGGGAACTTTAGCATGGCCAATTCACCTGACCCGCACACCTTTGGATTGCAGGAGGAAACCAGAGCACTCAGAGGAAACCCACACAGATACAGGGAGAATGTGTAAACTCCACACAGACAATTGTCCAAAGCTGGAATTGAACCCGGGTCCCTGGAGCTGTGAGGCAGCAGTGCTAGCCACTGCTTCTCATTGTTTACTGCTTTCCATATTATATAACTCTTGTTTAAAATGCAAAATTCCATGTGAATGGACAGTAAACCTTAATAATTATTGAACCAAATAATCACCGAGAGTCAAATCTATGAAATCATTCAAAGTTAGAATTGACAATGAAGATCAGGCACACAGGCTGATATTTGTCTATTACATTCCAGAGACTTGAGGGTGAGTGCAACATTCTCGTTTTCTGATTGGTACTCCAATTGTGCTGAACTTTTCCAGCAAGAGCTCAGGATAGGAAAAGATACTGACTGATATCACTTTTTCTGAATTACTTTCAGAGTTATTGGGTTATTTCCTAGTATCCATAGAATTTTTTTTTTTAAATTCCAAATTTTGTACAGGCCCATCAGAATTATAGTTTACATCCTTTTGATCAGGGACTATTATTCTATATAGGGTTATTTGTTATTAATCCTGTAACTCTCTCTTATAAGTACAAGTATTTTGCATAACATTTCTAGCTTTCTAACACAGACTTGGAATTACAGTGAAAACCTTCTGTCTGCATGTAGTCAAATAAAAGTTGGGAAATTTTGAAATCACATCATTATAAAATTATGTCAACTTTTAAATTAGCAAGGCAGAATGGATAAAACGTTACTAAGAAATTGGAATTCTATAAAGCAAACATTTGAGGGAATAGCGTTTTAAATTTAGAAAATTGGGTATTTTAGGGAGCTTTCTTTATTTACTGCAGTGACAAATATCCTGAGGTGTGGTTAACAAAGCTTGTACATGCACTGCTAGCTTATATTCACTCTGTTAATATAAGCAGTGTGAATTCAAGGTCACTTGGAGTTGCAGCACATTGCAGAAACACGTGAAATGGAACTGTGAAAGTTTGAGGCTAATAGGATAAAGTATCCAACTTCCAATATTTTATGTACTTTGTGCCAAGGCCGAATTCATTGTTCTCTGTCAAAACTTAAAAGTTCACCATCACTTTTTAAAAAGTAAGTCAGGTAAATATCTTGACAAAATATAAACAATAATCAGCAGTTATTACTCATCCAGCACCCCTCACCACCTAATCAAATAAATTAAATTGACTTTGAAAACAGGAAAGTCGCATTAAGGAACCCAGCAATTTTCAAGTGGTTTTCCAAAAGCTAACTACTATTCACTGTGAAAGGTATAAGCAGTGCTTATAAAAGATCATGAATGCCTGATCAGGACTGCATATTGAATGTGTTCCATACACCAATTCTAACTACATCTTCTCAATTTGAAATCAAAAAATTCGGAAATCAAAGCCAAAAGATAGAAATTCTCAGTAAAAGTAAAATATCGGAAGGTTGGTAGTTGGGACATTCTGATTTGCACAGGAAATAAATCCAATAGTCACATCGAAGTATTATGTGGATAAAACTGAATTCATTTAACTCAAATCGTGATTACTAAACAAATTGGTAATTTCAGTCTGCTCTCAGTAAAGCAATTATTTTCTAAGCCTGAATTGCAACTGAAATACAGAGATATAAATGAAAAGGCAAATCAAATAAACTGAACTAGCAAAACTTATCTCAAAAAAAGGTTCAAGAAGATCAAAACACACTTAAAAACAGGAATCATGGGAATGAATCATGTGGATGTAAATAGTTACATTTTTATAATAAACTTTCTTTTAGAAACAAACAAGTAGTCTCATTCATTGCTCATTTTTCAATGTCAAGAAGATCAACTAATACATATGTAAATTTAGCTTGTCGTAAATTTCTCTTGACCTGTGAAAGGTACTTCAAACTCTCTTCAGATAAAACACAAATCAAAGATGAGACGACAGCACATTCATTCAATTATGCACTGTTTTGGGTTTTCTGCATTTACATTGATGCCCGAAGGTTTCTGCATGCATTCTGCTGATTTGGATCCTCACAGGTTGGTGCCATTCATCAACTGACAGGAGTGAATTGCAACAAATGTAGCTGTACTCTAAATATAAGGACTTAGATTTATTCTAAAAGTATTTACATTGTATTTTAGATTTGCGATCAATTATTTTTGGATCAGTTCCAGGTTTCAGCCTCTTCCACTAGATGATATCTACTATGATTCGATATTCAAAATGGTCTCTCTCCACTCAAGGGTTTGGGAAAGAGAGAGAGAAAAAAATTAAGAGTAATTCCTATTAGTTGAAAAGTAAAATTGATAAAAAAGACTGCAAGTCTTTTCAAACATAATCACTGCTGTCAGATACATTCCCATTTCAAAGCTCTGACTGTACTGTATGTACTATGGGAATAAAAAGCCATGAACACAGGCTTTTGACAGGAAAAGAACTGTACAGATCATACAACAGCTGTGAAGATGAATGCACACATAGGAAGTCTCTTGACAGAATCACCTTTGTGACTAACCGCCACCAGGTCTCATCTCTGGGCTTTGACACTAGTTTCAGCTCAGCTTTAAATGATGTATCAACAATAAAAGGGGATATTGACAAACATCTCACAAACTTATCTGTCCGTGGGCTGTTTAGATCACTGACAGATGGATACAGATTTTGATAATATAGAAAAACACAAAATGTTATATCCTTAACCATATTGAATATATATATGCATTGGGAACATTAAATGCAGTAGATCCTCTTAATTTGAATCATCTGATAATCCTTTTATTACCACGTACTCTTTATATCATTTGTTTCAAATTAGCTAATTCACCATTCAATTGATAGTTCCAATTTAAAGTTGTGGTTTCATTCCTGAAAATTGAAACTTGAAGTGAACTTTAAAATAAAATGAAAGCAAAAATGTAATTTCCTACTTACAAACAGATACTTCCTGTTCAGGAAAAACTGAATGAATTTTAAGCAGAATGTGGCCTCCTTATGTTCTGTAGCTTCATCGGGATAAGATGTCTAACATTACAAACTAATCTCACAGGTATTACCCTCATCTCGAGGAAACTGCATTCTAATGATGTGGAAGTCGAAGTTGGGTTTGGATACATGGTTTAGTTGTGGTAGCACAGTCACTTCTTCAATCTGGTTTCATTAACCCCAGTCCCAACCTTTTTTTGTGACTCCACTGGACATGCTGAATTTAATGACTCAACATATATTTCATTACATGTTGCATTTTGTCCATAATTCTGACGTCCATGTTGATTTGTCAGTGATTTAAACAGACCGTGGGCACCTGAGTATATGAAATGTTTATCAAAATTCTTCTGCCAATTACACGCACATTTTCCAGCATCAATTACTGATTGGAACCCTGGTTTGGCTCCATTTTTCTCTGTCTCCCTAAGGTCCCAGAGACTGCTATTCACCACACACTCTGGACAGCAACTAATCCAGCTTGTTCATAAATTTTACAAGAGAGAAAGTGAGGGCTGCAGATGCTGGAGATCAGAGCTGAAAATGTGTTGCTGGAAAAGCGCAGCAGGTCAGGCAGCATCCAAGGAACAGGAGAATCGACGTTTCGGGCATAAGCCCTTCTTCAGCCTGAAGAAGGGCTTATGCCTGAAACGTCGATTCTCCTGTTCCTTGGATGCTGCCTGACCTGCTGCGCTTTTCCAGCAACACATTTTCAGCATAAATTTTACAAGAAAACATCCCAGAGAGGATAGTGTTCCTGAAAACTCAATATTTTATCCATGTTTACATGGCAGAAGGGTGATGGGAAAATGAACTAATGAACACGTGGAGTGAATGATTTAAAGGAAAAACTTCTAAACCTATCTTCACTGTCCCACTCACTCACAATGAAGTGCAAGCTTAATGACTCCAATTTCTTTTCATCTCAGCTTCAATAAAACAACAAGACAGGAAGCAGCAAGAGGATATATTGAGGCTCAGGGTTAGGGGCTTAGGACTTCAGCTTCAACACTGCGGTGAGAAAGGAGACAGTAAGAAGATGTATTGAAGCCCAAAACTTCAGCTTCCACATAGAAGGACATTGGGTAGGCCTTTTAGAACAAAGATACGGCGAAGTGTCTTCACCCAGAGAATTCTTTGCCACAGAAAGTGGTTGAGATCAAAGCACTGAACGTTTTCAAGAGGGCGTTAGTTATAGGCCTTAGGACTAAAGTGATTACAAGTATGGAACAAAAGCAGAAACATGGCACTTAGCATTATGATCAGCGATAACCATATTGAATGGTCAATTCTAGTTCCTGTTTTGTATGTTTCTATGTTTCCACGTAACAGAGCAAGAAAGGCAATAGAGAAGGGTAGAAGAGGATATACTGAGGCTGAGGATCAAGGGAAGGGTAGGGGAAAGAGAGGAGGCAGAAAGATAACATATTCAGGCTCATGTTCAGGGATCCAGCACTTCAGCTTAGGATACTCAGATATGCAAATTGAAAGAACATAGACAATAGAAAAGTAGGAGTGAAGTCATAGCAAAAGAGAAACAAAAGTCTAAATTGAGTTACTCTGCATATATGTGAATGAATGGAAAACAGTAAATAAGATTGGGGAGTTACAGGTGTAGATTGCCCATGGAATTTTGATGTAATAGTGATATCACAGACTTGGCTTAAGGAGGGGTAAGACTGAGTTTAAATATTCAAGAGTACAAGGTAATCAGAAGAGGAAGGAAAAGCGGATAAAAGCAGTATTGGTTAAGAAGGGCTCAAGAAAGAGAATACCTTGGTAGGTGCAAGGATAGAAATCAACTTGATGAGAACTAAGGAACAAAAGTTGTCCAATTTACGGATTTATTTTACAAATTAATTTACAAATAAATACTTTATATCTGATTTTATTAAAGAGAGAGATGCTATTCAGGCCATAGCGACAGAGGAGGGTACTCAGTCACCAGAATGTTTAAAATTTGATAGGGCAAAAGTGTTGGATAGACTGGACTAAATGAGATGCACTCAAGGATATTGAAGGAAGCGAGAATGGAAATTGTAGAGGCACTGGTCACATTCTTTCAGTCTTTTCCAGAATCAGGGAGGTGCCAGAAGACTGGAGAATTGTGAATATTACGACCATGTTCAAGAAAAGTTGAAAGGAAAAGCCAAGCAGTTTAACTTCAGTGGTGGAAAGATTCTAGATTCAGTGAATTCGTAGTTCTCTGGAAGAATGTGGATTGATTAGGAAAAGTCAGCATGGATGTCTAAAGGGAAATATGTTTAACTAACATGTTGGGAGATATTTTTGAGGAAGTAATACGAAAAGTTTTGACAATGCTAACTGTTTTGACATGGTGAATGTGGACTTTCAGAAGGCATTTGATACAGTGCCACAAACAGACTTGTGAGGAAGGTTTTGGTCATGAATAAAGAGGTCAATAGCAACATGGACACAAAACTGGCTAAGTGATAGGAAAGAGAATAATGGTTGTGGATATTTTTTGAGCTGGAGGAAGACTTGGAATGGAGTTCACCAGGGATCGGACCTTTGCTTTTCCTAACATCTATTAATAATCAACAGCCTGGCGTGCAGAGAGCAATTTCAAAGTTTACGGGTGACACTAAACTTGGAAGAATTGTAAACTGTGAGGAGGATAGTGTAAAACTCCATAAGGATCTAGTCAAGTTGATGGAGTGGGCATAAAGGTGGCAGATGAATTTCAAAGAACAGTACAACACAGCAGAGGAACAAGCCCACCAAAACTGTGATGACACATGATGCTTTTCCAAACCAAAAGCATTCTGTCTGAACGCAATCTGTTTCTCTCTATTCTTCTACAATGGTGCCCACAATAAAGATGGCAGAACACAGTGCAGGTTCAGCCCCTTTCATGGCTCGAAGCTGATCATCCGTGAATATGGGAGAGTGAATTTCTAATTCGGACCTACAGACCTACAGATGTACATCAAAACATTATAAAGCTAGTCCACACTCCAGCTCCATTCTCTCAAACTCGACGTTACCTCACCCTGCACAACATCCTTTCTTCTTCCAAGTTGGCAGGAGTAAGATGCTTCAGCTAGAGCTTAACCACGCCATCCATTTCTTTTTCTTTTTCTCTTTTGTGTTTTTTTTTCCTTTCTTCTTTACTCTGCATCATCCTGAATTCCTGGCCTCAGCACAGACTCGTCCTCCTGACCTCAGCACAGACTCGGTGAGACGTGGTGTTCTCCCGGCATGGCATGGCATTCTTCCAGCCTGGCATGGTGGTCTCCTGACCCAGCCTAGCAGTCTCTCGGTAGCTTAGCATGGTGGTCTTTCAGCAACTCACGGCTATCTTTCGAACGGGAGTGTCGTCAGCCTGGACATCCAGCCTCGAGGTGATTCCAGAGTGGTCTCCTGGCTTCGGTAGCCTTGAGGTGAAGCCCAGCATGATCCAAAGTCAAGACTCAGCACAGACTGGATTCTAGGTGCCAGACTGGGTTGGAAATAGTATTATTCTGAACTTATTATTTCTCTATTTTCTAATTTACTCTTAAGATTTATAATGATGGAACTTTTAATTATTTATGTTTCTTTTTTTTGCCTAAGAATCTGTACCTAGGTACTTTGTAACTAATATGTTAAGTGGTGACTTGTAAACTCTTCATAACATTCATTTGAGTATATGTGACAGTAAAGCTAATCCAATCTCTCCACATTATCTAAAATCCTCCAAACTAGGCAACAATCTGGTAAAACGTTTCTGTATCCTCTCCAAGCCTCCATATCTTTCTGGTAGTGTGGTGACCACAACTGTGCACAAAATTCCAAATGTGGCCCAACCAAAGTTTCTACAGCTGTAAATTTAAAAGTATGGGTTCGACTTTTGTATGAGTAACATTTTGCAAAGGTTCAAATCCAACCTTTTCCAACACCTCACTATCACAGAATTACCAGCCTGAAGACTGTTCCCGCAAATCTCACTCATAAATGTAGCACAAAAGGAGCCAAAATTATGTGTGCAGACACTAATAACTGTACAGCTTTCTTTGGTGGTGCAGTGATCTTTCAGCGGATCATTTGCCTAAAAATTAAGTGATGACCTATGTGCAAGGTAAATTAAAATGGATGGTTTTTGGTCAAAGTTTGGTGCACGAACTTTACACAAGATTAACCATTACTCAAGCGTATACTGCAGTAGCCAAGATGGGAGATGCACTGACTTTCTCTTGTCTCCCTACTCCATATATTACCACACAAACTGCATTATTTTACCCAGTTCCTAATATACCAATTGTATTCTTTCTCTGTATTAGATTTAGAATTAAAAAATCCATCAACCAGTCTTCTTTAATAAACACAAGGTTTATTATAAAACAAAACTTATTCCACAAAGGGGCAGAATTGGTTAACAGACAATTGTAATCCGAGACATTCAATTATAAAATATTCTTATTGACAATATGTCTGAGCTCTTGAAGGCAAAAAGAACAAGATTTGAGGTGTTCGGGGCTGCGAGTCTGATGTTCTGGCACACATGATGAATGGCACATACTAGGGATCTTTGTAGATGCATTCATTCAGGAAATATTGAGAAATTGTTTCAGAGCTTCTCATATGAAAGCACCTACACCAGGGCTGCAGTTACTACAGGAGATTCACATAGGTTATTTTTTAGAAACAGGAGAGTTTAGCTGGGAAGCTTCTTTTTTTCACTAATCTTCTCCCCGACTGAAATTCCAAATAAGCTCGAATCAGAACCTCTCTCCCACTCCTTAATTCAATCAGATGTTTTCTGCGAAGTGAGTTCAAGCAAATAAACAGAAATTATATGTGATTTTAAGAAATGACTTGTTAAAAATAAAGTTTCAATGTGTCTTTTAATTCAACCTTAAATGTCTGTCATTCTTCAAACTTAGGTCCTCACAAATTATTAAATATTGCAAAACAATGCTACAGTTTCCTAGTACAAAATGGCTAAATTACCCACAGGCTATTATGAGTTGATTTATTCTCGTGGAGCACACAAGTTCTTCAGCTGATGGATGAATAACAGCAACTTTCAAGGGAGGATAGATGTCTTTGCTATTTCTATGAATGCAACACAAAATTCAAGTGTGCTAGATAAATGAGATACAGGGATGTAATTTCAAGGGATCATTCAAAAGAAGACCGGTAAGCCTGACCTCAGTGGTGGGCAAGTTGTTGGAGGGAATCCTGAGGGACAGGATGTACATGTATTTGGAAAGGCAAGGACTGATTGGGGATAGTCAACATGGCTTTGTGCATGGGAAATCATGTCTCACAAACTTGATTGAGCTTTTTGAAGAAGTAACAAAGAAGATTGATAAGGGCAGAGCAGTAGATGTGATCTATATGGAC